>NC_050450.1:10608373-10908373 GCF_903995425.1 Onychomys torridus
GTGGCAGGGCAAAATATGACCACACCGGTGCAGCTGGCCCCCTGGACTCCCCTTCTCCATGGCAGTGGCAAAGGCCTGAGCACATGGCTGAACCAGGAGAAGGTGGTATCTAGGTTGTATGCATGCCGCCAAAGCAGACGCTTCACGTCTGGCACAGAGGAGGAGGGAACTGAGCATGTGTCTATTATACTCTCTGCCAGAACTGACAGCAGTATTGAGTGATGAAAGAAATGTCATTGTATAACATTTAATGATTTAAAAATTTCCCAAGAACATGAAGATGACTTGGATAGTCTCTGAAAAGGATTCCTTCCTGTCTGTGGGCAGTGCAGCTGCCCCTTGTCCAGGATCCGATTCCATCACCCCCCCCCCCAAGCTTCCAGGATGCTATAGCCTCCATTGACTTCCTGCTTTAATTGGCTGTGTTCTGCAGCTTCTGCATGAATAAGGCAGGGGATGTTTTAATTGCAGATGAGGAGAACCATATGCCCTGTCCCCCAAAATAAATGTTGGGGCATTAACTTCTAAGTGCTGTGTCGGGCTTCTCCATGTAATGTTTTATTCACCATTTCTGTTCTCTTTCGAAGGTGCTGTTTTTCATTTGCATCTACATGAATGCAGCCGCAGGGGACTTTGCGGCTTGGCTTGGGAGGCACCCTGTTCTTTCGGAAGATTACTCTTTTGGTTTCCCACAGACTTTTCAGCCTGTGGGTGGGGCTTATGGCCTGCTCCATCTTTGAGGGGAAAAAGTTGTGTTGACATAGATCCCAGAACTGGTGCATGGCTGAGAATCATCAGGGAGAGATGACATCCATATTCCATTGTTCTTTGTCCACCTCAATGTTAACATGAGTAACAGTGACACAGGAATGGCCCAAGATGACCCTCGGGTGAAACTGGCCCACTGTTTGCTGTTATAAATAAAGCTTTATTGGAACATACTAATACCCATTCACTTACAGAACACATAGGATGGTTTTATGCTACAATGGCAGAGTTGAGGTACTGTGGCAGATTGCTTGGCCTGCAAAGCTAAAATTGCTGAACTGGCCCACATGGTCTTCTGACAGGCATGGCCTATGCTTGGGCAGGGAGTGGGAACCCCAAGGAAGAAGGGAAGGGAGACTGTGTAGGTCCATGCTAGGTCCTCTGCATATATGTTGTGGTTTGCTTTTTGTGGGACTCCTAACAGAGGAAGTGAGGACATTTCTGACCCTTTTGCCTGCTCTTGGGACTCTTTCCCTCCTGCCGGGTTGCCTCCAGCAGCCTTGATCTGAGGGTTGTGCCTGGTTTTATTGCATCTTGTTATGCCCCGCACAGTTGGAGGCCTGCTCTTCTCTGAAGGGAAAACAAAGAGCAATGGATCTACAGGTGGAGAGGGGGTAACTGGGTAGAGTGGAAGGAGAGGTTGTGGTTGGGATGTGTTGTATAAGAGAAGAATAAATTTTAAAAAATTAAAAAGAAATAAACAGCTTTAAAAATTTAGGCAACATGTAGATTAAAAATCATCTACTTGGAAAAAACCATGCTGAATTGGTGTACTGGTGTAGGTCTGTCATCTCTGTTACCCTGGTGCTAAGGGAGGAGTGTCACAAGGTGAAGATCTTCCTGAGCCATAGAGTAGATTCAAAGCCAACCCAACGCTAGTAAGTGAGACTTCATTTTCAAATGTTAAAACAGGGCTGTGGTCCAATGGTGGACACTGTTGTCCAGCATGGGCAAAGCCATGGGCTTAGACTTTACCACAGAAACAAAACCAAACAGCCAACCAGATGACCCAAAAAACTAACACAAACCTTGTTGACCTTTGGCTTTATAACAAAGCTTAGTTCTTACTCACCTTCTGGCCCAGGGTAGGTATTTGTGGGCTTACAGGGTAACTTTTCTTTGCATGGGGATTTAGGGACTCTTTCATCCATGAGTCTGTCATCGTCTAGAACCCTACAGTTTGGGGTGAGCAGAGAGTGGAGCAGAAAGAAGGTAAGAAAAGGGATCTTACTTACATCTTCATAAGACTGGCCTCTACCCTATTGGGAAGAAGTCTGTTTCAATTTGGATTAAAATGTGTCATGTTCCCACCCCTCATGTGTTTGAGTACCTAGTCCCAAGCTGGTTGGACCAGCTAGTTTGGGGAAGTCATGGAACCACTGGAAGGCAAGGTTTCAATGGAGGAAGTGGGGATGCTTTTGTTTTTTCAGGGATAAGCCTGGCACACCACGTCCTGTCCTCAAGTTCTGCTTCCTAGTCCACTGTGGTATGAAAAAGCAACTCCACCCCCATCCCTTCCCTGCTGTGATGGACTGCATCTGTAAAGCAGAATAAATCCCTTCTCCTTCAGGGGCTTCTGGCCATTTGGCCACAGCCTTGAAGAAAGCAGCTAATGTGGGGTCTGTGCTGCAGCCAGATGCAAGGGCAAATTAGAGGGGGCGATGTGGTCCCTAGGTGGGCACTGCCTCCTGGCTACAAGGTCATAGTCTGCAAAGAGGGGTACACACTTAGTTTGGGTATTAAGCTATCACCAGCAAGCTCTTCCTGCACTATGCTGCATTCAGCACCGCTGCAATACCACTGACAGCTGGGACCTTCGAGCATTTAGTGGAACACTCCAGGCCTCACTTTCCTAGCCTTTGAAGTGACATGGTCTTAGTGTCTGGCTCTTGAGTTGTTGTGGGCAATAAATGACATAGTATTTATGATGTGATCAGTGTAGGCCTGGCATGTGGCAAACAGAACAAATGCCAGTTATCAATGAAGATGACATGTCTATTGACTTCATAAAAACCAAAGGGACCTGGAACATCATTTAGAGTGTACTGTAATGAGTACTTCTCCATAGGAATCCATATCGATGGACAAACAGGGCAGAAAGGGACAAGGATGCTTCTCTGGGATATTTGGAGGTGGGAGTGGAACACAGGGACCAACTCTATTTCTGAAGTTGATCAGTCAACATCCCCTTGCTTGTGGCCAATTGGAGAAGTAAGGTCTGAATGAGAAGGTTCAGGGGCTCTGGAGCAGAGGAGGACAGGCTTCCACAGGTGATGGAGGAGGAGAGGGGGCTGCAGGTGCAAAAGTCCTGAGGTTCTTACATTTGATAGGAAGAGTGTAAAAATGCCGACTTTTGGGTGTAGTTTTTTACCCCTCTTGTCTCTTTGAGGCCCATTCTTTCTTATAAATGCCCAGTGTAGTCAGAAGGTCTCCTGTGTCCTGGTCGGCAGCTCTTGGGACAGCTCTCTCCCACTCGCGTCCCCCAAGTAAACACACAGAGGCTTATATTCATTATCACTGCATGGCCATGGCTCAAGCCTTTTGCTAGCTAACTCTTATATCTTAAATTAGCCCATAACTATTAATCTATGTATCACCACATGTTTTGTGGCTTCACCTGCATCCCATTACGTGTTGCTCCTTGGGCAGCTCACTGGCGTCTCCTGACTCAGCCTTCCTCTTCCCAGAATTTTCCTTGACTGCTTGTCCCACCTGCCTAGCAAAAAGACTAATCAAACCATCTAGTAGCTGGTTCCTTCTGAAGTTTCCCTCAGGATAGCCAGCGCTCTCCCATGAAACTGCTGCACTGGGGAGATGGAGCATAGTACACACTTTAGGACTATGCCAGGGCAGGGTGAAGCCAGAGGAAACTCTGCTGGAGGTCCTTAGCCGTTCTGACATACAAATCAGTCATCTGACCTGGGAATAGGGGTGAAAGACTAATCGAACCATCTAGTAGCTGGTTCCCTCTGAAGTTTCCCTCAGAAGCCCAGCCTTAGCTTGGCTTATTTCTAGCTAGCTTTTCTTAACTTAGATCAACCCATCTACCCTTTGCCTCTGGGCTTTTATCTCTCTATTTCTTTATTTCTTACTCTATGGCTTGCTGTGTAGCTGGGTGGCTGGCTGGACTCCTCTTCTCCTTCTTTTCTTGCTCCTTCTCCTCTTTTCTAATGTTCTTCTTCCTATTTATTCTCTCTGCCTGGCAGCCCCACCTATTTCTCTCTCCTGCCTTGCTATTGGCCATTCAGCTCTTTATCAGACCAATCAGGTGCTTTAGACAGTAAAGACAGGCATAGTAACACAGCTTCACAGAGTTAAACAAATGCAACATAAAAGAATGCAGCACATCTTTGCATCATTGAACCAATGTTCCACGGTATAAACAAGTGTAACTCATCTTCAACTGGTATTCCATGCCATTTGGGTTCTCCAGTTTCTTTTCTTTTATGGAAGTAGGAAGAGAGGAAAATATGACTTGTTTGAGATGTCTCTCTTTGAGTGGCATTAGCAGTTTTTCCAGGCGTCTGTGTTAAGAGCTGTCACGACCATACTTGTTGCCGAAGTTAATCTTCCACACTCTCTCCTGGCCTGGCTGTGTAGCTAGCTGATGGGTCACATTTTCCTGCCTTCTGCTGACAGAAAGGGAGACTTTGAAGGCTGGAGAGATGAGCTAGCAGTTAAGATCTCTTTCTGTCTTTGCAAAGGACCAGGGTTTTAAGCACCCACATCAGGAGGCTCACAACTACCTGTAGCTCCAGCTCTGGGGGACCCAGTGCTCTCTCCCAGCCTCTCCACACACACATATACAAGTAAGAAGGGGAGAGGCTTAGAGACCGGTCTTCATGCTCTTACTAAATCTAAGGGCAAAGTGATCTCAAATTTGAATGTAGGAAGTGGTTTTGCTTTTATATTAATGGCGAATCCTTCAGGCTATGTTGGCTGCATGGTGCAGACAGAATTCATTACCATGATTGTGGTACACAGTATGGACTACATTCAACACAGAGATAAGGACATACAGAAAGCAAACTAACTTAATGTTGAGAATAATGATAAGCTTCAGCAGTAGCTTCTACACACACACACACACACACACACACACACACACACACACCCCACACTTTATCTTTTCACAGTAATCCTAAGAGCAAAGAGAGGCACTTTCTATTATTTTTTGTGGGTGCAGGGAGGTGACATGGCCAGGCTGTCCAGTTAGTGGGAATCTACATGGAGATTTGAATCCAGCTCTTGAGCATCCATAGCCCCTGCTCTGTCGTCTGCCTCTGGACATGTTCCTGACTTAGTTACTCCTGGGGTGTGTTCTCTGTGGAACCCCCCTGAGCTTTCCAAAGCAAGAAGAAGACTGAGAACAGGGTGAGGTGGAGCCAGGAAAGTCACCTAATAGCCGACTATAGGGTTCTGGCTGCTCAGTAAGTTCTACTAACCTTCCTGTACCCCGACTCCCCCCGCCATTCCTTTGGAGGAGGCTCTGCCTGTCTAGATTTGCAGCATCCCATACAAAGCCTTGGCCTGCAAGTCTCAGGTTTGCCACAAGGTTTATGGAGGCAAGGTTGCATCTCTGTCTCTGAGGTTTGGCTTCTGCTATTCTTCCTGTTCTCTGATGGTCCAATCCGGGGTGGGGTGTATGCAGCACCTCAGGCAGATCTGTCATATGCTGCCTTGTGTCTTTATTTTCAGCCTGGGCAAATGGCTTCTCCTGGGGTCAAATGGGGAGATACTTTAGCAGCTTTTCCTTAAACTAAACATGTTCCAGAGACCAGGTTGCCTAATATGGTAAGTTTGAAACCCAAACTCCCTTTAAACCCCGAGGCCAGCCAAGTTTCCATCAATAGGAAAGCTTGATACTTCTTCTGTGATGCGATGATGATGATGATGATGATGATGATGATAATAATGAAACTAATGAAAAAGCCCATTCTACCTCTCTGTCCATTTCTGTTCTTCACTGAGTCCCTTTTCTTCCCCTCATCTCTTTCCCCATGCCTTCCACAGCTTTCCACTTAGTTTTATTTTATTTTTAATTATTTATTTTGCTTTTTAAAATTTTTCAACAATCTCTCTCTGTGTGTCCCAGAGTCATCTTAAACTCTTGAGGTTCTTCCCACCTCAGCCTCTCTAAGTGCCTGGATTACCTCTCCTGTCAAATCTCTCTTTATATCATTTTTTCTCTCCTCTCTGACTATCCCATAGATTTTCTTCGTTTATCCTCTCATCCCCCTCAGAGTATTTTGTGGGAGGCTGAGTCTGAATTAAATGCTCATTTCACATGCTCAAAAGACAAACAATTAACCAAGCATCGGGCCATTCTGTGTCTACAAGTAGCCTCTCCACAGCTCTTAAACTTGATGTGAAATAGTTGCTGAGTGGGAAAGCTGCCATGTCTCCCTCTTCAGCAAGGGTGTGCTTGCACATGGGCCTCCTCTGCTCTCTCTGAATGTCTCCTCTAGATGCTACTCCAACTTCGGGGCTCGAGTGGGATTGTAAAATAAGAGTGTGTGCAAGCCACACCCACCAAGGTGTGGTGTGTGGTTTCAAATGTGAAATGGGAGACAGAGGTGGTGAAGACATAGTTTATCTGTAACTAGAAGTGTGTGTGTGTGTGTGTGTGTGTGTGTGTGTGTGTGTGTGTTTGTTGGGGGCTGGGGAGACAGCTAAGTTGGCAAAGTAAAGTGCTAGTTACACAATCATGAGGACTTGAGTTTAATTCCCAGAACCCACATAGAAAAGCTGGGCATGGTTGTACACACTTGTAATGAGACTTAGGTAGGCAGAGACTGGTGGATCCCTGGGGAATCCCTGGGGTTCCCTTTACCTAATCAGCAAGTTCAGATCAGTGTAAGAACCAGCCTCCAAAAAGCAAAGAAAGGTAGACCATGTCCTGAGCAATGACACCTGAGGTTGGCCTCTGGCTTCCATAGACAGGTACACACACACATACATGTATACTTTAACACACACATATACCCATGAACACACATATGTGCATGCACACGAACACACACAAAGAAGATCACTTGATCTTCAAAACAATAGAGAGAAGCCAAATGAATGGAATCAATTTTAATAAGAACTTGATAGCTCAGTTCACACCATTCAGAGTGGTGTGAGGTGTCTTCAGAACACATCTTAGGGCTCAAGTTCCAACACAGGAGTTCTGACACAGATGGCCAGCTTCATGCTATGAGTCTCTGTTTGTTCTAATCAGGGGTGCTGTGGTTGTTCACAGTGGGACATGTGTGAAATGCCAGCCGAAGACACACACTGGTAAATATTTGTCAGAGATGTCACCGTTGTTTTTAATTTGTTTTCTTTCAGGAAGCATTTTATGATGTAGCTCAGCCTAGTTTCAAATTAATAATCCTCCTGCATCAGCCTTCTGAGTTCAGAGATGGCAGGTAGGCACTGTACTCCACTCAGCTGTTGCTCTTCTGAAGCTGTTGCCCGGTGTGTGAAAGGATACCCATGCCGTTCTCCCCGAGATGTTGTGGAACAGAACTTTGTGAGAAGGTCTGTGTGAATGAATGAACTTACATTGTTCCTGTGCGCAGGCTCTGCCTGCAGGACAGCAGTGCACATTTATGTCAACACATCGGAGAAGTTCCAACTCCACACAGCCTCCAAACCAGGGCAAGCAGAAGTACCAGAAGGTCCTTCTTGGTGTTTTAATTCATCCCTCCTCCTTTCCTCCCTCTCCCTTCCTCCCTTGTTCCCTCCATTTCTTCTTCTGTTCCATCCTTTCATACAAGCCTTCTGCAATCCAGGATGGCCTCAAACTTGATATGTAGCTGCAGCTGACCTTGAACTTCTGATCTTCCTCCCTCCTGAATGCTGGGATTATAGGTAGGAGCCACCACTCTTGGTTCATGCAGTGCTGTGGGTTGAACCCAGTGCTTTGTGCACACGTTAGACAAGAACTTTCACAGCTGAGCTACATCCCCAGCCAATACTCACTTTTGAACTGATGAGTTGTTAGTGCTCACAGCAGTGGTCATTGCAGACAATGTGATCATTTAGTGTTTCAATCTTGATGTGCTTATTACTACCTCTAAGATGTATGCCAGGCCGCTAACAAGCTTGGTCTTGTTTCCCTCACCTCTAAACCTCTAAATTGAGGCTGAGGGTGGCAGTTCATGCTTTTAATTCCAGTGCTCACGAGGCTGAGGCAGGAGGACTGCTGCAAGTTCAAGACTAGCCTTGGCTGTATAGCAACACCCGATCTCTAAAACCAAAGCAAAACAAGAACCCACCAACCAAACAAATTACTGCTTAGAAGAGTTGTCAAAGTGAGCTTCCTGTCCACAGACCCATACAGATGCATTGGCTATAGGGAACAGGAAACACTATGCAGTCCTTGTCCAATATATTTTTCTTGGCTTCTGAGGATGTTTGTGGAGCCACTGCCATAGCCTGCTGAATTGTCTCCAATTTGGAAAAGCCTCCTTCCCTAGCTTTGGAATGCAACTGGAATACCAGGAGCAGCTTGAGGTCATCCTCTGTTTGTTGATGATGCACACCATGTTTAGCCTACAGAGTTCAGTTGGAATCCACCATCTCAATATGTGGTGCTTGCTCATTGTTGTAGGCAGAGCCCTCTCCTTCCAGGCCTGAGAATGCTGTTGGCCATCCTGGTTTGAAGATGCACATTTAGGAGAGTGTGAGGGACATCCTGGCTTGTCTAAACAAGTTACATCATCCAGGTTGTGCAGACCTTTCCTCCAGATTCCTACTAGACCTGGGAATAATGCAGCCATGCTGGTCACATAGCAGCCTGTGTGATTTTCCAGTTTGTGCGTCTGTTGGGCTGGCACTTCTAGAGGGCCATGTTGTCAATGATTCCTAAATATCTAACTGAAGCCTTAATGCATGGCTCTTTTGGTTTTGATACATGGTCTCATGTAGTTAAGGCTGGTCTTGAAGTCATTGTATGTCCAGGAATAGCCTTGAACTCCTGATCCTCCTCCCTTATGACTCTACCTCTCAAGTTGCTGAGGTTACAGATGGGCACTGGGATGCCCAGTTTATGTGGTGCTGGGGACCAAACCCAGCATTAGTGCATGATAGGTAAACACTATCAACTGAGCTATGCCCTCAGCCCTTAGCATGGTGCACTGATTGACTATGTTGGGAAAGGGATGTGTGTGTGCACGTGCATGCGTGTGTGTGTGTGTGTGTGTGTGTGTGTGTGTGTGTGTGTGTGTGAAAGAGAGAGAGAGAGAGAGAGAGAGAGAGAGAGAGAGAGAGAGAGAGAGAGGGTGTTCTGCATCATCCTCTTGAAAGGACTTATCCCAGAGTCCAGCCTGATAAACATCAGCCTATCACAGATGATTAGATTTTGATGGCTTGACTCAGCGGTGACAGTGAGAAGCCTGGAGGATATGGTGGCAGAGGTGCAGGGTCTCTGGGTGAGAACCAGTAAAGTTCTGTCTGGTGTCCCCCTCATTGGGCAGAGAAGTGCATGTAGTTGTGGCTGCTGCAGGGAGGACCCCGTTTCACCTGGTGGGGAGGCAGCCATGGTATTAGCAATGA
The DNA here is from genome assembly GCF_903995425.1 of Onychomys torridus. Lineage (NCBI taxonomy): Eukaryota > Metazoa > Chordata > Mammalia > Rodentia > Cricetidae > Onychomys > Onychomys torridus. Next base: position 10,617,689 of record NC_050450.1, read on the forward strand.
CAACGATTTCAGTAAAATCATGTTGCACATGGAACACTCAAGGGGCCAAGCCCCTGTTCCATGCTTCCTATGTACTTAATTGCATCTCCTCTTGGAAAAAATCACAGGTTACTTCGTGACTATTTATCCTCATTTTGAAGCAGAGGAATGCACCATTTAATTAATTCACTCTGCATTATATGGTTACTGAGCAGCCAAGCACACATTTGATCTCTCGACTTCAGAGCCCGTGTTCTCCTTGGTGGTTCAGAAACTCAATTTGGAAAACTCTAGTTTTACATTTTTTTGCATGCTCAAAGACTCCCACACCTTGTATCAAAATAGTAATATGCAAAGACTCAATTTCATATTTCTTAATCATTTGTATTATCATTCTTTGGTACCACTGGTGTTTGAACTTCTTAGGAATCATAGGCAGGGCAGGGGCATGGATTCCCAGTCTTCAGATGGAGATGCTGAGCCTGAAGAACATCCGTGGATGGGAAGGAGAGTGCAGCTGCTGAGAAGCAGGACTGGAGTCGGACGACCTAAGCTCTTGAAGAGCAGTAGTAGGCTGCACGTGTTTGTTGGAACTGATCAACCTTTATTGTCAGACAATAAAATATCTGAGAGAAGTGCTCCTGTGATTGGATGTTGGAGCTGCTACTAGGTAACTGTCTCTAATCAGTTACTCCCCAGATCTGTGTCCATCTGCTGCTGGCTGTCACACACGAGTCCACTGACACTCACCACCTCTCTGCTGCTTGGTGTGTCTTGTCATCTGTGGCCTCTAACCCTGCATGCTCCCCAGCGAGCTTGCTGACTCAGATGCTCTGGACTGGGGCCCCACAGCCTGTGCTTTTTAAAGACATCTGTGTGGTGTTAAAGAAGTCTTGTGGAGGTGGTCTGTGACTATTTTCACACATGATTTCAGCTGGAGCAGTCCTATCTGGGAGGCGGGGGCATTATTCCCAATTCTTGTTGTTTCTTACAGGCAGGGAAGCTGAACACCATAGAGACTGGCTTATAATGGAGCCGGACCTAGTACTGGATGACTTGAACCAACTTGAGCTATGGCTTTCTCCCTCTTCCTCCTCCCTCTTCCTCCTCCCCATCTCTCCTAGCCTCCCTCTCTCTTCTCCCTCCTCTTACTCCCCTTCTCCCTTCACTCCCCCTAGAATAACGAACTCACTCTGCAGCCCTGGCTGGCCTGTAGAGCTCTGTAGTTCAAGTTGGCTTTCCTCTTTCCCTAGCCTCCACACTTTTATTCCTGCACCACCAAGACCCTAAGACCAGTTGAAATTATGAAATTTCTGTCATCCCCTCCTCCTCAATCATCTGAGAGATGCTCTATCCCTATGTGGCCTATGTTGGCTTCCTGTTGTGGCAATCCTCCTGCCTGTGCTTCAAAATTCTGGAATTAGAGATGTAGACATCTGGCCAAGGTTGTAGAATTACCATCACCTAATTAATGAGTACATTCATCACAATGTGTAGTTCCCATTTTATGTCCGAGTGTGTGTGTGTGTGTGTGTGTGTGTGTGTGTGTCTGTCTGTTTGTCTGTTTGTCTATATATCTGCCTATCTTGTCTGTCTATCTGCCTGTCTATCTGCCTGCCTGTCTGTCTGTCTGTCTAGTAGACACTGTGGTGTTATTGGCCGTAGCCAACAAGCTGCTTAGAATTTAGAGCTCTAGAGTATATTCATCTTATAGCTGAGAGTTTGTACCTGTAGACTACATCTTCTCTTTGGTATTATGTCTAAACTGGTCTGGGAGAAGATGGGGTCAGTCCAGGACCAGGAGTTCCTGCCTCTGATAGTCCCAAATCCCATTCAGGCTGTGATCTCAGAAGGAAGCACTTGCCACTGGCACTGAGGCAGAAGGCTGGGTTGGTTCAATCATCTTGGGAACAAACTGTCTTCTTGCCGTGGGCGATATTGTTTCTGTGTGCATGCTGCTGCTCCAACAGATGAGTTGTTGGAGCTGATTTCACCTGTGTTGGGATGTCCCAGGACTGTGCATGTCCTCTGTGCCATTCATGTTCCACACCTGCCCTTTATGGACGTCAGTGTGTCCCACACAGTGATGGATGTTTAACACTCAATCCTTATGACCTAGTGCAACCACGGTCATATTTACAAAACAGTTATGACAAGAGCTCTCATACATCAGAAAACAGCCACATGTCAGGTAAACGTTATTTATTTAGGGAGGTGGGAGGGTTTGAGACACAGTCTCATATTATCTCAGGCTGGTCTGGAACTCGTGGTAATTTTCCTGCCTCTGCCTCCCATGTGCTGGTGTGAAAGGCCACATTCTGCTACTGAGTACACATTCTCCCTACACCAGTTCACCTTTTCTTGCATTGCCACACAGAGAAGTGTTATGAGTGTCTTTTGTCAACAATGAAGTGTCCTCTCCCTTTTGCGGGGGTGGGGAGTGTTAGGTTCTCACACTGTAGCCCATGGTGACCTGGAACTTGATAGCTACCCTAAAATCTGTAGCAGTTCCCACGCCTGGGCTGGGGTTATAGTCTTGAACCAACTTGCCTAATGGGCCCAATCGTTCTTTTTATTGATGGGGTTTACCGGAGCACAGAGAGATTCAGAAACTTGTGCAAGATCCAAGTTGACATGGGAGTCTGGGGCTTTCTCAGCAGTTTCTCCTTCCTTGAGTCTAATGGCATGGTCCTCACCTCATTTAGTCTTGATAAAAAGAAGTCTTTGCTTAGCCTGGGATGCTTTCCTTGATAATCTAGACTTTCTCACTCTTCCTCGGAAGTCTACTCACACTGTCCCCTCTGCTCCTGCTGTGTGGCTGCCTGCAGAACCTGTGTGCCTAACTCAGGGAGGCCCCTTCACTCTTCTTCTTTGCAGCTGCTAAGCTTTGTAGCTTCCTATTGTTGCTTCTCTTTTAAACTCTAATGAACTTTTCCTAGACCTTCCAAAAATAGGTTTCAAGAAGAGATAATTGTTTCTTGGGGTTTGGGGGAATCAGAAGAATCAGGTGCATTTGCAGTTTGTAATCATCACGTGCAAGCTACAATCCTGGAGTGAAGAGGGGCAGAGAGGGGCAGAGAGGGCAGAGAGGGGCAGAGAAGGCAGAGAGGGGCAGAGAAGGCAGAGAAAGCAGAGAGGGGAAGAGAGGGTAGAGAAGGCAGAGAAGGCAGAGAGGGGCAGAGAAGGCAGAGAGGGCAGAGAGGGCAGAGAGGGGCAGAGAGGGGCAGAGAGGACAGAGAGGGCAGAGAGGGCAGAGAGGGGCAGAGAGGGCAGAGAGGGCAGAGAGGGCAGAGAGGGGCAGAGAGGACAGAGAGGGCAGAGAGGGCAGAGAGGGCAGAGAGGGGCAGAGAGGACAGAGAGGGGCAGAGAGGGCAAAGAGGGCAGAGAAGGCAGAGAGGGCAAAGAGGGCAGAGAAGGCAGAGAGGGCAAAGAGGGCAGAGAGGGCAGAGAGGGCAGAGAGGGGCAGAGAGGACAGAGAGGGGCAGAGAGGGCAGAGAGGGGCAGAGAGGGCAAAGAGGGCAGAGAAGGCAGAGAGGGGCAGAGAAGGGCAGAGAGGGGCAGAGAGGGGCAGAGAGGGGCAGAGAGGGGCAGAGAGGGGCAGAGAAGGCAGAGAGGGTGAAGAGGGAGGAGTGGGGCAGCTGCAGTTCCACCTCTACAGTTTTACTTTAGGACTACAAGCAAGACTGATGTTAAGAGGATGGTTCTTGGGGTGTCAGAGCATCTTAAAGTCAAGAGGCAACTTTGCTTCCTGTGTCCCTCAAGGTACTGTGGATGAGGTTCGTTTCTGTCAGGCCAGCTGAATGTGGGGTCACAGGCAGTTAGTTACTCTCTACCACGGTCTCCTCTCTCACAGTCTTGGCACTGGCTACAATAGGAGCCTCCCCCTGCACAGTGTCCTCCCTCTGCACAGTGTCCTCCCTCTGCACAGTGTCCTCCCTCTGCACAGTGTTCCCCTCTCTGCACAGTCCCCCCCCCCCCACATACACAGTGCCCCTGTGTGGACAGACAGGAAGAGCCTCCAGTCTCCTCACCTCTCACTTGACCACATGCAAGTCTGGTCATAGGCCTGAGCAGAGCCCCCTGCCTGGCTGCTCTTTCACATGGAGAGCTGTCTTCCGGGGCTGTGCTCCCATGGAGCACCAAGGGATGGCTGTCTGTCTAGGCGTTCCTTCTGGTGTTGCCTTACCTTGCCTTCTGTCATAGGGCACATTCCTTGCAATTTTCACTATTTTTCCTTATCAATTTGTAAGGCAGTTTCACATCTAGATTTTTTGAGACAGTTTCATGTAGCACAGGCTGGCCTCCAACCTTGAGCTTCTGAGCCTCCTGCCTCCATCTCCCAAGTGCTAGGATTACAGACATGTGTCATCATGCACATTTTGATGGAGTGCTGGGGACTGAACCCAGGCCTCCTGCATGCTAGAGAAGTGCTCTACCAACTGAACAGCAGCATCCTTAGCCCACACGCCTGTGCTTTGCCTCCCAAAAGACTAAACTCTCTCATCAACTTCACCTTGATAACTCCCCTCTTTAGAGAACAGCAACCTTCCCTGTTTTTCTGCTATTTTAGGAAAGTTACATACTTGGGGAAAAAACAAAAGAACTAAATCTAGTCTGGGATAAGGGTGAGTGAGGAACTTGCTTTGGGTACAACTTTTCAAAAGTTTTTTTTTTTCAATTGACATACAATTATTATACATATTTATAGGGTATAATGTGGTTTGTTTTGATACATTTATACATTGTATAATGATCAAATACATTAATTTGCATATCTGGCACCTTTAAACATTTATCTTTTCTTTGTGGTGGGAACATTAGGAATTCTCAGGAAATATCTCCATAGATAATTTGGACATACAATATGTCATTTGGTCATTACTACAAAATTTCAAGGGGCACCCAGAATTCATCCATGAAGATAAATATTATTCTAGTGAAATATTTTAATGTAGTTTTTTCTCATACAGTATTTTAAAGAATAAAAGTCAATGCAAAAAATTCTGTGATGAACAAAATGTGGGGTCAAAGTAATTGAATGATTTGCTATTGTTTTTATTAGGGCAGTCACGTGTGCCATGGGCATGTGTGGCAGTCAGAGGCTGACTTTGTGGAGTTGGTTCTCTCCTTTCACCTTTATGTGGGTGCAGGGTTGAAAACAGGCCACCAGGCATGTGCCTTTTCCCCATGAGCCATCCCACTGTCTTCCAAATGTGGGATTTTAAAATAGAGAAATCAATAGTGAGGATGAAGGCTTCATCCTTACTTCAGATTTTGGTATTTTTTTCAAAATGGTTTTTTCTCATATCTGATTTATAAAAACTGAAGCATGGAGATATTGCTCATCTTATATGATGAACTCTTACAGGAACGGCCTCGAGTTTGCATATAAAACAAGTACTTTCTTCTTCCCCATAGCTGCAGCACTAGTAATGCCAGGCCAGAACCTGCTGACTGCCCACTGCACCCAGTAATGCCAGGCCAGAACCTGCTGACTGCCCACTGCACCCAGTCTTGTTCTTAGGGAGGCATTTCCCCTAGATGAGCTCTGAGGTCTAGGAAATGTTACTGTCCACATGTTTCAGTACAATTAGCACCTTCAGGAAGTAGACACTTGTACCAACACACCTGGAATCAGGTGGTTTGACACCAGGATCAAACCTTTTGACATGGCAACCCAGTATCACATACAAAATTTATGCTTGACAACTATGCAATTTAGTTATAAAAAACCTGCAAAAACATCATTTCACAATATTTTGTGTTGGGCTACATTCACAGTTATTCTTGGTCACATGTGCTTTCAGGCTGTGGGTTTGGCATGGATTCAGGCTGTCACAACCTAGAAGAGTCACCTTCTGGTCCCACCCTCTGCCATGATTGCCTCTAGGTAGTCTTCTCTGATGGCCCAGACTCATTGGACATCCATGATGCAACCACCATGCACTGATAACCTTCTTACCTGTTCAGCTGTCTCACAAGTGCAGTGTCTTCATCACTTTGCAGTCCAAGGATGAGGAAATCTGGGCCATTTTGTTTGGGTGTTTGTACCTGTTTGTTTTGGCTCTGGACTCAACCTCATTTGCTCCAGTAGACACATTCTCACTGGAGGCAAAAAAAAAAAAAAAAAAAGAACAAAAAGGCCCATCCATACCTATCTTTTGGTAAACACAGCCTTCTGCTGATTTGTGCTCATCCATCATGGCCCATTAGGCAACAATGGCCTGGGACCATTTTCTAGCATGACTGATGATGTTTGAAGTTTGGGCAAAGGAGGTGTGGATGGTTGGACTTGGTACCCAACTCCGTCCTGCTGCTCTAGAGTGGTGGGGACAAGGAGGCTCTGTTCTGTGCTAATGAGGGTTACAAGAGGCAAGTACCCACTCATGGGAGCCCAGGCTCCCGGGCCCCATGGAGTAAGCTGAAGATGTGTTAGATGACTGTTCTTTGATATGGGAGAAGCAATGTGATCACACAAAAGGGAAGATAAACTACTGCAGAGGCCCAGCTGAATCAAACACCATGCATCTCTACTGGGCACCCAGCAGGTCCAGGAGGTTTTGCCAGACTGAGGTTTCAGCTCTGACTGGAGCACTAGGCTCCCTGCCCTCCTAAAGCATGAAATTTAACACTACTTGCACTGTCTAATAACACATGTCTGTGTTTGGCAAGCAGTGACAGCCCTTTAGAAATATTAATACTAGCTATAGTGCATCCATGGGACTGCAGGTGTGTGTGTGTGTGTGTGTGTGTGTGTGTGTGTGTGTGTGTGTGTGTGTTGTGCATGAAATGGAGATCATCCATGCTTGATTGAACTGTGTGCTAAGAGTTCAGTGGGGTTGACCTGGGGAATGTTCATTGTGAACGTCCACAGTCATGTTTGAGAAACAGAACAATAGAACAATAACGTATATCTGGGGTGCTTTTCTTGTCTTCTGCCCCATCACAGGCTGAACCAGGCACCATTTTTCTATGTCCCACACACCTCTGAGCTCCTCATATCACAGGCAATACCCATAAGGTGGATAGTAGGAGATTATTTGACACCCCCACCTCTACCAACCTTGAACTTCCCCATTGGTGGGGCTGAGCTGTTTCTGATCCCTAAACCTTTCTGTTGCCTACAACTGGTAATAGTGTGTGCTCAGTCAATGCTTGCTGAAGGAATGCAAGCAATGGTGATGAATAAGTGAAATGCTCAGGATCAATGTGCTCTGCGGTATTAGATGCCTGTAAACGAATCTGTGCAAACCACATACAGAAAGGCAACATGATTTTCCAAATCAAAGAATGCTTCAGTGTGCAAAGCACCTTAAGAATGGACAGGAAGTCCTTTTGTGTGAACTAGTAACTTCCCTGAGTTGAAGCAAGTCACCTGGAAGCAGGTCTCAGTGTTATAGCACAGCTCTCTGTGTGTAGATTCTCTGTACAACATTGTGGGTCCCTCAAGTGTTTTATTTTCTTTTTCCTATCTGTCACCCAATGCCTAAAATAAGGTCCTAACTATGTCTAATTTGGACTTTCATATCAACTTTCTAAATGCCCTCTACTTCTCTCCTCCCCATCTTGCTATATACATAGGTATGTTTTGAAAATGCCAGTGCCATGATCTGTTAATGGCCCATTGTTTTGTTGCTAAAAATCTGTGTTACTGAACTTGGTTCTTAACGCTATTTGTTCATAAGCTCTTCAGGCTCATGTTTCCTTATTGTCACTGATGTTTCAGCCTCTTAAAGTATTTGTCCCTTCCTGGGATGTGCCTTTGACGTGGTGATGCTTTTCCTCTTTTCACTGACTCCTGTCTATAGTAACCTGGTTAGTTCCTGCATGTGGGCACACACACAGGCCAGCCACTGACATCAGACATCATCCATTGTTACTTTCCTACTTGAACTTTTGAGGTAGGATCTCTCACAGAACCCAGAGCCCACTGTTTCAGCTACACGGATCAACCATGGATCTCCCCAGTCTTCTTGTCCTTACTTCCCCCAGAACTGGGGCTACAAACATGTGCTTTTTGTGTGGCTGCTGTGGATCAGAATTGGAGACATTCTGTGGCACCACAAATAATTCACCCCCTGATCCATATCCCCAGTGCCAAGTTTTCTTTACTTGTATCTGTGAACATTTGGATTCAGGTTAGTCTATGATTCTGCCTCTCCAAATAGAATGTATTCTAAGACATGGACCATGCTTTGTTTATTTATGAACTTCATCCACCTTCTGGGCCTGGCTCATAGTGGCCACATGCTTGTGAATGAATGAAGACTCAAGGCTTCCTGGTTATATTAGTAAATTTATGAAGCCACGAGGAGAGGACATACAGTAGCCAATGAAATCAAGAAGCAAATGTGGGTCACTGACCTACAATGTGAAATGAAGTTGTAAAGAGATGAAAATACTGAAGTCATGAATTTAGGTTATGACATTTGGAATAAATGGAATATAACTATCAAAGGAAGAGTCATCTGTCCACAGGAAAGTGACTGAAGATGTTCATAGGCTGCGACTTTCACTTGCACTGCTTATAAGCGAATATTGGCACCTAGACCCCCACATTCACTTACTGTTTATTAACTGGGTACCAGACAGTGAATGCGGACTTCAGAGTTGTTCCCACAGAGCTGGAGGGGATGGGGTAGGCACAGACACTAGACAGCAGAATTACAATCAGAGATGGATGCTGGGAAGGGAGTGCTGGTCCAGACCTACCACTGGTTAAAGGGCTTCCCAAGGAGGTCATATCTGAGCCAGATTCAGGGTGTGAATAGGAGCTTGACTATGGCTAGGAAAATGAAGGATGTGGTGGTGGGATGAAGAGGAAGAACAAGGCAGTCGCTTGAAGCATTGGGAGACATGGTCTCCTGTATCCTGGGCTGGCTTCTAACTTGTATATAGCTGATGATGACCTTGAGCTTCCAATTTGCCTTCCTCTGCTTTCTGAGCTCATGGTTTAGGTGTGTGCCTCCATGCCTGGGAGGAACCTAGTGTGTTGTGAAGGCTAGGCAAGCACACTTCCAGTGGAGCTACAGCTCCAGTCCAACCTTTTGGCATTACTAGAGAAACATCTCTTCAGTTGGGGAGGGATGGGGTGGCTTAAGCAGGCCTTTCTGGGCTCTATGGGATGACACAGAGCACATGCCACTTGCTTTCTCTGTCCATGGTACTGATCCAGTATGTATATATGTGTGTGTGTGTGTGTGTGTGTGTGTGTGTGTGTGTGTGTGTAGGGGACAGGGAGGCTACTGCTGAGTAAGGCTCTCCTCATTTTGGAAGGGTCAGACAGCAGAGAAATGATTCTGGGAAGGGCCTCAAGAAAAAAATTAAACAGGTACACATGAGCAGTCTTTAAGAATCTAAAGAGCTGTCCCGCAGGAGCAAGACCCCTTACTGCCCTAGGGGGAGGGCGGAGGGCGGAGGGCTGCATGGGAGAGATGTTGGCTCTGCTCCTGAGCAGATCCCGTGTAATGGTAAAAGCATCAGTTATGGGGATGATGCTTATGAAAGCTGTCAGCTGCCATCATGGAGCATGCTGAGCACAAGGCAGGCTGACGCTCATGGACTGAAGCCAGGGGAAGGCCTTTGTGGGGTGCAGTCAGAGTCTGACGGCAGCCTGTGGACATGCGATGGGTCATAGTGTTAGGAAAATCAAGTCACTTTTCATTAAAATGTCTACATTTTTAAAAATACAGAAAAACTGGCAAATAGGGCCTGCACTCTGAATCCACAGTGATTGTTTGTGGTGGAACACGTGACATATTGTTTCCATTTTTGTAGTGAACCCCCATTGTCTTAGTGTCTTAGAACATGAAGTATTTCTTATACTTCTGTAGGTCGGAGTCTTATCGAGTCTCACTGAGCCAAAGTCATGGAGTAGTGGAGCTGTGGCTTTTCTGCAGGCCTTCAGGGCTCGTCTCTGTGACTAACGTTCCCAGCTCCTAGAGCTCTCCTGGAGGCCTTTGCTCATGGACCCAACCCTTCTCCTGTCTGAAAGCCAGCATCCTAATGTGTTCCATTCTCTCTCTGACTCTGCTCCCCGAGTGTGTCCCCTTCTCTGTTCCCCTTAAGGAGCTCTGTGATGACTATTGATCCACCTGATAACTCAGGGTCACTTCTGCATTCCAGAACCCTTACCTATGTGCCTGTTGGTACAAGCCTGTAATTCCAACTGCCTAGGAAGCTCAGGCAGGGGGATTTAAAGACTTGCTTTTGCTATAAAACAAGTTCAAGATTAGCCTGTGCTGCTTGGTGAGACCCTGTCTCAAGGTAAAATGTAAAAAGAGAGCTAGAGATAACGTTCAGTGGTGGAGAGCTTGCCTAGCACGTGTGAAGCCTCAGTTCACTTTCCATTGCTTCCAAACAAGCAAACAGAAACAAAAACATGCAAATAAGAAACACAAGTGTTACTTTAATAATGTGCTGGCTAGTTTCTGTCAACCCGAATCAAACTTAAGTCCCTTGGGAAGAAGGAACCTCAGTTGAGAAGTTGCCTCCATTGGATTGGCCTGTGGGGCATTTTTCTTGAGTAGTGACTGATCGATGTGGGAGGCCCAGGCCACTGTAGGTGGTGTCACCCCTGGGCAGGTGGTTCAGGGTTGTATAAAAAGAATCAAGCGTAAGAAGCCAGCAATCAGTGCTTCTCCTCCTGGTGTCTACTCCAATTCCTGCTTCAGCTTCTTGCCATGAGTTCCTGCCCTAGCTGTCTTTGTCAATGGACTGTGACCTGGGAGTTGCAAGATGAAATAAATCCTTTCTCTCCTCTAAGTCAGTTTTGGTCAATGTCTTCTAACAGCAACAGAAGGCAAACTAGGATAAAGGACACCTGCACAGTCCCTGTCATCATAGGAAACAAGAGCCACAGGTTCCAGAGCTTAGGATGTGGAGGCTTAGGATGCTGTCTTCTTCCTTTAGCTCTCAGACTGTGGATTTCTGTTCAGGCCTCTGGACCAGAGGCCTCTGCTCTGTGATTTGTGGGCTGAATGACTTTCCTGAACAACCAACTGTTCTTCCTGTGATAGCACGGGGGAGTTAACACATTACCAAAACTTTTCTTGAGAAATTGGAGGCCATGAATAAAAGAGGAGGATTTTAAAGGTTACTTGGGAGCCATGACTTCATTGTTTGCCTGATATCACATGATCAGTTTGACATATGACTCAGTATGTGCTTCACTCTGTATGGGATTAGAAATATGTTAAGACAAAGCATAAAACAGTAGACATTGCTGCCTTCTCCTCCCTCCTTGAGCGAATGTTTCTGCACAGAATTAGCAAGAATATTTGAGTAGAGAAATGACCTTGGATGGTCAGTATCTCACAAGAAACCCAAATAGTTTTCAAATGTCACTGTTTCAGTTGGGAATCCAATAAATGTGTCAAACCTCATAAGCAAGTATGAGCTATTAGGGCTGAGGACCTCTTATTTATGATATCGACTCTGACCTTCAGAAAGACTTTCGTTTGTTTGCAGGAAGAAGTGCTGTCTCCAACTAAGAGCAACATGGCATACTGTGTGACTGTGTATTCATGGGTATGGCAGAGCAATGCTAAGTGGCTTAAGAGTGTATCATAGCCATCTAGTTCTGAAAGATAATTGTGACCATCATTCCACCACAAAGGAGATGTTTGCTGGATTTTGTAGTAGGGCAGGGAGGGAAAAGAAAACAGAGCTGAGTAACTTAGACCAAGACCTTATTTGCTAGAAGATTTCCAGGATGTTTCAGAAAAACATGCTTCTGCAAAAGGCAGGGAGAAAAGCCTCATTGGGTACCTAGGAGGAAGGACCTGCTGGGCAGGTCCTTCAAGACACAATAAGTCAGATTCGACCAGAGATCCTCCCTCCTTCTCATGCACTTGCTAGAGGATGCCTCATTGGTTGAGCTGAGTCCCAGCATGGCCCAGGGGGAGCAAATAGCTTGACCAATGGTTCTCACCTATATAAAAAGTGGTGGGATGTAGCTAAGAGAGACAAGCTGGATAGTGACGTCAGCTGTGACATTTCCTTGAAATGATTCTCATGGTTGAGATGCAGGTGGTTCCATAGGTTCTGAGCATCTCTCTATGTCCTCATGGGAGAACTCATGCTGTGATACAGTGAAGAGGGCTGCTAAGTAGCTGACTGAGCTTGGCTGAGTCCATTTTCCTTTGGAACTCTAGTTTCTCCTCTAAGAAGTGGGCAGCCTAGAGATCTTTAAGTTCCCTCTCTACTCCAAATGTAGACCTCTTTCTAGAATAAACACCTTAAAAAGACAATCTTAGCAATAAAACATTAGTGTGATGTACTCCCAGTTCATCATGAGAGCTGTCTTCAGAGTACACACACAAATATTGTCTCATAATTTCTCTTTTAACACAAAATATTATTTATTCATTGTGGTTTTTAAAAGAGTATTGTAGGATTATTATTGGACAGTTTTATATGTGTACACAATGTATCTTGATCAAGTCTATACCAAGCCTTCCCTACCACTGCTCCCAGAAACACTCCGACATGCTCCCTCCTTCATTCCCCAGCCCTCCTCCTCTATTTTTTAAGTACCTCACTGGACCCAATTAGCACTGCTCACTGGACTATTGGCTGGCTTGCTCTTGGGCAGGAGACTGTAGCTGCAGCGAGTTTGTGAGTGTAGTAATCATGTCCTGTCCAGACGCCAGTGTTCCACAGCACTCCTCCACCTCCAACTCTTCCATTCCTTCTGTGTCCTCTTCCATAATGTTCCTATGCCTCGGTGGAGTTGATACAGATGTCTCACTTAGGACTGAGCACTCAATGGTCAGTTGTTACCAGTATTTTGACTGTTTAGGAGTCTCTTCATTAACTGCTCACCTCTGTGAAAAATCTTCTCTGGCCAAGGTTGTGAACAATAATACTAATCTATAGATAGAAATATAAATATTCATCAGGTAGTTTGGCATCGTGTACATTGAACAAAACAACGGTAGTGGATACTCCCACCCCAGGACCTATGACCTCTCCAGCTGTGGGTTTGTGACAAGGTTTACAGAACCAGGCATGAATTCCTTCTTGTGGACAAGGCCTCAGATTCAGTCAGAAAGTGGTTGGTTATCTCCATAATATTGATGCCACGGTTGCACAACTGGGTGCTTCTTACCTGGCAGGCTGGTGTTGTAGCATGCAAGGTCTAGCACTGTGTAAGATCCTTGATAATTTTCTTCCCCAGTAGCTCTGCATTTACCTCCTGGTGCTATGAAAAGTCATCATCAGTGGAGTCTGCAGGTCAGCTACAGCTTGATTTCTCCGTGTCCTGCAACCAAAATGTGCTATGTCTTCAGTAATATGGATAACTTCTGGTTATGGTGGGTAACCAGGAGCAACGACAAGAGCCTGTACTATTTGCAGGGTCTCTGGAGCTTCCCCCACTACTTGGAACTGAGATTTTTCATTGAATAACCCATGGCTTCCGGGAGAAGCCTTCAGGATACCTGTAACCAAACTCCACCTCATATTATTTACATGAGGATGCACACACACACACACACACACACACACACACACACACACACACACACAAGATGTAGCCTTGGCTGGCCTGGAATTTGCTATGTAGACCAGGTTGGCCTTGAGCTCAGAGAGATCCACTTGCCTCCCTCTGCCTTCCAAGTGCAGGCATTAAAAGTGAAATTGGCTCACAAAGTAGTGGGTCTCTATCAACTTTCTCATAAATCCTTGGCATCAATTAATCTATTCCAAGGCCTTCTTTTCCCTGTGGCCACTTAACCCTTTAGCCATCAGTATTTGCAGTCTATTTTCTCTTCACATGTTAGATGTCACATCACCTGCTGAAGACCCTTCCCCTCTCACCTTGCAATTTATATTGCTTCATAGACCTGAAAAAGAGGGAGAGGATGGAGACGATCTCTCGAGCTGCATGGTGACTGATGCTGAGGAAAGGCCTGGCTCTAATTATTTAGAGGATTAGAAACGAAGACGGTGGGGAGACACCATGAAAACATGCTACAGTAATAACTTTGTATGTTGAATCTTGAAGTCATGGGGTGTCACAGCACCCCAGCTACTTGGTGGAGTGGGGCACTGTGCATATGAGATGCAGTAGGAACATTACCTCTGCCGCTGTGCAATGTGGATGCCATGAGACTGTCACAGGGTGAGTGTGTACAAGCACACAGAGTCCTTGGTGAGGCAAAGTGAGAAAAGCGAGCACCTGCTTACACACTCTTTAGTAACCTCTCCTCTCTGCTCACCACTCATTAATTCTAGATGCATAGTATTGACAGAATATTAATAATGGGGATATTTGAAAACATGGGAAGTGTCAGGAATTGCACCAAACACTTCCCATGTAGTGTCTTAGTTCATTTTACAGTAATTTTTAGAAGTAGATGCTATTACTAAAAATGGAGCTATCGTATTTTTATTGTTAGTGTTTTATTATAGGCATGACCTTTTACACCAACATCTATGATGTATTAAATATATAAAATCTGTTCTTGGTTTTTATTTAGTTTTTCTGTGTCCTATAAAATATATGTGAAAAAACCGTGCATCAGGGAGACTTTTGAACAGTTGCTGCTGTTTGTAACTCCCTCCAAGATATGTTCTCTTATGTTCATAAGTTCATTTAGGCACTGTTTTCCAGCATTTCTAATAGAAAGTAGAAGTGTTTGCTTTTTCCCCTGATGCTTGAGATAGAATCTAGGGCATTTTGGATACTAGGTAAGTCCCCTACCATTGAGATATACCACCATCCTCATATATGTGTATATAATCTATTGAGTTGTACAGATGAGCCCAGGTTCATAGGTGTGTTCAGGAGCATGGGTGAGCTGAGGGGCACAGAACTGAGGGAGGCCAGGCACTTCCCCTGCACTAAGTGCTGCCTAGGTCTCTTTATTGTTGCCTTTGAGCACACCTGCCCTGGTTCTAGGGCCTTCTGTTGCCGTGGAGACTGAGATGCATGGCGACCGAAAGACTGGATATTAAGCAAGTCCTCTATCACTGAGATATACCACCATCCTGATATATATGAATATATATCTATTTATATGTATGGCTATATATATATATATATATATATATATACATATATATATATATATATATATATATATATATGTGTGTGTGTGTGTGTGTGTGTGTGTGTGTGTGTGTGTGTGTGTATTATGGGTATGGGTATGTCTGTGTGCATGGAATGTATACATGCATGCCTGTTGCCTAAGGAGGCCAAAAGAGGGTGTTGGTTCCCCTGAAACTGGATTTACAGATAATTGCAAGCCACTATGTGGTATCAAACTTGTGTTCCCTAGAAGAGTAGCCAGTGCTCTTAACCACTGCACCATCTCTTCAGTCACCCCCTAAACATACTTTAAATAACTTCTAGTCCCTGGAACAGACTCCTACCTGAAAGCCCTTGAGGACTCAGAAAAGAAGTATGTTGGGACTTGTTAGTTAGTGGTTATTCTTGCATAAACATGGAGAAAAAAAGCTAAGCTACAGTCAATGAATACAATTTGATGACTAATAATCAAAGAAAGAAATTAACCAGGTGTGATTTACCATCTTCCCAGGACAGACTGGAACACAGAGCTCTGCGGTGTCTGGGGAAGTAGGGAACCAGAATTCAGACTGTGCCTGCTGGTGAGGATGCAGACACAACAGGATCATCTTGTCCATTGTGGATGCATGTGCAAATTAGTCGAGCCACTGTGGACATCCGTGCGGAGATTTTTTTCAAATAGTGAAAATGGAGCTCCTCTTGGTCCGAGCCTTCACCCTTTGGGTATTTACTGAAGGACTGAAGTTAGCACTCTGTGCAGATACTCACACATCTCTGCTTATCACGGCAAAGTAATGGGATCAGCCTAGGTGTCCATCAGTAGAAGAAAGTGCCATATTTGGAGGTTCTTTCTAATCAGTCAGAAGGAAGAATGGGATTATGTTGTTTCCTGGAAGCTGGGTGGAACTGAAAATCATTGTCTTAAGAAAAGTAAGCCAGACTCAGAAAGACCAACATTTGTGTTTTCTGTCATTTGTTGATCTTAGATCTTACATGATGCGTTCTATATTTCTAATATTGTGTGACATGAAAGTGGAGAAAGAAGGGACCTGCAGAGGGGAAGGAGGAGAGAGGAGAGGCATGAGGTTGAGATGGTCAGAGGACCTGATATCCATGAATGAAACCCCTTCCTCACGTGTAATATGTATGCTGTCTAGTAATTAAAAAGCTGCACCTGTTTCCTGTGTCTCACAGCCCACCATAGAGCACAGGAGACAATGCTCTGATTTAGCCCAAGGGCAGGAATGCTCAATACTGGGCCAGTATCTGTAGGAGTCTCAGGTCAGTCTGCATTTGGCTGTCTGCCCACCCACTTCTGCCTCTTGTTCATCTCTGCCTCACATGACCTCTCCCTGCTGGGGTTGCCTCTGGCCATGTGACCTGGCTGCTCAGACATTTCTCTGTTCTGGGCTGGAAAGATCTATTGTATTTCATTTCCTGCAGGAAAGAGCAAGTTAGCAAGTCTTGCTCTCTCGAGCCAGGCACTGAGATGAGGTGCTGAGGGGATGATGGGAGGTGGTATTTTTTCAATCCACAACTGTCTAACCGAACCCAATGTAAGTGAAAAAGATCAGGATCACAGATGAGGCCAGGCACATGGTTGGGCTCAGGATCCCAGGTGAACCCAGACACACAGGAGCATCCAGAAGCCCAGGTGAGCTGAGTTGCACAGATGGGCCCAGGTTCATAGGTGTGTTCAGGAGCATAGGTGAGCTGAGGGGCACAGAACTTACGGAGGCCAGGCACTTCCCCTGCACCAAGAGCTGCCGAGGTTTCTTTCTTGTTGCCTCTGAGCACACCTGCCCTGGTCCTAGGGCCTTCTGCTACCTTAGAGACTGAGATGCATGGTGCATGAAAGACAGCTAACAGCTTTGGGCTGAGCATGCCACATCACCTGACTACTTCAGCATTCTTAACAAGTCCACCTTCTCTTAGCTTTGAATGCTGACCCCATCCTTGCTGTTCTCTGTAGGCAGGTTCCTCATGCTGCTATGCATATATACATTTTGTTATTTGGAATAGGTAAGGCAAGAACATGAAAAACCTCAATCATCTCACCATGCACCCAGCAAGCATGCCCCTCCTAGTCTCCCTTCCAGGATCAAATACTGCCTATTCTTTCATATCACATTCCCAGGTGTGTGTTAGGTTAGATCTCTTGAAAGTCCTTTGTTCATAGGTCAAAGTAGCCACCTATTGAAATTTCACATGGCTCAGCCACATTCAAGCATACCTATGGGGCTTGCATCTTTTTACTGCTGGTATATGACACAGTCTGTCTTACTTACATAAGCTTCTTTGAACCAGGACCAGCATTCTTCACTACTACACTGCCATTACCTGGCATCAAAGCAGCTTTCAATCAGTAAACACGCCACTGTCTTTTAAACAGATCCTAGCAAACTCTAAGCACTGTTCTGAATCTTACCTACTCAACAAATGGTTCTCTCTCAGTACATGAAGTAGGCTCTGTTTCTAGTGGCTACATGGCACGTGTGTTCATAGAGAGGAGGTAATCTAATGGATACAAACAATCCCCTTCTGATGGCCTCCGAGGTTATGCCCAGCCTCTTGCCACTACAAACAAAATTGCCTTGAATATCCTTGCACAGACATTTGTGCTCATGTGTGGGAGTAGCTGTAAGAAAGTTCCTACCTGAGGAACTGCTGGGCCCATGCCTGTGTTGCTATTTTTGAGTTGACATTGTCTAATTATTTTCTTGTATACTCAGGGAGAAATTGTTGTACCTGTGCATCTTCAGTCTTTTGATTGTTATTCTGGAAGGCAACTCACTTTGCTGGGCTCTGCTGAACAGAGGCAGTGGGGAGTGACCACACACTGTTGTGGTTTCTTGAAGTTTGTGTTTCTGCCCCCTGTGGTCAGCAGCAATCCATTCTTTGTGTGTTAACCTGTTACATCTGTATGAGAAGATGGATGTCTCAGCATGACACAACCAAATTAGTTTTGCTGTTGGAAGCCCTTGCAGGATGCTAGTTTGGGCACAGCGGCACAGGGGTATGAGCCATAACAACAAGGGAGGGGGCATCACAGTCTTTCTGGGGGAGCTAGCAATGTGCTAGAGAACAAGTTACCTTTTTGTCTTCATCTCCCACCTGCTCCACTAGAGCTGCCCTCCCCATGCACTGTACTCAGGTTCATAGAGAGCCTATTACCTTCCAGGTACTTCCTGTCCCAGGTCCAATTTAACATCTATTCTTTCTTTTATGGCAGTACTGGGGATTAGATACAAGGCCTTGCACTTGGTAGGCAAGAGCTTTTCCAAATGTAGCTCTACAATGCCTTTCACTTTGAAATTCCTTATATGTTTTCCCTCAGCATAGGAAATATCAGGTAATGAATAATAAAAATAAAAATGATGTATTCATGTCTGTTAACTTGTGCAATTGCCTGAGCTTACCCATACAAAAAGCAGAGGACTGAGGGAGCAGGCGATGAAACATTTAAGGCCACATTGGCTCTCTGTGTGGGTAGCTTTTCACAGCTAAATCTGCACACCAATACTTATTTAAAATAAATCCAGACAAAAAGGGAACATCTTGAAATGATCACACTGAGTGATGCCATGCTGTTGGCAATGACTGTTCTCAGTGACAATTTTAATTTATCTGTTTTGGGGACCTGTGCTTACAACAGTGCCCAGTCCAGTGTCAGAGTTGTGTCAAATTCAGAGAAACATAGCCAATGATTATTGAGACCTTTTCTTCTCCCAAGTCTGTTTGTGTCTTGCCAGCAGCATGAGTGGGTCCAGTCTATCACACACTTCAGGGCACAGTTCTCCATATTGTCCTTGCTTTGTCGTTCTTTCCTTTTGCCTGTGTAAGAGGTTCTTAACAGACACCAAAGATGGCTTTCTCCACCTTCTAGACTTGTAATTGAAATGCTATCTCATATGGTGTAATGGTTAGTATTGATTGTCACCCCAATAGACTTTAGGATCACCTTAGAGATGGGTCTCTGGATTTGTGTTGTGTGACACTATTCTCAGGAAATGTAAACAATGTCTACTCACCCCCAGATAGGGAACTGACAACAGATCAAAGTATGGACATCACCAAAGTCCGACTTTGGCGAACTAAAGCTTTATTGGGATTACTTACAGTGATATGGGTGAGGGGTTACTTAAGGAGCCGAAGTGACTTAAAGACTTCCGCATTACTAAGCTCAGCCCAGTATGGGTGACAGCTCACAAAATCTGGAAACCTAGAGCACACTACACAGTCTGCAGGCAGCTCAGCAGGTTGGAGAGTGTCGTTTTAGGTGGCTCAGTTGGTTTGAGCCTCTTCCAGGCAGCTTATCTGTTCTTTGTTTCTTCTAGACAATTGGCTATTCTCTGCTTCTTCCAGGAGTCCAGGCTTGTCTGGGGGTGCACTGCAGAGGTCTTTACTGTTTATATACCCTTGGGGAGAGAGAGGTCTAGTGATTTGGTCAGTTTCAGGTTCTTTCTGAAACTCTTAATTGTTTACTTTCTGTTGTTTCATTTCCCTGCCATTGTCTAGTCTTAAGAAGTTCCCCTCAGGGTTGGGGATTTAGCTCAGTGGTAGAGCGCTTGCCTAGCAAGTGCAAGGCCTTGGGTTCGATCCTCAACTCAAAAAAAAAAAAAAAAAAAAAGAAGTTCCCCTCAAAGATGGAAGGTTTTAATCTTGGAAGGAACTGGTACACAACGACATGCCTGTGGGAGATTGATTGATGAGGTGGAAAGGCCCACCCATTGTAGGTGGCACCATTCCGACAGGGATCCTAGACTCCAGTTAGGGTTCTGGATGTCATGTGACCAGCTGCTTCAAGCTGCTGCTTTCTTGGCTTCTTGACCATGATGGATTATACCCTTAGACTGTGAGCAAAAACCAAATCTCCCTTAGATCACTCAGGTCAGAGTGTGAGCAAAACCCAAATCTCCCTTAGGTCACTCAGGTCAGAGCATAAACTAAGACATGGCAAAAAGACTTTTCAGACATGATTATGGTAAAGATTTGGGGTTGAGATGATCTCAGATAATCCAGATAGCCCCATTGACATAGTTACAGGTGTCCATATAAGGGAAGACAGAGGTATAGTCTAATACAGGGAGAAAAGGAAAATTATTCTAGGAAATAGCTGAGGAAGAATATGCCTTTTGTTTGAAAGATGAAAGACAGTGAGCCAAGGCTATAAGGACCACAGCTTTAGGAGATGGAAATGAGTTTCCCTTAGGGCCTCAGGACAGAGAACGGTACTGTGATTGCAGCCCAGTGCAACAGATGGAGAGTCTCCAGCAGTTGGAACAGCAGGAGAATAAATGCATGTTGTTTTAAGCCACCAAGTTTCTGGTAATTTGCTACAGTAACCACAGGCAACTAATATATCTTGTGAATGCTTCCTTCTCAAGTCTCTCCATGAATCTAATTAATCTGTTCTCTGATTGCTCTTTATAGGCAGAGGGAGGCATTGCATGTCGGAGACCAGCACATTAGGGCACCTTCAATCCTTGTCCCAGAACTCCTTCCCAGGAGGGACAGAGAACAATAAAGCAGATGAGACAATGACACATGACTATAAGATCTGTTGCCCACATTGTAACCTAAGTCAGTGTGAGGCAGGCACAGGCTGCAGAGGTCTTTCCATACTACTCAGATTTTATTCCTAACTACCTCTGCTTCTGTGACCTCATCCTTTGCTGTGTAAGCCCTCCTAAGATCCCCTACACCTTGTTCTGACAAGGACCCACCCAGGATGCATGAGGCATGAGGCGCTGCCTCTAATTCCAATGTGCTTGATTTACATGGGGGTTACGCATTCTCATGTAACAGGGATAAAGTGGGAGTCTCATTGCCAAGGCAACCACAAGTGGGAGCGTGTACAATTTCAGCCTTGTCCAAGAACTCAGATCAACTTGGTATACTCCCACTGCATTCTTCATTTTCTGGTCTTCCATAGCCAGAATAGTGCAACCACTCCAGATCATCTCTGTCTACACTTTATCTCTTTATTAGTGTTCTCAGCAGGCATATGGATTTGTTTCTGAGTTGATTAACATGGCCCTTTAATAGTTCCTAGAGAATTCTTCTGCTTTTTCCTGTGTAGGGTATCTGAAATCCCTCTGTGATAATTACCATCTTTAGCCCCTTCTCTTCTCTTCACCTCCCTGCTGCTCCTTGCCTCCCCCATCAGAACTAGAATCTAAGATTCTTTTATGTCCTCCATCTGGGCTGGATCTCTCAAAAAATGGATGAAGGATCATGTTCTCCATATAGAAAGACATATGGAGGCCTCCACAAAATGTAGTTCTAATTTTGCAATGAGTTCTTTGTCATCTCTTTCTCCTAAAACATGGCTCAGAAACTAATGTGACCCCTAATGTGTGATGTGGCCCACATGGTGACAGTGTGTGATGCCTTGATTGTTGTTGGTGTCTAAAAGTTTATTCCACTGAATGAGGCAGGAGCGATGGCTCAGTGAGCAGTAATGCTTGCCATGTAAGGATGGAGACCTGACTTCAAATCCCCAGAGTCCATTTTTTTTTTTAAAGCTGACTGTGGCTGCATGTGTCCCTAACCTCAGCATTAAGGAGCAGACAGAGGTGAATTCCAAGAGCTCACCAGCTAGCCACACCTGTGGAAACAGTGGACTTCAAGTCTAATGACAGACCCTGTTTCAAGACATAATGGAGCACAATGGAAGGTGCTGGACTCCCTCCTATGGCTTCTCTGTTCACAATGCATGAGTTTGCACAGCCATCTGTGTGCACCCTCCTCACACACAAGGAAAAAATGTTAATTCCATTTAAAAATATTGATGAATTTTGACATGAATAAATAGGTTCATGACCTCATGTAGAGAAATTACTTTTCTTGTAGAATTCACAATTTTGTGTCAATTGGGTGACCTGGTTACTTTGATTTACATGTGACTTTCAATGGGAAGGGGCTGACAACTTTTAGATCAGGGGGATTCTGCAGAGAAATCTGATTTCTGGCTTAGCATGAAATACAGAAAGATTTGTCAACGCCATGTGGTGCATTCTCTTATGACTATGTACAGCTGGACTTGGGTAGTTCTGGACCCAGAGATGAAGTGTTGACGCTTGGTTCATCTGAAGCTCTCTTCTGCCTTCCCAAAGTATAGCCTGTCTGATTTCCATAGCATGTAACTCTGCAACTGTTCTCACGGAACCCTGCAGTTGCAGTGGGGAGGGCACTTGTAGCAGCCTACAATGACTGCC
Organism: Onychomys torridus; assembly: GCF_903995425.1. Taxonomy (NCBI): domain Eukaryota; kingdom Metazoa; phylum Chordata; class Mammalia; order Rodentia; family Cricetidae; genus Onychomys; species Onychomys torridus. The sequence goes on from NC_050450.1 coordinate 10,639,922, forward strand.
TCTCTCACCTGTCCACCCACCTTGTCCACAAATGTCCCTTTCCTCCATCTTAAAGTGGGTCATTTGGCCTCAGAGATAGATGAAGCTTTTGCTGACTTCCTTCAAGTCATGTCTTCTGGAACCAGCTTTCTCTCTGGGCAAGTACTTCTAAGGATTGCAATAGCCTTCTAGTCACTTAGACTCTTCTCCTCCTTGGTTGGAGAGCTGCAGAAGGACCTTTGTCTAGATTTTTCTATTCTTCCCAGTCTTGATTTCATTGTACTCTAAGGAGCTCCAGTCCTGAAAGGGCTGGCAAGTTGACTTTTACATTTACTGATCACAAAGCACCAGGGCCTGTGCGGTAGATGTAATCATCTTGCTAAATAAGAAACACAGAGCCAATTGCAGAGTTAAAAGCCAAGAGGTCAGAGCAATAGCTGAGAGCTGAAAACCTTACCCTTCACTGCTGCTCTGTCTTTCCTCTCCGCAAGAGACCTACTTCTGTGTTTTTTCCTTTTTATAGACTTTCTTATGACCTCCTCATCACTGCCTGTCTGTACAGACTTCCAGGTCTTCTATGGTTGGTATTGAGATTAAAGGTGTGTGTCGCCATGCTGGCTGTATCCTTGAACACACAGAGATCCGCCTAGCTCTGCCTCCAAAGTGCTGGGATTAAAGGCATGCACCACCACCGCCCAGCTTCTGCTATGGCTTGCTCTGACCCCAAGGCAACTTTATTAATATACAAATAAAATCACATTTTAGCACAAATAAAATATCACTATACTGTGCCTTTCCGTAATATGTCTGCCTGTGTGTGCACATGTCTGTGTTTGTGTGTGAACAGGTGCACACGCATGTGTGGTGGCCAGATGTCATCCTCAGTTGTCATTTCTCAGGAACAGCACTCATCTTGTTTTATGGGACAGGTCTTAAGCTAACCTGCAACTCACAATTAGGTTAAGCTGGCTGACCAGTGGGCCCCACATGACCACCTCTCTGCCTTTTTCATGTGAGTGTGAGAATTTGAGTTCAGTCCTCAGAACTCAGATCTACAAGCCAGGCATGGTGGTCATGCCTCCAATTAGAATGCTGGAAAGCCATTTGCCCATTTGTCAATAGTGGAATTATAACTCCAAGCCATATCTCTCTGGGAGGAAAATGTGTGGCATTTCAGCTTTTTGATGTTTAGCTTAGATGAACTTTCTTAAGGTAGACTCATGGAAAGAGGTCAGCATAGGAGGGGCGCATAGGATTGTCTTATTCAGCCCCTTGTGTGACAGACAAGGAAACAAGCCAAAGAGAGACTGGAAGGTTCTCTCAGTCAACTGGCACTCAGGTTAGATATTCAGTCCTAGCATATTTCTTGAGTCTGAGCACCTTTCGACTTCATTGTTTTTACATGCTGACTCCCAGGAAGGCGGAGTCACAGCCACAGATCAGGGATAGATTTGGTGGTGCGGACTCCAGGGATAGCAGGGGCTGGGACTCATGTGAAGTCTGCATGTCTGCTTTTTCCTTGCACCAAAGGATGTAACTAAAGAATCAGGAGGAAGGCAAGGAGCCCAGTGTTTCACCGGTTCTCAGAGAAATGAAGAAGGGTGTGAATGAGACCAGGGGGGCAAGGAAGGAAGAGATGAAAGAGACACTCAGAGGGAAAAGCACTCAAAGGATGCTGGCCATACTGGAGCCACAATGCCTAGAGGAGAATCTTTGCCTTTCTCTTCCCCAGTCAATGACATAACATAACTTCCAACAAGTAGCCCATTAGTAGAAAAGGAGAGGGTATTAAGCAACTTAAAATTCCAAGAGAGCGATAATGTTGACTTTTTTTTCTTTTCCTCTGGACAGCTGAGATATAACAGCCTTTCATTTTCTTTCTATGGGGAGATTCTATTTTCCCTGTGGTGGTCAAAGCAGTATGGCATGAAGGAGCACTCACCACAGGATGGCTCTTCTGGGATGGTAGGCAGCACATTTCTCAAAGGCTCCCCGTTCTCATCGCTGGCACCTGACACATTGCCCAGCTGTGACTAAGACTCTTCAAATGGAAGCGTTGCCTTGGCTCAACAGGGGTTGAGGTGCTGTGTAATCGAAAGGGCCCTTCTTAGTGGAGAAGGGAGAGAGTTAGAAAAGGTAACATCAGAAAGCCAGGGGTGCAATGAGACATGATATAAGGAATGTCAGAAATCTCTAGAAACTGGAAAAGGTAAAGAAATGCATTCTCCCCTGGAGATTCCAAAAGGACACAGTCCTGCTGGCATCTTGATTATAGATCAGTGAAGCCCATCTAGAACTTACATGCCCTGTAACTGTAGGATAAGTGTGTTTTAACCTCCATGCCTTTGGAAATTACAGCAGTGAATGCTACTAACTGATCGCATCATGGCCTGTGCTGAGTGTTTTGTGTATATATATCTTTGTGTATATCTTACTTGGTTCCTTAAAAATATTAATTAAAACTATGTGTGTGTGTGAGCATTCTGAGGGAAGTACCACACCTGCAGAATGGCCACAGTGGTTCATGGGAACTTCTACTGTTTTATTTTTCAAGACAAGGTTTCTCTATGTAGCCCTGGCTGTCCTGAAACTCACTCTGTAGACCAGGCTGACCGCAAACTCATAAAGCTCTGCCTGCCTCTGCCTCCTAGGTATTGGGATTAAAGGTGTGTGCCACACTGCCCAGCCTATTTTTTTTTTTTTTAATCTCATTTGTGTTTGCCTTTTAAAGCAGAGTATGATTGGGTACTATATTTCCATTTGGAAGCATTTCTGTCTTACCAAACTCGGGGAGGCTTAGGGTTTGTTCCCAGTGCTTAACTTTGGAAAACAAGCCACACCAGGAACTCCTCCCAAGTTGTTTTGGCTTATATTCTTGCTTTTAAGACTAGTGCATGCAGCATTGACTACAGTGGATGAAAATGTAAAAGTAGATTCTAGAAGATGAAACTCAAGCCATCTTCACAATTTTTTTTCTTTAAAACATGAAGACACAGCTCAGAACACTTTAGTGACAAAGAAATCCAGATCAACAGCTTAACACTTTTACCACAAAGTCAACAATAGGTTGCTTTACGTCCTACGGCAAGCCTTCTGCCAACCTGCTCAGTCGAGCCTACAGTGTCAGTCACAGTACCAATCATCACCCACAGGAGGAACGGCCTCATCAGTACCGAGACCAAGCTTGATCACCCTGTAGATCCTGTTAGCATGTGCCTGTGGATCTTCTAGACTGAAGCCAGGAGATGACCTTCACACAGCAAGATGACCAGACCCTCCCCAGACTTGTCACTCTTGTGGGCCTCTGCCTTTTACCGTAGGGTTTCAGTACTGGAGCAGTCAGGGTCTATCCCAGGTGTCTCTTTGCTGCCATGTAACCCATCATTGAGTTGTCTGAGGGCTTGAGCTGTCATGATTCTCTCCATGTTGCTGTCTACCCACATGTGCTTGTGACAGTGCCACATGGGGATTTCACCAATCAGTTGGATGCAACTCCTTTCTCCAAGATGTCTTTCATAATTTTGTAGAGCTTTTCAAACTTTGTCTTTTTCCTCTTCCTGTTTCTTTTTTCTCCTTTTCATCTTCTGGAAGTTTCAGTCTTCTTTGGTAGCTGAGGTCTCACCCTTAAAGTCCTCCAGCTGTTTCACACAACACTCACCAGTGGGTTTGATCATGTAGATCATTTTTAAGGCATTCTTCCAGACTGGAACTTCTAATGTAACTTCAATGTCCTCCTGAAGTGATACCTCTGTTGGTTCAGCTCTATTTAAACAGAAAATGTTTAAGTACCATTATTCACCTCTGACCCCTGCATCATTACACATGTGTGCCTTAGCTAGCTGCCCAGGTATTCATCCATGAGCAGCTGGAAGGAGAAAGCCATGCATGTCATTGGAAATGACACATCAGCTGGGAATTTCTTCAGGGAGGGAGGGAGGAGACTAAAGTATCTAGACAGACGGTGTTTCCGCTCTCTGGAGAAAGAAACAAAGGAGGTGTTGAGGGATAGGGAAAGGGCAAGGAAGGGAGGGTAAGAGCCAAAGTGGGGTAAGAAAGATGCACAGGAAAGGTTTTATGAAACAATTTAAAAACAGAAGGAAGATTTTGTGGGGCAATTTGCCAACCTTGCTACAATGACCAGAGCATTGACAATGATCTAGTGGGTTTGCTTACCTTTGGTGTGTGTGAAGTATGTGTGTGAATGGTGCATACACAAGTATGTATGAATGCATCTGTGCATGCATGGAGTCCAGAGGAGGGCTGTGTGTGTCCTGCTCTATCACTCTCCACTTTATTCCTTTGAGACCATTTCTCTCACTGAACCTGGAGTAGGCTGGTGGCCAGTAAGCCCCAGCCATCTACTGTATCTGTCCCAGTCCACAGTTCTGGGATTGCAGGCACATGCATGGCATCCCTGACATTTTGTATGGGTGCTGGGATTTGGATTTAAGTCCCCATGCTTGCATAGCAAATGCTCTTAATACACTGAACCATCTTCCCACCCCTCAATTTCTTCTTAGTTTGGTAAAATACCCACAACACCATTTACAAGAGTACAGACACATATTTATGTTGTACTGGTGGCCAACTAGTTCTGGAACATTCTGGGTTTGCAGTGGAAACATGCATAACTACCAGATGTGGCATCCCACTTCATCCCATCCCTGAATGCTGGCAACCTGTGTCTGTCTTTCTGGATTTGCCCATTTGGAATGTTTTATTCAAATGACATCATGTTGGGGAATCTTACCATAGAAATGGACCTGGCTTCTTCCACTCAGCATAATGTTTGCAATGTTTGTCCTTTTGCAGCCAATGAGAAGACCCACAATTAGATGTGGAAGAAAGGTCAATTAAAACTCCATGTCTAAGCTAGGACACAGGTTAAAACTTGATTAGTGGACATTTATTTTACAAAGTGACATAATGGCATTTGCCTTGTATCCACGTTTCATCATCTCCTCCTCCTTCTGTTCTCTTCTCTTCTTCTTCTTCTTCTTCTTCTTCTTCTTCTTCTTCTTCTTCTTCTTCTTCTTCTTCTTCTTCTCCTTCTTCTCCTCCTCCTCCTCCTCCTCCTCCTCCTCCTTCTTCTTCTTCTTCTTCTTCTTTTCCCCTTTGTTCTTCCAAAGCGGTCAATCTCTCTCTCTCTCTCTCTCTCTCTCTCTCTCTCTCTCTCTCTCTCTGTCTCTGTCTCTCTGTCTCTCTGTCTCTCTCTCTCTCTCTCTCTCTCTCTCTCTCTCTCTCTCTCTCTCTCTCTCTCTTTGACCCAGGGTTTGCTTGCAGGAGAAAACATATAGTATTTATTTCCATGGGCCTGGATTTTATTTGTGAGCATGATGCTTTTCAGTTCCATACGCTTTTCTGCAAATGATATGATTTTGGTCTTTATGGGTGTGTGTAGATTGCACACGTTCTTTCTCTATTTCTCTGTGGACGGATACCTGAGCTGGTCCTATATTTTGGTTATAGTGAGTAGTGCTAACATAAACGTGAATGAGTAGATAGATGTAGTGCCCACCTTTGACACAAAGGAAAAATGATCTTATTGAATGGGGCAGAACCTTGTACTGACATTGGGTGGTCTCAGACACACCTTCAGAAGAAAACAGTAAATGATGGACTAAGAAATATGCACTGCCATCAGCTGGCAATGTATGGACAGGCAGGGGTGCTTGGCTATGTAACAAATGCACAGAACAGGAGTGTGCGGCAACAGGATGTCCTGGGACTAGGGAATGGGTTTAATAGGGCCTTAGTGTATCTCAGTGTTGGCTTTGTTAGTGGCGAACACAGTCAGATGTTAAATGTGTCTGTATAAATGAAACTCCTTGAAGGAAAAACAGAGAGGGTGCAAGCCAGGGGACAGGCACCAACCACGTCAAGAAAAAGCACAGAAGGGACCGAGTGGCTTAATTCCTTGTAACTCCAGTGTGGGGACCTGAGCTCAGTCCCCAGCACCTGCATCAAAGCTGGGCACAGTATCTATAATTCCAGCATGGAGGACATGAAGACAAATACATCCCAGGAGACTTGGTAGCCTCCCCATCTAGCCAAAGTGGGGATTCCAGTTCAGTTAGCGACCCTGCCTCAAAAATACGGTGAGGAGCACTAGATGACAACACCCAGTGCAGCCTCTAGCCTTCACAGAAATGTTTGTGCATGTGTACTGCTTATGTGTGTGTGTGTTTGCATACCTACACAACCATCCATACTCGCTTGCTCCTCACCCACATGCACACACAGGGATCACAGGGCATGAAGGCAGACACCCTTTGAGAGAGGATTTGGGTGAAAACACCACACCACTGTGGGACCCTTTGGAGCAGGACTGTGAATGGGGGAAGCCGAGGGTGGGGGCTGTGGTTCTCATGCTTCCCCATTGAAAGTTGACTGCTTACCACACCCTTATGCTGGGGAGCAACAGCTTGCTCCAGTGCACTGGGGTCACAAGTCAGTCCAGGATGGAGCCACGGTTCTGAGTCCCACTCAGCAATCAGTGTCTCCATTTTGTAGGAAGTTTCCCAAACTTGATCGAGTTATTCTTCCTGTGTTGTCAGGGTGATAAATTTTTGGGGTGATGGTGATAAGACAAAACTGTAGTTTACTTAAATGAAGGGAGGTGCATACATTAAGGAATTTCCTAACGTTGGTGCTTCTTCAGTGGGTCCTTCTCAGCCATAAGAAAGGATGAAATGATGTTACTGAGGTAAATGAATGGAACCAGAGATCATGTTGAGGGATGTAAGTCTCAGAAAAATCAACATCACTATCTCTCTTCATATGTGGAATCTATACTTAAATATGCAAACACGCACACGCACACACACACACAGAGCATGGCAGTAGGAGGGGGACTTTGTGGAGAGAAGGGGCAGCAAAGGGGGAAGAGAAGGTGACCCTAGGAGCAGAAGACGCAGGCGCGAGAAAATGCCATAATGAAACCCATTAATTTGTACAAGGACTGTATTTAGTCAAAAGGAAGAACAAGCTCATGTTCAGCAGTGGATGGGACATCTACCCCAACCTCTCCCTGCCAAGGTCCAGATGCACTCATGGAGAATGGAAAGGATGTAAGAGCCAGAGGCTAGGGAGGAGTGCAAGGAAATGCCGTCTTCCAGATGTGACTTGGCTATTGCACACACTAACTCACAGCAGCTGTGGTTAGCCACACATGCTCAAGACAGTCAAGATCCCAGCATGGACAGAGGCTCACCCCAAACTGAGGAGGTGCTATCAGCTGATGGCTGCCGGGAAGGGAGAGCCACTTTTCTGTGGGGGTGCAGCCACTGGTAGGTTCCCAGGGGGGTTGCCTTACATCTATGTCATAGGAACAGTACTAATTAATCAGACTCAGTGGGTTAGCTTTAAAGAAAACAGGACATGAAGTTGGGAGGGAGGTGCACTAGGGAGTAGGGGTTGCTGGAGGGAGGATTTGAGGTGGTGGGATATGATTGAGACACATTGTATACATGTATGAAAAGTTAAGATTTATTTTTATATGTCTGTGTAATTGTATGATTGTATCTCTCTCTCTCTCCCCCCCCCTCCGTGTGTGTGTGTGTGTGTGTGTGTGTGTGTGTGTGTGTGTGTGTGTGTATCTGAGGAGACCAGAAGAGGGCACCATGTCCCCTGGAGCTGGAATTGCAGGTGGTTGTGAGATGCCTGATATGGGTGCTGGGTACTGCATTTGGGGCCTCTGGAAGAGTGCTCTTAACTGTGGGTCCATTTTTCCATCTGCTTGCATGCATGAAGTCAGTAAAGAATCAATTTTTAAAATGCTATTCCAAGAGTGGTGGAGGAGGGAAAGCAGCCAGGTGCTTTCACTGGGTGCTTGAGAGCCACTAACTAACCAATTCATGAGAATCATTCCACAATTACAAACCAAACCAGAACCCCTGGTCATGGATGAATCATATTGCTAGTGTAAATGTTATAACATATTGTTTTCCTTGTTGATAACTGAGTTCTGTTTTGAGATACATACCTTATTCATTTATTCATTCTCAGAATTATTTAATGGGTGCTTCTTCTGCGCTAAGATGCTAGGTGATTTTTTAAAAAAAAGTAGGCATGGCCTGTTTTCATGGAGGTGACAGCACCAGCAACAGCCACACAAACACATATATGTGGTAACCCATCCGGACAGGAAATCTGGACAAATGGGCTGAAATGTCACTTGCCAGTGTGACCACCACAGTCCATGCAGGGACATCACTTGGGAGGAGATGTCTGGATTGGGCGTCTGTGCTCTGGCCTCAGGCAATTTTCTCTCTTAGTGGGTATGGAAAAGGGCAGGGGCATGTTTCCCAGGGAGGTTTGTGTTTAGCCATGCGGGTTTCTGGCATGTGTGAGCCTGGAAAACTCTGTGAGAGCTGTGGGCCATGCAGCATTGCAGGACCTCAGAACCTTCCCCAGGTGCAGCCTGCAGTGCGGGCAAGAGGAAATGCTTTCCCAAGGAGAGTTGCAGGGGAGGAGGCAAGGCTTTGCTCCTCAAGTAGAAACAGCTGGATATAACAACAGCTGGATATAATGAGGTGGTGGTAATGGTAACTCTCTCCTTATACTGGTTGTCTCGTGTCTTCCCTTGCTTGCATAGAAATCGTTCTCATTTTAATTTTGCTATGGCCTCTCTTAGCCCTCAGCAGCTTTATTTCCTTTACACTTTTTTCTCATCTCCCTTTCTGGTCCCTTTTCCATCTTTGCTGTCTCTTTCCCCTCTCATTTCTCTCCCCCTTTGGTCTATAATTCACCTCTCTACTCATCTTGTTCAAGGTGTCTAGCTTTCCCTTGTAAAACTGTTCTTTAGCTCCCTCTAACCATAACACCATCATGTTAGATTTAGGGACCACTCCAGGTGCTGGGTCAGCTTCACTCTGCCCTCCTGCCACAGCAGTGAGGAACATAGGGGACCACAAACTTCTTATATGGAAAATTTGCTCTCAGATGTGGGGTATAGAGGTCAGAGGAGAGTGGCTAGGTATTAGAGAATGTCAAATCAAGAATAAAAGATGTAAACATAGGATGCAGAAGGGATCAGGTGCTGTTATTACAGGAGCATGAACTTGGGAATGCATGGCTTCAAGCCTTCACCATAGAGCAGGAGCTATTGTAGGCCAAGAGAGCAGGAGTGCCCTGTGATGTCTGGGCCCAAATAAACACATCTTGGTCTTTGTTGAACCTTCTGTGTCATGATCACGTCGGAAGCCTTTGAAGCTGTGTGCCGTCTTGATTCTCTTTGATCTGCTTCCCAGATTCTCTTGAACATCTCTGGCTCATGCTGACAGCCCATCTCCTCTCTGGGGCCTTATCCACTCTCAAGGGCTCTGGGTCCTCATATGGCCAGTTTCTTACTGTCATTCTGGTCTCAGATAAAATGCTACCTCCTCAGGATCATCTCTAGCCATTCATTCTTGTGACTGTATGTAGTCATTGTGTGTAGGGTGACACTTTGGCATATTTGAAGAAAAAATTCCATGCACATGACATGGTTTTCATTTTACTAAATTTTAGGGGCTATCTCAGCAACTTGAAGCTTACCCTTGGTTTTTGAAGTCAGCTGTCCTATGAACCAGTTTTCCAAAAGAGCCCCTCAACCTTGTCCCACCACACTGCATTAGGTTCCATTTATTTCTGCCTTAGGCCTATTGTTCGCTAAAATTAGGCTGTTTATTTGCTTATTTTTCCGCCATCGAGATCCCAGCCAAGAATACCTCCATTACCATAGCAACTGTAGGTAACAGGAAGGACTCTCAGTATAAAACAAACCCAATGACATGGAGCTGTTGAGCCAATTTCCTTCATTATTTTCCTGGGCTATGGTGCTGTAGCTGCTCTGGACTGAAGCAACAAGAAGCTCACGATACTACACTGGGCAGTTTCCATCTGTATTCAAATTTTCTGCTGTCCACCATTCTCTCTTCCATTTGCTCCTTGTCTATTTTGATAGAAATCAATAGTTCACCTTGTCTTGCCCTGCATTTCAAGTAGCAAACCGACTCTCCAGTCTCCCTATCCTGTTGACATGGAGAGGTTAGCATTTTTGGAAAGTTGGTCCTCAGGGTACAATGTAGTTAAGAGGTTTTTCTTCTAATTGATTGGATTCTCTTGCTGAGACCCTCTTCCTCCTCCTATCTAGGGATGTGGAGGGCTTCACAGAAACACCCACAGCAAAGACATTTTGCTTTATTACCTGGGAGAGAGAGACATGCAAGGTACGGGCACAGGCAATATGAGTCCAGTAACCCACTTCACCTCTTAAAATAGAACAACAAAAAGATCCAAAAGCCAGTAAATGGGCTTTGTGCTCTGACAAACAGTAAGCCTTCTTCAACAGTTTACCTTGGAAACCGGATCAATGAACCTAGTAGTTTAAAGTGTGGAGTTTTCATTTAATTATATTAAGCAAGAAGGAGATGTTTCATGGCACCACCTTCAGTGCAGTGCATTTGTGCTAGAGATGTGAAGCTGCCGTGTGCAGGACCATGGGCATTCTGGGATTCAATTTCCCCTTTTGCTGGATGTGATGGACTGTCTCTGCCATCTCAGTGTTCCTACAGCACTGTGGGAGGAGGAGACAGGAGAACCTTTATCTCTTGTGGAAGACCCCCATCTCAAACAAAGTATGAGGTGAGGACTGACCCCTGAGTTTGTCTGTGACATCCACATGAATACTGCGGCACTCCTGTGCCTGTCCCCCATCACATGTACTCGCTCAGGAGAAATGAAAAAGGTGTAATGGTGCAGTGGGAAGCAAGACTGGCAGTGATGCTTCTGAAATCTGTGATAGAAGGACCCCAAAGACTGCATCTTCGCACTGAGGTACCTGCATTGACTTGTGACACTGTGACACTCTCTGAGGCCCTGTGCCGCGTGGACCAGCAGTCTGAGGCCTTTGTCTGCCCCTGGGGATGGGGCAGAGTTGTTTACCTTTAAAAGACTTGTGTGTGTACGATGTATTTTTTTTTTGTTTTTAACATTAGACAGAGTCATGCCCTTGCAATATGAGAGAGCTGAAAGGGAGGACCTCAACTCTGAGGAAGAGCAATATAATGATTTTAGATTTGCTTTGAGCAAAAGTTTCCCTAGGATCTGTATTTTGCATACTTCTTCCAGTACTTTTTTGTTTTGTTTTGAGACTAGGTCTCATAAATGCTAGGTTGGCCTCAAACTTACTAAGTAGCTGAAGCTGGCCTTGAACTTCTGACCCTATTGCCTTTGCTTCTTAAGCACTGGGATGGCAGGTGTTCCTTACCACACCCAGTACATGCAGCACTGGGATCAAACCCAGGACTTCTTGTGTGTTGAGTATGCACTCTCCTAAAGGAGCCATAACCTCAATTCCTCTGAGTCCTCTTTACGTGACTTATTACTTGATGGAAAGTTAACTTCTTGTAAAGCCAAGACCAGTTTATAACTTCTCTGGTCAGGGAATATCTAGACCATTAGTCATAGAAATTCTCCTTGCCTGTCTCTGGTTGACGGTGCTAAAGCAAGGGGATGATTCTCTCTGTCAATTCCTTCTCCTTAGTTCTAGGAACCAAGAAATTTATCGACTTGTTTCTTCCATTGATAGTATAAAGAAGTAAGTCACAAACATCTTGCACTCAACTGCTGAGCACAAAGCTGGCTTTTTTCTGCCGAGCAAATAGAATTTCTCTTTCCTGCTCCATCTTTACAGGAGCAGAATCTCTCTCCCCTGGTCCACTTTTACAGGGGCGGAATCTCTCTCCCCTGGTCCATCTTCCCGGGGCGGAATCTCTCTCCCCTGTTCCGTCTTCACACAGGGCACACCAGTTTGAGAGTTCACAGATGTACACAGTCCTCTCTCCTGTCCTCACAACTCACTGCATTCCCCTCTGAATTGCTGCCTGCTAAGACTCATGGCTGCTACTTGAAATCACATTGATTTTGCCAAGTGATGCACTTAAGATTTCAGAGTTGGACTCTGGGGACAGATGGGCCAAGATCACCTATTTCTCTGATTTGAGGACATCATTTTTGTTCCCTGGGACCTGGAGTCTTCATTTTAATAATGTTGATAATGGTACCTGTAAGGACCTTGTTGGGGCAATATATCTGCTCATCCACATAATGCGTGGAGTGTAGCATCTCATTAAGAAAGATCAGATATTTTCTGTTTTCTGCTTTATCTTTAATGAGGATACCAACACCTCTGAAGAGCCAGGTTATATGTTAAAAAATAAAACTGTTTTCCAAAATTTACCTTAAAAATCTGTTATCCAATCTGTTATCCTGCACTTAATCTTCACAGAGGCAAAAAACAAACAAACAAAAAACAAAGCAATATTAAGAATATAGGTAAGAAATTGAGAGGTTGGCTCAGTGGTTAAAATGCGGGCTGGACAATTGTGAGGACCAGAATTCAGATTCCACCAAGCTCAAGTAAATGATGGGAGAGTGACCACAACCTCTAAGGTAAAGACAAAGGATCCCCAGAGCAAGCTGGCTAGCAAGGCTAGCCACATCAGAGAGTTCTCCGTTTGACTGAGTGAGCCTGACTCAGTCAATATGAAGGAGAGCAATTGAGGATGATCCTGACATCAACCTTGGGCCTCCACATACATTCATACACACATGAATTGTCATACATATGTATTCCCATACACAAAAAAATGAAAAAAAAAAAAAAGACAATGTAGTCAAAAGTCTACTCACAGACAACAAATAAGGTCGGTATCTAGTTTCCTCAGCCTAAGGGAGAAGGGCAGATGTTTTCAGAACATATCAAAACCTTGCCCGAATCAGGAGTCTGTGGCTCCTTCCTTGTTAGGATAGAGGATTGGACCAACGGAAGTCTTCAACAGCGGCTTACTGGAGAAACAGGGATCACTTATGGAGCTCTGTTCATCATCCTGATCAGCAAGGATCTGGGGTGACCTGCATCCAAAATGGAATCTTGGAGGAGAGCCATGTATGGGATCATGTGGGCTGGGAGTTAGTGTGGTATATATGAAATCAGGACTTGGGTATTTCTAATAGACACAGGAAAGCCATTGATCGCTTCTCAAAAGGAGCCAGTCATGCCTCCTTCAGAGGGACCTTGTGTAGATTAAATAAGCTAAGGGAAGGCAAGCCACAGTGCCTAGTATGCAGAGGATGTCCTTTATTTGAATAACACATAAAAATAAAAATTGCACAGTGTATCCTTTTTTTTTTTTTTTTTTTTTTTTTGGTTTTTCAAAACAGGGTATCTCTGTGTAGTTTTGTGCCTTTCCTGGAACTCACTTTGTAGACCAGGCTGGCCTCAAACTCACAGAGATCCACCTGCCCATGCCTCCCAAGTGCTGGGATTAAAGGCATGCGCCACCACTGCCCAGCAGCAGTGCATCTTTTTAATCCCAGCACTTGGGAGGCAGAGGCAGATGAATGTCTGAACTTGAGGCAAGCCTGGTCTACAGAGTGAGTTCTAGGACAGCCAAGGCTACAGAGAGAATCCGCTCAAATAAAACATTGATTACCCACTGTTCTTGTATTTAAAACTGTGACTGAGCAAAGTGTCTGTGAGACATGTCACACATGTGTTTACATAGCTGCTAGCCTCTTTGTTTCTGTGTCTGCAGGAAATACAACCCCCAAGTATCCCAGTCCCCACTTCCCTGCTGATTCTCCCCTGCTATAGATGTAGTGTATCTCTGTTCTTTCTGACCAGATATTCTTCTGCTGTCTCTGGTGGCAGGGAGATCAGGGTTTGAATCCTGGGTCTCATTTGACACGCCATAGATTTCCTGTATGCAAACTGGGTGCTGTGAAGACTAGAGGTGACTCAGATTCACTACCAAGCTTGGAGCAAGCTGTGCTCCAATATTGGGTGCACACCCTTAGAGTCATCTCTCAAGATGGCCCTGGCTCTGGTCTGGAAGTGTTGTGGCTGTTGTAATGTGGCCTCTTGGTGTTTATTGGATCTCATGCTTGGTTGTGGCTGAATTCTAGGATAGGTGTACCTACCTGGTTCGGATATGACTCTGTATTGATCTATCAGCGACTATTTAAGGCCATTTCTTCTGACTTGGAAATAGCAGAGTCAACAGAGTGTGTGGGTGAGCACTCCCTGACTTCTTTGCTTTTATTTAAGTTAAATATATAGAACTAGACCATCTAATAATTTTCTTTTATTGAGGCCATTGATTTTATTTTCTTAGCTTAAGGGAGGGGCGACTAGATATATATAGTGCACTACTTTAAAAATACATGTTGGCATATTTGTTTGCTTTATTGTGCCTGCACTTACTTTATTGCATTTGGACACAGAATAAACTGTCTGTTATCATGTCCTTACTGTTTTTAGTGAGTAGATGGGAATCCCACATCAGAACCTAATTCCCTCACACAAAGCCACATTATTGCTGCTGTTCTCTCTCTTTTCCTGATTCTAAGTTTCAGGAGGAGGTGCATGGGTACAGGCATGCACCTATGTCAGGAATTTTTTTTTTTTTTTTAAGGAAGGTCTACCAAATCTGTGGGTCATGTTTATTGGTTTGTTACCTCAAAACATTTAGAGATTCTGGGGCAGCTGTGGCTGTTCTCTGGTCATTAGTGATCTGGTTGCAGATACTAGACATGCTCTGTAGAAACCAGCACCCACACTTTCAGACATCAAATCCTATGGTATCCACAGCACAGTTATTCCAAGCAGTGTCTGTGGAAAATATCTGCCGATGACAACATGGGTACTGATTCAGAATGTAGATTTCTGGAATTGATAGGTGAAGATTCCAACTTGAAGGGGACAAGATAAAATCCAGGATTTGTCATTTTAAAATAGTATTTTCAAATTTATTCCTTGGAAATTTCATACATATATATCTCCCCATCCATTCATGACCTCCAGCTCCTCCATCCTAACCATCTCCTTCCCAATTTTATGGTCTTCCTTTCCTTTCTTTTTTCTTTTCCTTCCTTCCTTCCTTCCTTCCTCCCTTCCTCCCTCCCTCCCTCCCTCCCTTCCTCCCTCCTTTCCTTCCTTCCTTCTTTTTTCTTTCTTTAGGACTATTGAGTCCAACCAATGCTGCCCATATGTGCATAGGTATGGGGAATGCACTGATGCATGGTAACTTCCTAGTGACCACACTCCCCCCAAAAGTGACTCCCCCAACTGCTAATAGCTCCTCATCCTGGGCTG
Source organism: Onychomys torridus (assembly GCF_903995425.1). Taxonomy (NCBI): domain Eukaryota; kingdom Metazoa; phylum Chordata; class Mammalia; order Rodentia; family Cricetidae; genus Onychomys; species Onychomys torridus. The sequence goes on from NC_050450.1 coordinate 10,655,040, forward strand.
GGACCTCAGTTGCCCCTCCTCGGGGAATTTTGACTGGTTGGATCATATCCAGGTCTTGTGTAGGTAACCACAGCTGTTGTGAGTTTGTGTGTGTGTGTGCAGCAGTTGTCTGGTGTTCAAAGGACAGCATTTCTGAGCATGTCTTTTTAACAAGCTCCTTAGGATTTTTTTTGATGCTCATTAGAACACTGCCTCTAGGTATGAACACATGTGGAGAATGGATAACAGAAGGTGACAGTGTAATGATTTCAAAGTTGTTAAGGGAGTTCTTACCTGAAGAAATGCTGTGTATCTGAGATGAAGGGAATGGCCGTTATCTCAATGTAATCACTATATGTTATGCATATCATCGTGCATCACACATGCACACTCACACACACTACTATTTTTTTTTTTTTTTGAGAGCTTCACTTCTGTTTATTGTTAGGATGTGGTTCATGGCCAAACAATGCTGCATTCCCTTTGGAGTTACAATAGCATTATATCCTTGCACAAAAGACAGACACTCGACCCAGTGTCTGTCACTAGCTCATTCAATACTTCACAAGGCCACAGAGAAGCCTGATGGAGGTTTGGATGAGAATATCTTCCATAAGCTAGTGTATTTGTTTTTGTTTGCTTAATTTATATGTGTTTTGTTTGTTTGTTTTTTAAGACAGGGTTTCTCTGTGTAGCCTTGACTGTCATAGAACTTGCTCTATAGATCAGGCTGGCCTCAAACTCACAGAGATCAGCCAACATCCATGTCAGGTGGCTCACAACTGCCTGTGACTCCTGTTCCAGGAGATCCAGTGCTTCTAGCCTTCTTGGACAACTGTACTAATATGCACACAACCCTACACAAATGCACACACACACATAATTAAAAATAAAACAATAAATCTTTAAAAATAAAATGAAGAGCTTCAGGATTGAAGTGGATGATGTTGTTTTCAGAAGATTTTTAGATTTAAGATATTGAAATAATGCAACTTTAAATTTAGATGGACAATTAGGAATCCTTCCAACATGAAACATGGGAACATGAAATCCAGGTGTGATCATGTGTTGAGAGTCAGCCGCAGACAGCTGTCCTGTGAAGAGGTTGTTTACTCAGCACTGGGTCCAGCCGCTTGGACTCCTTCCCTGCTGCTCAGGATTTGGGTTGCAGGGTGGGTGGGGGGGGGTGGGCTTCTTCAGCATTTAACTAACTCTTTCTTGGCTGAAGGTGCTGGGACTGTTTCTCCACACATAAACTGATCTTTATCATAAATCACTTTTATAATGAGAGAGCAGCTAGGACATGTTGCCACCAAGGACTATCTTCTTGGTGATAGAGAAGTTATCCCCATGGGGCAGGGATAAAAATATGTCTCCAAGTCCTCATCATATTTAAAATCCTCGATCTCCACCTCCTTGTGAAACACCGCCATGGTCACCCAGTCTACACCTGATCAGTTTTCACACTAGTATTTTTAAAGAGAGCCTCGTATGTATACTCTGGGCACAGCTTTATCATCTCCCATGGTAGTGCCTACTTATTTCAGTTGTAAGATAATCATTTTTCTTGCATACTCCAGGGTAGACTTCTTTGCTGTTCAGTGTATGTTGGTACCCAGCCAGGGACAGTGCAGTTGATCATTTGTGCTTCTGAAGAAGGATAGATGCTTCTCTTTTCCTTCAAAGCTGTTATCCCAGTGAAATGATGAAGAATCCTCCATTTCCCAAAGCACAGATGAATATGATTGCATATGCTTTGGGCCAGGTGATGGTGTTTTCATTGAAAACACTGATGAGTACATGTCACTGCCTGATGAGAAAGGCAGAAAGGAACCAGGAGGATAAATTGTAGTTTCTTTCCATGCCATATGGAGCCACACACAAGTGAAAACATAAATCATCTGGATCCATGGCTGGATGCTGTAATAATGCCATCACATCTAGTCTTACAATGACAAAGGAACTGATTAACTTAGGGTTGGTCTCAGCTTAACTAAGAGGCAAGTCTGACATGTTGGCAACCTCTGTAAGAGCTGTAGTTTCTAACCAAGTGCTGAGTCAAGCTATGCTTTTGTATTAATTAAAGTTGTTCTCTGGCAATGTCTTAAGTATATTTAATTTTCTGATCACCCCATTCTTCCTTTTGTCCCTCTTCTGTCAACACCGTTCTTCCCTGTAGGCACCTTTCCCACAGTCACACATTCTTGTTTTGTTTTGTGACCCACTGAGTTTAAGCATGGCCAACTGTGGGGCAACAGGTATGGAGCTCTTCAGAGAGGCTCAGTCGGCTCAGCAGTGTGCACATCTGAAGATTAAGGACACACCAAGTCACTCTTGTGTGTGACTGACACACATGTGAGTGCACACAGGAGAGAAGCAAGGCATGCTGGTTCATGTGTGACTAGAGCTGAAAGATTTCACATCGGGAGCAGGCTTAGTAGGGAGCCCTGCAGAAATAGAGCTTCCCAATGTCTGTGAATCCACCTTGCATAAAAATAAAAACAGCAAAATGAATTGGTTAACAAAGTAGCTAACTAACTCATGGGTATCACCATATCCTGACAAACTGGGAGAAGCACTACAACTACTGACAGTTATATAAAAGTAACCACCAGCTCATTAAGATAAAAATTTCCATAGAATAAAATATGTATAGCAAAATAAGATAGTGTGAAAATAGAAGATATTCAGGGACAGACTCTCCATCTTTATCTATACACGTGCATATGCATGCACACACATGTAATGCACGCATGTGTGCGTGCACGCACCCCCCCCCCCACACACACAATGTAATTGCTGCCTGTGGAAATGAGAAAACATAGCAGAGGAAATAGAGGTATTTTCTGAATGTGTATGGCCTTTGAGTCTTGACTATATATGTTTTACTCCATTAAAATAAAACAAATTGTTGTTGAAGTGCCAGATATAAGATAAAACAACTTTAATTTTTCAATGACACAGAAAGACATCAGTCTAAGTGACATCAGAGGGACCTCGTTTTTACACCTGAGGGTGCACGTTCCAAGTATAAAAAGAACAGCGAGCAAATTGTAAGCCACTGTCAGACTGTGGAGGACAGGAAAGGAACAAGACTACCTCACTGAGGCTCATTTCTTGTATTGTGGGATGTGCAATGTTCATAACTACATGGACAATGGCAAAATGAGCATTTTGCCATGAGAGAAAGATCTGTGAGGCTAAGTCCTGATTCTGGATCACTGTTATATGCCAAAGCAGCTTCAGTCTGTACATTTTTAAATAACTGGAAGAGAATATACAGATTTCCACCCCATAGGAATGATAGCATTCAAGAAGATGGACCGACTGTTTTGTGTGAAAGTATCAGATGGCCGCACTGTACACCCCAGAAATAAGTATGTGTATGTTAACTAAAATATTAAAATTTTTAAAAAACTGCAATATGAGTAACAAAAAGGAGGATTTTGCACCACAAAGAAATGATAAATGCTTGAGGTGATGTACATGCTAATTACTGTAACTTGATATTACACAATGTGTCTATGTATGAAAACAGAGCATAGTACACTGTAAGAAGGCATACTTCATATGTGATAATTAGGAATGTATCATGCATTTTTAACTCAAAATCCATCCATACATCCAGAACAGTGATCACCCTGGCAATAGCAAGGATCCATGGATTCAGATTTGAGGCTTTAAGTTTTGTTTTCCACGACAGCAGACCAACCCAGAAGGTGGCTGATTGCTAAAGAGAGGCTAGAAGCATGACACAGTGCTCCAGGGTTGTTCAAGCAAAGAGCAAAGTGTTCTAGACTACAGGTCATAAGGACCCATGTGTCGTGTTAGTTGTCTCTTGTTGCTGTATCTGAAAACCCAGCAGAAACCACTCCAGGGATGGGGTCTGGTTCCCACAGTTCCAGGGACGGGGTCTGGTTCCCACAGTTCCAGGGAGAGAGGAGGGCTCATTTTCACAGTTTCAAAGGATTTGGTCCATGATCACTTGGCCCCTCATGAGCTTGGGTAGAATGTCATGGGGTAGGACTATGTGATAGAGGAAGTTGTTTATTTCCTGGCTGACCAGGAAGTAGAGAAAGTGACAACAGGAAGGGACCAGAGCAAGATACAGCCCCCAAGGTCATGTCCCAAGTGACCTGTTTCCTTCCATTGCTCAACTTCCAATGTTCCATCACCTTTCAACACTGTCTTTGGGTTTCTATTGCTGTGAAGAGACACCATGACCATGGCAATGCTTATAAAGAAAAAAACATCTAATTGGGATGGCTTACATTTTGAGAAGTTTAGTCCATGATCATCATGGTGCAACATAATGGCATGCAGGCAAACATGGTGCTGGAGAAGTAGCCAAGCCCAGTGGGTCAGACCACTTCCTGTTACCTTCAAGATAAGACCCACTGGACATGGCTTGAGCATATATGAGACTTCAAAGCCTGCCTCCACAGTGACACACTTCTAATAGTGCCACCCCCTTTGGGGGGCATTTTCCTTCAAACCACCAAAAATGCTCTACTTAAAATTTGAATCCATCCATGGATTAGCCTATTAATTATGTAAGAGTCCTCATGATCATCTTTGGAAACAGCTTCACTGACTCACTTAGAGGTGTGTTTTATGAATTGCTTAGGTGGCTTGCAATCCAATCAAGTTGATAATGAGATTAACCTCCACAGAAGCCAGCTTTGAAAAGAACTAACAAGATAAAGATGAAATATTCAGGATCAATGAAGATGTTAACTACAGAGAGTTAAAACAGAAAAGTCATAACTATATCATAATTTATTTGTGAGCTCATAACAAAATTAAAAGGCAATTCATCAACCTTTGGGAGATGCTAGGAAGCCTGCTCATTGTTTTGAAAACTACATAAGGGGAAAGAACCAAGCATTGATTCTGCCTCTCTTAGCTCAACAATTTCTCAGGCTAATCAAATGGCCAATGAACAAAATTCTCTCTCTCTTTGGCATCATTCCAGGTAATAAATGATGAAGGACTGTAAATTGGAAATTTCTGTTTTGTAAATGCTAATGCATTAATAATTCAAGTAGTCGTCACCAGGGCCATCCACAGTCACCAGGACCATCCACAGTCAGAGTCACCAGGACCATGCATTGTCACCAGGACCATGCATTGTCACCAGGACCATCCACTGTCACCAGGAAAATCCACTGTCAGACTCACCAGGACCATTCACTGTCACCAGGACCATCCATTGTCACCAGGACCATGCACAGTCACCAGGACCATCCACTGTCACCAGGACCATCCACTGTCACCAGAACCATGCACAGTCACCAGGACCATCCACTGTCACCAAGACCATCCACATTCACCAGGACCATGCACTGTTACTAAAAAAGACAGCTAGAAAATTTTGTTTCTTAAAGAAAGTACACAGTTTACCTAGGCAATAGAATTGGGAAAAATATATAAAGCTTGCATTAGCCTCTAGATTGAATTACCAATTTTCAACAACTATGGGAGGGAGAGAGGTAGAAGTCTAGTGTATGACCCCATGGGAGGGCACACAAAGCACAGACTATAGGAAACTGTAACAAGTAGATCCAGTTTTCACTTCCAGACCCAAATACAATGCAATAAGTTAACAGGTGGAGGATGAATTTTCACATCAAAACGTCTTGAATCATATTAACTGATCATATGTGGAAGTGGTATATTTTTCAATCATAAAAAATAAAATGGTCTTTTAAAAGTGTCTAGAACAACCCAAAGAAATATGAACACAGATGACGCCTGACTGTAAGGGCATTGTGGACATATTTGATAAGAGGAGTCCTTGACTTTTAGAGATACAAACTGAAATATCGACAGATGAAATGATCTGACACTCGGGGTTCCCTTCAGAACAATTGGAGGGGAACTAGCAGAATGATTCAGTGGGTTCAGAAGCTTGCTGCCAAGCCTGATGACCTGAGGCTGATCCCTGGTATCCACATGGTGGAAGGAGAGAACTGACTCCTGCAAGTTGTCCTGTGACTTTTACATGTGTGACGCAGTACATGCATGGAAACACACACACACACACACACACACACACACACACACAAAACAGGTAACTGTTAAAAAGAAGATATAGAGACCTAAGTTTCTGTAGCTGTCTGTAAAAATGACTGAACTGCTTATGATTCGGTCTTGTAGATTGGCTACTAACCCAGTTCTCTGGACTGGCTTGGCAAGGCCCCTGGACACCACAGAAGGGAATCCACACAGTCAGGAAGTTAAACTCACATGACACAGGCAGCATGTACTGATTGTATTCTGATAACGGTTTTGTGTTCACTGTCTTCTTAGTCTTTCAGTGGGAGCCTGACAGCCCCAAGAACTGGGAGCTTTTAAATCTGGAACCCATGCCAATTCCAGTTCTGTCTCTAAGTGGGCTCTGAGGAATGCAGGGTGAAACGCTCTCTGGATTTATGGAGAAGGAGAAGATGGCTCCATATTGCTAGAATGAGGGCTACCTTCCCTTTTTATTACCTTAGGCATAGTTAAAGTGCATCATGCATCTTAGACATTTATTGTCTTAGTTTTTTCTCATCACTGTAATAAAATACCTGATAGGAGCAGCTGAGAGGATAGAGGTTTTTGTTTCCACTCACGGATCCAGAGGGACGGAGCCCATCATGGTGGCAAGTGTGGCGACAGGCAGGAAGGGCATGGTAGAAGGAGCTCACATTGCATCTTCACTCAAGAAGCTGACTGAACAGGAAGTGGGGACAAACTATAGAGTCTCAAGGCCAGCCCTCAGAGATTCACTTCCTCTCGCAAGGCTCCACTTCTAAAGTTCTAAACCTTCCCAAACAGTGCTAACAGCTGGGGACAAAATGGTCAAATGCATGAGCCTGTGGGGGACATTTCTTATTGAAGCCATAAATACACACACACACACACACACACACACACACACACACACACACACACACAACATATACATACATACATATATACTTTTATCACATGTGAATATAATGTGTATAAAGGACTAGTGTCTACATATACAGGGATTCCCAGTCCCCAATTATTTTCCACTAAATTCATTCACTCAATGAGTATTTCTCAAATGCTTAAATGGCAGGCATTATACAAGATGATGAACATGAGGTATGAAAAGGCTGAGTTCTAATCAACATCCCAGTATAGGAAGACACCAAGACACACATAAACACACCAATTACAGATTATGAGTCTGGGGCCTTAACTACCTGGCCATTTTGGCACCCCAAATTGCAGACTTTGAAAAGTACTACAAAAAAACTTAAGCAGAGCTGTGAGGACCAGTGTTGCCAGGTCCTGCTGCAGACAGAGGGCCTCTCAGAGTGTGTGCCATTTGGACGAACCGTGAAGAAGAGGGAGCCTCTAACATCAGGAAGAGCTAAGGGAAAAGCAACCAGGTTGTAAGGGAAACTGAGGCAGAAGAAAAATGATTTAAGTGTAGAGGCTAAGTGTGGTCAGACTGCAGTGAACAAGAGAGACTGTGGCCCAAAGGACAGGATCTCGTTTTGCCTTTAGATAACCATGTTGAAATCCGTTCTTATCATTTCCCCCATTTCATGGCTGGCGCAATGTAGACAACTTCTTACTTCACTGCTAGTAAATCACAGAACAGAAGCAAGAGTACAGTCCAGATCTGGGGTTCCCTTTAAACAGAAGGATACTGGGTACAGATTTAGCCTCTTCCACCCTTACTTTTCTCGCAGCCAGAGGGGTCACTTGAAGCCCCGCTTGCTGTGACCAGGATGAGGGACTTAGACCGAAGGGAGAGTATCAGGCGCTCTGCAAAGTGACAACAGGGGTTTCTCACAGGCTCCAGTGTGGGAAGGGGAAATGTGAGCACAGCTTCTGAACATCTCAGAAGTGCCTGTGGGCACAGAGCAGGACTCAGGGCATGCATCTGCTGCCCTCCCTTTGAGATGCAGAACCAGACCTGAGTTACACTATTAGAACAGTCCATTAAGACAGCACTCTGGGTCTGCTGGGATAGAATGCATCAGTTCCAAATGGAGACCTGCTGGCTTTTGTCTTCCATGGATGCCAATAGTTGATTCCTGGCTTCTAGTCTTCTATGGGAGTCAGAATGGAAAGGCTCCTGGGAGGAACCTCCCTTTCTGGTAGAAAGAAAGGGCTTTTACAGTGAACTTGGCCCAAGTGATTGAGTGGGAGAAACTCAATCTTGTCCTGGAAAGGAGAGCCTCGTATGGTGAGGGACAGTCAGAGGTGGAGGAAGACACCAGCTCTGGACCAGACAATAAGCACCATCAGTACAGAAATCCAGCAGGAGGGCTGGGGGGTGGCTCCATGATAAAGTACCCATCATGCAAACACAAGGGCTTGAATCTGGTTCCCAGAACCTATGTAAATAGCCAGGTGTGCTGGTATACCCTTGTGGTTCCAGGACTGGGATGGCAGAGGCAGGAGCATCACTGAGTTTGCTGATTTCAGGACAGTCAGAGACTGTGTTTTAAAAACTAAGTGAACAGCCTACTTAGGAATGGCCCCCATGGCTTCCACATGCATGTGCACACGAGTGTACCACCTCCAACATGAACAGACATACACACAGACAGACAGATAGAATGATCCATGGAGACTAGCAATTCTTACCACTCTTCACAGATGAACAAATCAAGGCTCAGCTAAAACCAGGCCCTAAGGATCCATGTTCTTAAGTCACACTACTTCTACACAGACACTGAAATAAGCATCTGTGCTTTCCAGTCTAAACAACACACAACTCTAGCTTGCGTTGGACACTGTCCAGACACTGCCGTTTTCTTTGCTATCCAAGTGGCCTTTATGTGTATGACAGCATCGCAGGGTTTTAGGGGAACATCCAACTGCCTGACTCCTCTCACACACAGGACAAACATGAGGAAGGTGAAGAATGTGTCCAAACTCATCGAGCAAAGGCAGCGGAGCTGGCATCCTCTGTGTGCTCAGGTTAGCGCTGGCTGCCCAGTCTCCCCCCCCCCCCCCCCCCCCCCCGTGTGCTCAGGTGAGCCCCGCCCCCGTGTGCTCAGGTGAGCCCGCCCCTGTGTGCTCAGGTGAGCCCCGCCCCCGTGTGCTCAGGTTAGTGCTGCCCATCTCTTGTGAAGCCTGTTGCATCTTCGCCTTCGTTGTTCTGCTCCAGGATGAAACTGAGAGACTGTCCTTCTGTGAATAGGGGAATGATTTTGATTTGCATGGAGTTAAGATTTAGAGTAAGATATTCACCCAAGTATACTTCCCTAAGAAAACCACGTGTGTGTGTTTTCATGGGGTGTAGAGAGCGAGGCACATTCATGTATATATTAAAAGCTTTGTGGCAGTTGCCTAAACAGGTGCTGTGGTCCATGGTTTCTTGAGCTTTGGTCCTTGTTTTCAGAGTGACCGTTTTGCTGTACACTGACCATTTAATGGCAGGAGCACAGAACACATTTCAAAATATTTGTTTTATTAACTTTAATTACGTGTATTTGTGTTTCTCTCTGTGTGTATGAATGCACGTGCATGTTCTGTTGTATGTTATTTGTGTTTCTGTATGTGGGTATGTTCATACATGTTCTGGTATGTTTGAAGTAAAAGAGGTTGTGGGATCACCTAAAGCTGGGAGTTACAGGGAGTTGTAAGCTTCCTGAACATGTTTCCTCTGCAAGAGCAGTATGAGTGTGCATTCTTAACAACTGAGCCATCTCTTTGGCCCCAGAGCATTTCTTGTATCCTACATATATGTCCCAAGACTCATTCATGAATGGCTCACCATACTATGGTGAGCAAATGGCATGTGATAAAATTAATTTTTATTGTAGTTATCTCATTTAGGATGGAAATATGATTTGCTAGATTTCACTGGTTAAGACACTAAGATTTAGAGTCTTAAATAACTGCTTACCAGTCACTCAGTAAGGAAATAAAAGATCTGATATTCACATCCAGGTCTGTTTGATTTGAGGCATTTGCTGCTTGCATGCTGACTCTGTGTCAAGTTGGGGCCATGTAGCAAACTGGTTGATCACAAATTCATCATCATAGGACCAGCAAGAGGGCTCAGTGGGTAGGGGCATTTGCTACTGAGCCTGATGCCCCGAGATTGATGCCTGGAACCTACATGTTGGAAAGACAGAACTAACCCCCACAAGTCTGACCTCCGCATGCACCGTGGCATGTACACCCATCCACTTACTCACCAAAAAAATAAAGAAGGAATGAATCAAACTTTTAAATTAAAATCAATTAATCACCATGACCAATGAGGGAAGATGGAGAGTTCACTCTCTATTTGCTGGTAGAGACAGAACCAAAGTTGTTCCTGGCTGTCCTGCCTCTGGTCTTCTGTGAACTGCATTTATAACTGTGATGCAATCACAGCAGGATGAGCTGTTCTGTATTCCACAAGTGTGGCAGCCTTTGTCTAATAAGCCTTGCTTCCCAGATCTCATTCGTCACCCGATGTGGAGTCTGGCTGGCCACTTGATGGATAGTGGCTTCCCTCTGAGGAATAAATCTGCAAGTCTCGCCAGCCGGATGGCTTTGGAGGACATGCATCATTTGTGAGCAGGGAATGGGGAGCAGGAAGCGTGCCTTCCTGTGGTTCCAATCCTGGCATTGTTGTGGTCTTGCTCCTGTTTTCTGTACCATGAGTGATGACATCAGCTCTGTTAAAAAGACAGCATAACCTGTGGTGCTGTGGTCTTGGCTGTGGATGGTGCCCAACACTCTGAGTTAGCTCAGGACCCCACAGTTTATAATTTATAATTGGGTTCTAAGTACCAACCTGAATATGGATGCAAGTCCCATTCTCACTACTGGTAGGAACTCAACTTTGTGGAGGAAGGAACACTCTACTCTGAATTCTTGCAGTGTCTTGCTTTGTGATGTATGGTCAATATATTCTTTTGCATGCATGAGATTTGAACTACATCTGTATTTCCAAGAATATAGAATGCATGCCACCTCAGGCATTAGAAATGTTGGTAGGTAGTACAGAGCTGTAGTCACAGAGAACACAGAGTCCCACAGTAGGCAAGCCATAGTGTCCAAGTAGGCTTTAATAATATGGCTTGTTTTATTTTTATATCATTATTTATAGAACTACTCCAGCTTCCTTTTTATGTGAGCAATAAAATCCCTCTTAAATAGTTTAATTGCATTTTAAAAAGTGAGCTGATTTACAGATTTCTAATAAATGATGGTAAACATCTGCAATTGAAGTTGAAGGGGGGCTACAACTGAGGGTCACCTGTGTCTGCTCTCAATTCTGTAGTATTTTGGGGTTCTGTAACTGAGTTTACAGTTATGCCTGCTGGGTCTCTCTGGTGATTTGATCTCCTTTATTCTTCATTATGACATACTTCTCTGTAGATTCTTTTTGACTTGAACTCTTTTATTCGATGCTATCAGAGATGCTCTAGCCTGAACACGCTGATTGGTTGCATGGTGTGTCTTCTGATTAGCTGACTGCCAGTTTGTCCATATCTTTAGGTGGCCTTGGTTTTAACACGATCCATCCTGAGAACCTCTACCTTTCACTCCACTGTCACTTAAAGCAGCAGTTGATGAGTTTGGAGTCCAATGTTCCAATTGACTCCATTCTAGTGTTGCAATCCTCACTTCTCTTTGCTTTCATTCCTCTTTACTCCATCTCCTGCCGGATCACTTTCCTGTTGCTGCTGTAATGGTTATAACTCACTCAGTGACTGCAGGAAGTCTCTATTTGCTTGCTGAGGGTGGACTAGCCTTTGCTCCAGGTGCTACCTTGCTCTCTCTGTGTCAGTGCTGAGCCAAGACCCTCCACATGTGAGACTCTTCAACCTCTTTTTGTTCTGTTTCTCTGATTCCACCAGAAGAAGATTCTCATCCTTTTTGCTCAGTGTACCTCTTTTGTTCAGGGTACCTATTGTCCCTGTCCTAAGGTCTAAGGCAATCTTAATTGTATATTCAAGTCTCTCTTTTTCATGTAATAAAACACATTCACAGTCTGTAAAGTTGGAGGTGTCGGCATCTTTGGGAGTCATGTCTGCCCCCTGTCCTCTTTTAGATATTGAGGAAACTTTAGAATTTTGCTTTTGTACAACTTTTTCAAATGATCATCTCAACATATACAAATGGTATTTGCATGCTCACAGAGTAGCTGTAGAAGGAATGCCATGCTCCATGATGAAGACTGTAATTAACAGCTAATGTCATACCTGATGGTGAAAATTGCAAGCTCTTCCTGTGTTCAGGAGTAGGACACAGACACTTATTCTTCCTGCTGAGAAGTTCTAGCCAGAGAGACTGAGCAAGAAAAAAGCCATCCAAATTGGGAAGGAAGAAGTGAAATGATCTCCATTAGCACCAGTAAGGGGATTGCTCTGCACCTGCAGATCCTGTTAACACCTGTAGCTCCCTCAGACTGCTTTGGGCTAGTTTGTTCATGCCTGCCTAATCTTTGAGATAATCTCCTGGCTCTTCCTTTCTCTCCAGGATTTCTTCTCTCAAAATTTAATCAACATGGCTCCCTACTTTTCCTGAAAGCCCGTGTCTTCCAGGATGAATGAACTTTCCATATTCTAGAGAATTCTGCACACATGTTAGTGTTTACACCACATTTCTATTTTCAGATTGATTTGCTTTTTATAACCAACTAGTCTGGATTTCTTAGGAGAAAGGACCATATCAGATGCATCCAGCATCCTCCCTATGAGAGGGTCCATAGACTCGTGATTCCCTTGAGGCTGGGGTTTTGCTTGCATACATACCCAGTGCCTGGCATCATGCCTCGCTTATCAGAGGCACTTGATAAATAGTTATTTAACTGGAGCAATTTTTTAAACAATTTGTGCAGTCTGTTAAGGCAGAACCAGGATTGGGTTCTAGATTTGTCTCTCTCTCAGTTAAATCTTTCTCAGACTCCCAAGTAGCTAAATAATCCTCAGGGCCTCTTTTCTGTAGTATATCCAGTTATACCTTTATCCCCATATCTCAAGAGCCACTTGCTTTCATATGTTTTAAAACTCAAACTGGGCTTAAGAAGTCTTGAGGATTTTTCTGGGGTGTCATCTGTCTACTGTAGCAAACCCTGCTCTGTTTCCTAGATTTCAATTTAAAGAAATAAGCTCTGAGCTCTTGGAGTGAAAGGCAGAGAGAGTTCACCAAAGACATTACATTAGACCACGAACTTTCCAGGCCCATAGTCTCTAGAATAATTTTGTTAAAGGGGAAACTGCAAGTTAAAAGCCCACTAAGTTGGACCATAAGGGCTGAGATCAAATGTTTATTTGAACTTGAAACTTGAGCTGTATTTTCTGTTTTAAGATGGACTTGTTTGCAATAGAGCAGAAACACAATGGATCCCTCTAATGTCAAGAAGGGCTCTAGAGGTGCGACTTTTAAACTTTAGTGTGCATTAAGAGTCATGTGGAAGGTTGAGGAGATGGCAAAAGTGCCTACTATCCAAACAGGAGGACCCAAGTTCAGGTTCCCAGAACCCATGTAAAAGCTGGACAGAGCATGAGCATATGTAATCCCAGTTCTCTTACAGGGAGATGGGAGGTAGGGCAGAAGAATCTCTAGGAGCTAGGCTTGTGTACACAGTGGTAATGAGACATTGTTTCCAACAAGGCAGAAGGTGAGAACTGAAGCCTGAGGTTGTCTTCTGACCTCTGTACACGCACCATGGCATGCATGCATCCACATCCACTCACTCAGACATGCGCACACACACACATAAGCAGAAAAAAAAATCTGTGACGATTATGTTGAACCACCAATTCAGGACCCCATTTGAAGAAATTCTAATTCAGTAAGTTTGGAATGAAGCCCAGGATTATGTATGTTTGTTTGTTTTGTTTGTGGTCCTGATGTTGTGAAGGATCGAAGGCAGAATTTCTTAACAGTGAAGACACTGGTTTGCGGGGAGCAAACAACCCTTTCTTAGAGTTGCTTGCACATTATGGAGTGTTTAGCAGCATACCAAGACCCAAGGACTCTACCCATCAGTCATGCCAACCTCACCTCCAGTTTGGATAACTCAGTGTGTGTCCAGGAATTGCCAAATGTGGTAGGTCACGATCACTGCTAAAGACAAGGGTGCTTGGTCTAGGTGGCCAGTAGATTGGTGTCTCATTTACTGAGCAGGTTGGGATGGGTCATAAGTTTGGTTTTTAGTTTTGGTGGGCTCCTTGGTTCACAGAGTGAAATTCCATTCTTTGAAATAGAAGACCTCAGGAGTGATCAGACTTCCACAGTTGGCTTTGGGATTCATGGACATGATCAAAGTCAGACGAAAGTGCAAAGCATGGAGAGTGAGTATTTCAGGAGAAAATGCAGTTGACTGTCAGAAAGATTAAGTCCACAAATGGCCCATTGGACCTGACTTCCAGGAGGCCACCTCGACCTTGAAGGTCCATGCTATGGAGCACAGTGGCCACTGTTTTACTAACTTTCCTATTACTGTGATAAAACACCATGGCCAAGCAGCTGAAGGAGAAGATTCAGCACACTGTGGTGAGGAAGTGCAACCATGAGAGCAGGGGCAGAGAGATCACAGTTCATCTATCTGCACAGGAAGCATGAAGATGGAGCAGGAAGCAGGGATGGGCTGGGAAACCCTGCAGTTCGCTCCCAGTGGTGTGCTTCTCCCAATAAGGCTCCATCTCCTAAAAGTTTCACACCCTTTCTAAACAGCACCACCAACAGGGGCCACGATAACAAAACATGAGTCATGGAAGTATGGTTAGTCCTGGCTGAAATGTACCACAAATACCAGCTTCATACTGGATTTCAAACAGAATTTTTAAAAAGAATGTAAAATATACCAGTAATTGGCTTCATATTGAATATACTTTTAAATGAAACTAGAATAATTGATCTGAAGTTACATTGCTAAAATTAATTTCAATGTGGTTTTACTTTTTAAAACATAGTTGCTAGAAAATGATACATGACCTATATGACTTGCCTTGTGTCTCTGTTGGAAGGTTTTGGTGAATATGGTGGTGGTGAGGGCTAGAAACTTCTGACAGGGAGCTGAGTAAGTGGGAAGTGGGAGCTGAGAAACAGGTGATTACATTGGAGTTGCATGGGCTGGCTGTTGTTGGATCAGACATGGATGATGGGTGATTTATTGTGAGCTGGGAGAAGGGACCTTGCTACAGAGGATTTATTTTGGAGGAGGCAAAGACTAGGGAATGCTTGAGGCCAAGGATAAACCTCATTACATGCAAACCATCACTTGCCACAGGAGAGAAAAAGAAGAAAAAAATAAGGCTTAGAGAGATCCTCTTCAAACAGGTAGGAGGAGCGGAGGGGAGATGCACTGGACTCCATCTTCTACTCCCTCGAGCCTCATTCTTTTCTCCTGGAACTGGGAGTGAGGACCCTGTTTCAACAACAGTGCCTCCCTGTAGGCTTGTTCTGGTGTTTGAACCAGATTAAGACTAAAGATCAATCTGAAGGTGATATGACACCACATTAAAGAATTTCAGGGACTGGGGAGATGGCTCAGAGGACCAGCTTTTGGTTCTCAGCACTTGAGTTGTATAGCTCACAAGTGCCTGGAACTCTAGCTCTAGGGGATCTCTGTGCAGGCAAGCAAGCAAGTACACACACACACACACACACACACACACACACACACACGCACGCACAAAATATAAACTAAAAAAAATAAAATAATTTTACAAAGAATTTCACCCGTTATCATGAGGTGCTTATACCCACAAAACATACATAGTCCATATTCTTTATGGACGTGGAGTTGAAGGAGGAATTCAAAATCCTGAATGTGAGACTAGTTAACCAGAATCCATTGCTTTAATCTTGGGTACTGAGAAGCCTGTGCCATGATTCTCCGACTGTGGTCCCTGAATAAATAGCATCAGCATCATGTGGAGTGTGGCCAAATGTGCACATTGTAAGTTCTACTGAATCAGAAACCATAGGTCTGGATCCATGTTTTAACAAGCTGCTCTTGAGGCTGCTTCAACCCAAAGGTGGAGAACCTGACCCTGGTAGAATTAGATCAATTCTCTTACTCCAAGGGGTCTCAACCCTGGGGAAGCCAGTTCAAAATCTGTATCATGGGCCCAGCAACCAACATGTTGAAAAGGTCAGAAAATGGTTTTGATGAGCTACCAGGTTAGCAAATGTTCCCTATGAAAGTGTCCAGATGGTAGATACTTTATGCCTATCAAACCAAGGGGCCCTACACACTACTGTGGTCACATGAAATCAGCCACAATCAAGACACTCAGGAAAGAGCATGGCTGTGCTCTGAGGATGTTCACTGCATACTTGGCCCATGGGCCATGTATCATCCAACTCTGCTTCAGAATCTAAACCTTGCTCTGGTTGTGACCCAGTTGTGTATGTTCCTACCATGATGATCCTGGTTTGCATGTCTTCCCATCCTTGTAATACTTGTCTGAATATAAGCTGTCACAGAAATCCTGGTCTGTGGACATTTTGTCATTGTAATCCTGGTTTGCACAGCTTTAATCATAGTGGTTTTTATTTCCATACCATCCATTCATGGTTTTCATACTTTCTCACCATTGTGGTTCTGGTTTGCCTATTGTCCTATCACTTGGTACCTTTTCGTTCATGTTCATTCATTCATTCTTTAATCCAATACTTTTTCTTGGGTCACAGATGTTTGCTAGAACCTGATCAGACATCAGAGGTTGACTGGTGGCTTCATGGAGAGACCCTTCCTCACACATCTTCAGTTTATCTAGTGTGGGGATAATTATTACACGGATTACAGTTTACTGTGGCTTGTGCTTTAAACGAAGGGGAGGGGTGACCTGCCTTCTCTGGAGCCTGTATTCCACAGCCTGGCTAACTCTCTGTACATTCTCCTTCCTGGATTCCCTGACTACCCAACTCCTAGTGAAGTTGAGTTAACTTTTGGGAACATTTCTGATTCCATCCCACCAGTTGCCTGGAGTTCTTTACAAATGGTTTATAGAGTTCTCCTCACCCACCACCAGGCTATAGCCATTTATGAGTCAGCCCAGACCAGCTGGTTGGTATGGCACATGGGGCTGGGAGAGAAATCTGTTCTAGTTGTTGGGATGGAATGCTGAAACGTGGAGCAAGGGCTGTGCTGCCAGTGTGGAAGTATACAGCAGACGGTACTTAGCCAGGAAGTCTTTGTTTATTCGAAACTTGTACTCAAGCGGAACTCTGTGCATCTTTTGGAGTAATTCCTTAAGCCCTGGGCATTCATTCCTAAGTTTACAACTAATTTGGCTTGAATTTGCATGCCACCTGGGGCTGGGTTTGACATCCCCTCCTCATACTCTTCACAGGATAACAGCAGTAATATCACAATTAACTATTAGGTGCATAGTACAAGCCAGGCATTGCATGAATAATATCATACATGCTTTGAAGAATAGTGGTCTCTAAAGACACCCAGGTGCTCACTTCTGGAATCTGTAAATGCGTTGCTTTACATGGTAAATGAGAGTTTGTGATTGTAATTAAGGTTCGGGACCTTGTAACAGAAGGGATCATGTTAGATCGCCCGGTTTAATCCAATGAATCCTTAAGAGCAGGGAGTCTTTGCAGACTTTGGGGAGGCAGAAGAATGGCCGGAGTTGCAGCAGCATTGGCTTTGAAGACAGAGGAAGAGGCCAACGAGCCAAGGGCTGGAGGTGGCTTTTCAGCTGGAAGGACAAGAAAGTGAGTTTTTCTTGGAGCCTCAAAAAGGAGCACAACACTGCCACCGCCTTGATTTTAGTCTTCCTGAGACTCAAGTCTTTTTAGTTCACACTTCTTAGCTGCTGTGTGAGACAATAAAAACAGGATATTATTTGAGACACTACCAAGTCAGTGGACATTTTTTTAATGGCAGCAGTAGAGAATTAACACACCATGGCTGACCTCACCAAGTCCTCACAAGATCCCTAAGTCAAACTCTAACCTCAGTCACACGCTCAGGAAGATGAGCTCAAGGCTGACTCTTCGCTCAAGGTCACCTGTTTATCAAAGGGGACCGCTGGTTTCAGAGCCATGTTTGTAATCAGGTAGCATAATCGATTATGCTTCTAGGGCATCTGCAGGTCTCAGCACAATACTCATGGTACTTTCCATCAGTGGCTTCCTCTCTTAATCACGGCATCAGCTAAGCCCAACAGATCACCCCTTTTTATTATCGTGTTTACTATTCACGTGAGTTATTGTTACTGTTTTCATTTTCATAGAGAATGGAGGTAGACTGCTACACAGTGTGTGCTAACTTTGTGGACATCTTTTAGATTGAATTCCCCCTACTTCTTGCATGGCAACCATTCGTTTCCAAAGGCTAGCCCACAGGGGCTTCAAGCATCACAGCTTCATTACAGTGTCTGGAATAGTGCATGATGCATTGTAGATATACCATAAATACCTGTTGATTGGATGAATTAGTAAATGATATCCTCTCTATAAATAGACCCATGGGACTGGAGGCTCACACACCTGTAGTAACTATCTACAAGCTTCTACCCATACTTCTATAATCTATAATTTACATATGATGTCATGCATGAATGTCAAGTGCACAGCCCTGTGACCATCCAGGTTAAGCATGAGTTTCCAGTGCCCTGCTATTGTGGATTTGCTGTCGATTCACTTTGCCTGATCTTGACTATCACACAACATCTTCATTCTTTCCCATTGTACACGGGATTATATAGATGTGTTCTTTGTGCTGGCTTCTTTTGGGTTAGCATGGTGTTTTGAGTGTCACCCATCACATCGGATGTAGAAAGCCCTCCATTTCTGTGCTTTTTCATCTAGTGTCTATATTTCCCCATCTAGATGATGTTGTGGTGTAGAGTGTGTGATTGACCACTGCATTAGGGCTCTTCATTTATGTATGAGTCATAGCTGCTGATTCTGGCTCAAAACGTCTTCTTGGAAGTTTCAGAAGCCTAGTGTTTCAGTGAGAGGGAGTTCCTAGCAGGCTAATGAGGCTCAATAAAACATCATTAAATCAATGAGTACACAAGCAAATGCTTCTGTAATGATTACCGGGTGCTAGACATCTCATGGACACTATGGTGCTGAACATTGTACATCTCTTATCTCACACAATTGAAATGATAACAGTAACAACTAACTTGAGTGGTAAGTACTGTTAACTCAAAGATGTAAAGCAATAAATTGGTGCTAAGGAAGTTACCTGTTGGACCTAGGTGATATGATTAATAATAGATGGACTACTTGATTACAACCATATGTTTGCCCACCTGCTCAGCTGTCTATGAGCCATTCTTAATGGTGATTGATTTTTCTTTATAAAGGAAACATAGGTAAACTATAGGACATTCAAAAAACAGAGAAATGCATAAAGAAGAAGACACAACACAGAGGGTCACAGTGCACTTCTACCAGAGTATAGTCACTCTTCAGATTTTGGAGTCTATTATCTGTTTGCATTGATTTCTGTGTGTGGTTTTCTATATCTTTGACGTAGTTATAATCATAGTGCAGACAAAATTATACTTTAGTTCCATGAAACTTTAAAGAAAATTTCTATTAGCATATATTAGTCATACATAGTATGTTTCATTATGATAGCTTCACACATGTATATAATGTATATTGATCATATTCATCCCTTACCCTCTCTAGTCCCCTTTCCACTCCTGATGACTCCTTCCTTTTCCCAAATAGTCCCCCTTTTACTTTCCTGTCTTAATTTATGTTTGGTGATCCAATGAGCTTAAGTAGAGCTGCTTACAGTAGAAGGGGCAAGACACTATTTATATGGGTTCCTTGCCAGTGGCTACACTACCAAACACAAGGTTTCTCCTTCCCTGGAAACCATTAAGGTACACTCAATGGCTGCACTCTACTCCATCTACAGATATCTGATATTGTGTACTGTGGACATCATTCAATGAGCTCTACCAAATGCCTAGCATTGTGCAGCAATCACATTATTTTCCATCAGGTCCCACTGTCTCCTCCCCGACTTGGCTTACATGGGTCCCATTAGGGAAGTGGGACCATTTCTACCTTAAAGTATTAGTGGTGCTGGATTATGTGCCTTGAATAGACTCCTAGACTTGATGCTGCTGTGTTACTTTTTAATTAGTGAAAGAACCAAACCACTAAAACAGCATCAACAGCTCCCTGCAGATTCTTTATACTCCTTGCTTTGGCCCAGCAGGAATGCTGGGTAGCCAATCAGAGCAAGGGCTCCCAGAACACATCATCCCAGGTGAGAAGTCAGAGGATGCTCAGGGACCTGGGTTTCATATCGACATACTCATGAGGCTTGTTGTGTAAGTGGGTTCGAGGGACTCAAAAGCTAAAGGCCAGAACTCAATTTTGAGTCAGGAAGAACCGTCAAACCCATGATGAATTTTTATTGGGAAGGTGAGAGAGTGTAAGAAGTTTAAACAGGAGGATAGACTGCCACAGTTGTTTCTCCTGGGCTCAGAGGTGGAAGCTGCTGGGTGGGCATGAGGGGACCAGATGAAGCTGCTCTTTAATTCTTAGGTGGGGGATGTTTTCAGGGGATTTTGGACCAGAGGCTGATTTCAGGTTGACACATGAAAGTAAATCCAGTCTGATCTCTGCTTCCTAGAATTACTCATCTTTGTGTTTACCCAGACCAAACATTTGGGACTTGGAAGAGGCATTAGTAAATAAAGTACACACCTAGCAAGCATGTGGAGCTGGAGTGAATCCCCAGAACCTAAGTTAGAGTGCCTAGTGTGATGGTGTGTGCCCCAGCACTGGTGGTGGAGATGGGAGGCTTCTTGGGGGCTCATTATCTGGGCAGCCTAGACCAGTCACCAGCTCCAGACCTGTCACCATGAAAGGTGAATGGCATCTGAGGAAGGACACCCACAGTTGACCTCTGGCCTCTATCTGCACATGCAGTGCACACATATGCACACTTGTGTGTGTGTGTGCTCTCATCAGCACACACATGTGTATTTGCACACATGAACATGCAGACACACTTGAACACCCCAAGAACTTCCCTTAAAACCTGAATTTAAATGGATGGGAGTATTATGCCTGGAGCCCTGGCAATTGCTGAGTGTCTTGAAGAAGATGATGTCAAGCAGTGTGCAGTGGGGCAGACGTTGAATACTTGTTTAAACCAACATTAATTTGAGTCCATTCTATTTATCCTGTGCCTTTCTCATGCCACTGTCTTTATTCGTTCATCCACACCTCTAGGCCCAACACCACAGATTCAATACTGAGCAAGCCCTTGCTGGTGTGGGCGTGTGGGCTGAGAGTCCACTGGGGCAGTGGATGCTAAAGTATTTATTTAGCATTTACGGGTTCCTGCAGGGCACAGGGTGCATCTGTAATCTCAGCACTCAGAGGGTAGAGGCAGGAGAATCAGGCACAACTGTGAGTTAATGGCTGCTCTGCAGAGGGAGAGACATTTTCTTCAGTGACATAGCCACTGGTAATGCTCCCATGCTCTTACAGGTACTGCCTCCCCCTTGCCCTTGTCAGCAACCCTAAACTTACAGGGTCACATGGTGAGTTCAAGCACAGTCTGAACTACAAAGAGACCATGCCCCAACTAACACAGGAGCAAACAATATATATATATATATTTGGTCCACACCTCAGACCTATACCAGATCCTTGCTGTGAGTAAAGATGTGGAAACGGACTGAAATGTGTGTGCATATGTGCACATGTGTATGTGTAATTGTGGTGCTGGGGAGGACCTACCCATAGAAGCTGGGCTTTAGCCAGGCCGTGGGGGTGCACGACTTTAATCCCATCGGGGGGCAGAGGAAGGTGATCTCTGTGAATAGAGCCTGGTCTACAGAGCAAGTTCCAGGACAGCCAGGGCTATACGGAGAAACCCTGTCTCAAAAACAGAAGGAAAAAGAAGAAGTTCAGCATCATTAATCAGGCAGAGCAGACCATGGTCCTATGACAAATGCAGAATCAGAGAGGGTGGACTTGGTCACATTGGGGGTGAACTGGCTGCATTTATTGTCCCCAGAGTAAGGACTGTTTGGGGCCAGGTGTGGTGACACATGCCTGCAGTTCCAGCCCTTTGGAGAGAGAAGAATCTGGTGGTCAAAGTCAGCCTCAACTACACAGGCTGGGGTTCACAAGACCCTGTTTCAAAAACAAAACAAAACCAGAACTCAACTAACTAAATTAAATGAGTTGGGGGATCACTGCACCCCATCTTCAATCCTCAAACTCCATTTACGCAGAAGATACTGTTTTTTGTCTCAATCTGTGGTGGAGAAAACCAGACACAGAGAGGCTAAGTAACTCCCCAGAGTCACCCAGAACTGGGTGTAGTAGACAGCAGAGCTGGGACCCCAGCACACGTCACTATAATCCTTCTTCCTGGCCTAAGTGAGAGGAAAGGAGAGAAAGGTGCCTCGGAGGCAGGAAATACGTAAGTTGAGCCCATTTGCTCCTGGGGAGCTCTTCATATTATTGGCGAGTGCTATCCTTGGGAGTGACCAACATGATACGTTGTAGCCTCAGAGGAGGCTTCTTGAAGCCTCTAGAAAGATGGAAGGCAATGCTGCCCTGCCCAAATCTACAGGACAGCTACCAGGTAGGGGTGGGTGTAGCCCAGTGAGCTTCCCTGGGTAGCCTAGTCTCACAAGTGGGGCATGTTTACCCTAGTGCTGTTAAATCGCTCAGTGGAAGAAGAGTCGAGGCAGCACCCATGTCCCTGGCCTGAGCTGTGGGTGGGGACTCTGGCCCCATCACCAACCACAGGATGCTGACATTGTTCCCATAATGTTTCCAGGAGGTGGGCTCTCAGGGTTGCACCTGCTCCAATTCTGCCATTAACTGCCAGATGGGTGCAGAGCACAGCTGTGGGCTATGAGTTGACTCTTGGCTACTTCTCTGGAAGGGAGTTAGGGCTTCACAAGGGAAAGCAGGAAGATGAAGTGTCCTTTAAAGAACCCACTGGCCTGTGAAGAGGGACAGTGGCTCAGTGAAAGAAGCCACAGGCCTCAGCTCAGTCCTATATCTGCCCTCTATGTGCCGAGCCCAGGGGACTCCCTCACATCAGTGGGCTCTGGTCTGAGAAGGTTCTGATCCTCCTAACCGAAGACAGCCCTGGCAAGGAGCACACAGGGCCACTGTGACAGATAGAAGTATTCCTGAGGAGGGGGAGAGAGGCCCATGTGACGGCAGGCGGCAGAGAAGCAGGCATTGCTAAGAAGGTAATTAGCGCTTTCCTCTGATTAGCAGCCAGAGAATTATTGAAAGGGATTAGATGGAAACTGTGAAAAGAGGCTCAGGCAGCTAAGAGGTGAGAGGAAGGTATTGCCTTTTCTCTGGTACAGGAATGAAACGGGCGGGCGTTTTATAAGCAGGGAACCACCCTCACCTTAGTGGCTCCCTTTCACACCTTCATGCTTGCCTCTTACCACAGGGCCTTTGCACATGAGCTCTTATCACAAAGGCAATTCCTTCTCCCGTTTGACAAGATAATATCTCCAGCATGTGCTTTACAGAGGTCTTTGATAATCTAGATAGGTCCAAGGCCCTCACGGTGGGTCCTCAAAACACCATAAACTTTTCTGCAAGAACACAAGCAGCAAAAGCAGTTCCACATTTGTGCGGCAATTTGTTCAATGCTGTCTCCTCCATCTCAGACATAAGCTCTGTGGGTGTGGGTTCCCTGGCTGTTCTTGTTCACACTGGGTCCCAGCCTCCGACACAGTGCCTGGCACAGAGAGATGAGGAGAGTGGGCCGGATGAAGAGAACTGGGGGCAGATCCAGCGAGGCCATGCCGGCTTCTGGGCCTTGGAGAGCTTCCATTCCCAGGACCCCCCTGGGGGGGGTGCCTATAGCATGAGGTGACTTTAACAAGACGATGTGGCTCATGTGTGGTGACACCAGGACCCCTCTGGAACCCTTGAGAGTCTGTCCCCTCAGCTTTGCTGTGGATGTGGCTGTTATAATGCTTTGTGGTAGAAGGTCTTTTTTGTTTGTTTTCAATTAAAACAGGGACAAAGCAGAAAAAGATGAAAGCAAAAAAGAGACGCCAAAGCCAGTGGAACAAGGGGTTGTTTTCCGACATCTCATTTCAGGGCCGCCCACTTTGGAAGACTTGTCCCCCTTAGGCCACCTGGCCTGAAGCTCCATGCTTACCTGGTGGCAGCCAGGAAGTGTTTTGTATCTTCATCACTTGAAGCAATAAAACTCTCCAAGGATGATGGCAGAAGCCTGAAGGGTGGGTGCAGGAAGATGGGGATCAACACTTGGCGGGAAGCTGGGCACAGGACCTTCCCACACCTGTTTGATCCTACCCCGTGGTGACACAGCTCGTTATGTTTCCTGGCTTGTCGAAGTTGGGGGTGGGAGGGAACCCAATATCTTCCCTGGTGACACTTGAACCACTTGCTTACCAGGACACACTGGTAACAAGCCAGTGACCCTCAACCAAACCCCAAAGGCCCTACTGTGTGCTGGAGATGCAGTGATTGATAGGGCAGAGTGAAGAGACACAGCAGAGCTTCAAATGGTCCCTGCTTCTTGGGAGCATTTATAAAGGGGAGGGCAGACACATTCACAGTGACGCCAGTGCAAAGGTCAGTATTAAACATGAGATGTCATGAAAACCTATGGAGAGTCAAGAAGGGGTCGACCTGATCCAGGAGATTATATAAGCCATCCCCAAGGAAAGGAGCATCCCGTTATGAAGTCTTTGCCGTGCAAGCATGGGTACCTGAGTTCAAGCCCCAGAACCTACCTAAAAATGCCAGGCAGTGGGGGCTCATGCTTGTAACCCCAGCACTGGGGAGGCAGAGACAAGTGGATCCCTACTCTCCTTCACCAGTCAGCCTCGTCTACTCTACAAGTTCCAGGTCAGTAAGGATGGCATCTAAGGACACCACCTGGGGTTAACCTCTGCCGTCCACACACAGACATACATGTGCACACACACACACACACACACACACACACACACACACACACACACACGAAAAGGAAAAAAGCAGGATCCAGTGATAAAATGCAGTGCAGGAGTTAGGCTAAGAGGGGAAGACACCAGCAAAGGCCTCATGGTCAGCACAAGGGAGTTGGGAGGGCATTGCAGCTGGAGAAGAGGGCACACGGGCAAGTGTAGTTTGAGGAGAGCCCACAGAGGAATAGAGCTCGGGTTATACCGACGTTTGCAGGCCCTGTGCTCATTCCTGCTCTTCGTCCTGAGAGCCATTCGGCACTATTTGGCTATATGGTCTGCACCAAGGTGGAGGGAAGCCCAGGCTGTTGAGAAGGTGACACTCTCCCTTGACTTGGGTAAAGTATTTATGGAGAGTCCACGAGGATAACACTAAACCTACCCCAGTGCCCTGATCCCAGGGAGGAGGAACACAGCATCGCCCCACCCTTTGCAGGCAAGGCAGTCTAATGCTGTCTTCCTCACACTTGGCCATTCCTTGACGTGAGGAATGAACAGCACATGGGCCTAGAGAGAGAACTCTGGTCGCTGGATTCTGGCACTTGGACTGTGGCTTGACTCCTTATTGACTCATTTATCTGGAGTGGAGAACACTGGAGGTTGAGCAGAGGGTTTCATCTAGAAGCAGAGGACTCATTCAAACACGAACTTCTTTTGTATGCTGATGGAATCTCTTTTTATTATTCGTGGCCTGAACATCTGCTTGTCCAGGGGTTAAAAAGATGGAAAGAGGCCAAGGACGCCTGCTGGGTATCTCATGTGAGCTTTAGAAATGGAAATACCTCATAGCTTATAAACAAGCTGTGGTTCCATGTTCCCCCAATCAAATGTGGTGTCCAGTTTGTAATGAGCTCCGTTTTCTGCCTTCCTCAGTTTCAAGGGTTCTGGAACTGGCCCTCCAGAAGATGTCACAGGATATGAAACAGTGTCTGTGAGTCAGACAGAGCCACCAACCCGACTCCCCAACACCCCATGAAATTGCTCATCCTCATCCACCTCTCATGGGCACATCCAGTCTTTGCTTCCTCCCCATTCTCTGAGAAATGAGGATTAGATTTTAGGTTTTCTTTGAAAAGAAAACGGGCAGTTCAAAGCAAAGAGCTCAGGGAGCTTTGATAGTGAAGGTGCCATGTAAGCATGAATTAGGAATTAATGAAAAAGGAATGCATTCACTCTGTCTTCCCTTAGCATGTGTTGAACCGCTTAGGACACCCGGTGTCTAGCTCAAGAGGAAAGGCTTGTGGAGGTGAAGAAGCATGGGGAGCCTTCTGACCCCAGCATTCAGAAGCAAGCTTTTCTATTTCCAAAATGCCTCAGGTCTGAGAAGCCTATGGTGGTAGAAAGTGTCACAGTACCCTTGTGTCTCTGGAGCTTCTATGCAATGCCATGGTCTGGCCCTTTGCCCACTGTAGAGCCCGCAGGGATTGTCCCTCTGGACAGCAGTGCTATCCAGCCTCTGTCTTTGTGGGTTCAGGACAACTTCTCCTTGCTCTCTTGGCTTCTGAGCCATGATTCTCCCTGCTCTCTCCCCTGCCCCTTCCTCACCCCTGCTTCCTTTTTACATGAAGTTTCTCTTGATGCTGGTCCCCATTTGCTAATTCCTCTTCCGCTGTTCCCATGTAAGGAGAGGCTGGTAGAAGCCCTGTCTCAGACTGCAGCTGCTACTGCTCGCCTGGCCTTGGCCATGGGCTTCTAGCTGTCCTTCATGCTCCTGATGTGGAGGGCTGCTGAGTATACAGCCTCTGAGTTCCACATGCATTTCCTTCCTCTATACTTGTCCTTGTTTATGCACTCACTCAGTAAACATTTATGAGCTGTAGGTCAGCCAGGATGCTGGGTGCCAGGGATAGCTGTGAGAAAGAAAGCCTGGCATGCTCTCCACTTTGTAAGCAGCACCCCCATTCACTGTCCCCCGAGGCTCCCCCTTCTCCTTCACACTCAATACCCCAGCCTGTCCTATCATCTGGCCGTCAGGACCAGTTGAATTGAATCCCTCCACTTCCATTAGACTTTTGTTCTCTAACTGTTCCGGCCCTTTCCTAATTCAGATCTCCCCCTCCCCGTGATCGAACCAGTGGCTTCTTGGCCTGCTCATCTAATGACCACTATTTTATTACTCTAGGACACCTGTCACATGCTAGCTAGAGCGATGCCTCTCAGGGACAAAAATCAGAACACGTAACATCTCTGTGAATTCTTTAGCTGACTTGTCTCACCAAGCCTAGGAAACACGAGCACACGCTTACTGCTCTGCTCTGGGTCTCTTCAGATTCCCTTCCTCCCACGCTTTTCACCATTGTGCTCTTTTCTTCCAAGACCAACTTAAATGTCTTCAATTCGGCTCTACAAGTAGAAATATTGAGTTTCTGTCTGCGCTAGGCTCTGTTACACACGCTTACAATATATCAATGAACAAACAAAACCACCTCTGACCTCTGGTGCTTATAACCTGTCACCCAGGGAACACAGCACTCCAGAAGGAAAGGGCACAAGGAAACTGTAGAAATCATGTCAGAGTTAAGGACAATATCGTTCATGCAACTGACTTCTTAAAAAATTTAAAGTTTACTTTTGTATATGTCTGTGTGTTGGCATGAATTTCCCATGGGTATGCAGATGTTCTCAGAGGCCAGCAGAAGGCTCTGGATTCTCTGGAGTTAGAATTATAGGCCATGGTAAGCTGTCTGACATGGGTGTTGGGAACAGAACTAGGGACTCTGAAGAGCAGTAGCACTTTTAACTGCTGGCCCATCTGTCCAGTCTCACCAATTTCCTTCAACCCTTTCCATTAGCATATGTGTATATACATAAGTATTTAATTATATTAATACATATTACATAGCTACAGGCTTCATAATGATTTTTCTGTTGAAGAATATCAAGTATTTTGACCAAATCCATTCCCATTAATCTCTCTTGTCCTTCCTACCCCCCATACCCCTTAACATCCTCTTCCCAAATAATCAGTCTCCTTTCTATTTTCACATAAAATGTGTGCATGCATGTATACATATGATACCTGTCTGTGTGTCGTCTATACATGTAAGCATATGATACCTCCCTATGTGTCTGTCTATCTATGTATAACTTAGGTTCCACATAAGAGAGCGAACATGCTGCATTTGTCATCTGGGGAGATGAATGCATTAAAAAATGCAGTATATGTGAATCATAGAACCTATTTCCAGGTTCGCAGCATGAGCCAGCCAAACGTGGGCCTGCCCTCGAGTCCCGACTCTTTCCCAGACAAAGGCTTTAGTGCTCAGTCCTGTCTTGCTTACTGTCCCCAGCTCCTCATGTCTCTGCATCTTTGCACACTGACCTCGGCTGCTGTCCCTTCAGAAGCAGCTCAGACTGCTTGTCTTCAGTACATGCAGCTTTCTTTGGCCACAGTTCTCAGCATTCCCAGACTATGCCACGTGTGGCCGCACTCTGTGGATCTTTCTTAGGTGAGCCTAGAGGCCAGTGATATCTCAGCCTTTAGCCTCAACTTTCTCATATGTAATATGGGAAGAAAGAGCTTTCTATTGATTCCCATGGCTGTTATAAAATTTGCAATAGCTATTATGATGGCTAGAGTTACTTATGAACTTGACAGCCTGGAGGATGGGCCTCTGGGCAAGGCTGTGGGAAATTATCTTGATTACATTAATTGATGTTGGAAGAATCATAGCTGTGGGCAGGGCCATTCCCTGCTCAGGGGCCCCCAACTGTATAGAATGAACAGAGAGTTAAGCACTAGCATACACACATTGCTCTCTGTTTCTTGACTGGATGCCAGGGGACCATCTGGTTCAAGCCCCTGCCACCCTGACTCCCCCACCACAATGAACTATGCCTCAAACTGTGAGTCCTTTCTCCTTTAAGTTGTCTTTGCCTGGGTGTTTTATCACAGCAACTGCAGCAGCTGAAATGTAAGGTATTTCTAAGAGCTGGGACATCAGTGGATGGAGTGTGTCCGGACTCCTGTAGCCTCTGAGGCTTCTGCTTGCAGACACTTTCCAGCCTGGAGCAGAGGCCGGGGAGAGTGTGTGGGGATGGTGGTGCTCATTGACTGAGTCTTGCCTGATGCTATCTGAGAGTGTGACTGTAAGCAGGAGGCCCCAGGGCTGAGCACAGATAGAAATGGACAACCATCGATTTTGTTTTTCTCTTTTCAAACAGTAATTTGGAACCCTTTGTAGAGACCAGCATCCAATTTCCCCTGTTATATCACTTCTCAGAAAGACACTCCATGTTTCTGTTAAAATTTCTCCCTTCCTTCTCTTGTTCATGCCACTGATTCTGTCTGTACTCAGAGTTCAATTGTGATGGTGAAAACTGGTTACAATTTTCCTTTTTGTGATCATCAAGATGAGTGGCCTGGATTAACACTAACTGGAGGGAACAAACAAATATTAGCTTTCCGACATCTCCTCAGGAATGCACATGCACACACTGTACCTAAATATGCACATGGAGATATAGTGCTATGTTATTAAATGGGATGGTTACAGTCTATATTTGGTCTTCTGGTCCCAAGAGTGTGTAGGAGAGATGCATAAATCTGATGCTCATAAGATTCTCAATCTACATAAGTTATAGGAAGACGTGTGATTTGTTAACATTGGTGGGAAAATGAGTAGCAAGCAGAATATTCTGCTCAAGTAAAAGGTTGCTAAATTGGCTGGCATGAGTTCAGGCTTCATTTTTCTTCTGCATGTCTTATAGAGGAAGAAGCTGGCAATGGCCAGAAACTGCTCTAGAATGGGGGATCTTCAGGTGCTATGTGAACACAGGCTCCAGGAGCCATGACTGGGCCAAGATATGGAAGAAGCAAGTTAAGCGTTGATAAATGGGAAGAGTGCACCCTGCCTGGGCGAGCAAGGGCTTTGGAATCCAGCAGCATCCAAACAAATGTGATTTGTCATTAACACAACCTCCTTCATGGGGTATGTGTGATGAGGGACTTCATGGGGTATCTGTGTGACGAGGGACTTCATGGTGTGTGTGTGTGTGTGTGTGTGTGTGTGTGTGTGTGTGTGTGTGTGAGTGTGAGATGAGGGACTGCTCCTTCTGAACCTTTCCAAGTGGCTTTTGTAGGTACTTCGTCACAACGATGAGAAAAGTAGCTAATATAGTGGTGTACTAAGAGTCAATTAGGTCATGTGGAAGAAGTAATTGACACAATAAATACAAGTAGACAGAAGCAATGGGCATCAGTGGTGACAGCTTTTCCCACCATATAGCAGAAGAAATGGAGGCCTGATAAGGTTGGATCATGGCCAAGTCCACAGATGCAGTAAGGGGAAGAACCGAGATTAGGAGTCAGTGTCGCCCCAGAACCTATGTCTTCTGCTCCCCCAGGCCACTTCTGGGCATCTTCTTTGTTCTTGAATGCACTCCCAGCTCCAGGCTCCACTACTTTCTGTCCCCATGGATCCACCTGCTGAGGACGTGTCATAGCAATGGTGACACAGTGCCCATGACTCTCTTGATTGGCTGCTGTTAACGCTGTAGGAAAGTGAAGAAAGTGATGAGGCCTGGGAGTGACCTAGAGAAGGCTAGGGAGGGCCCGGGTCAGCTCTGAGGGCAGCCAGGACACACTGCTTGCTGGAATCAGTTTCTGGCTTTGGATGGACAAATACTCCTCTTTGTCTGAAGGTGTTTTGTTTCTGAGTCCTGAAGAGGATGAGAATACCCCCTTCCATGCACATCCATTGCTTGCTTTCAAGCCCTGAAGATTTGCAAGAGTCACATATTTCAGAGCTCTGCCTCTGACCTCCATCATCCCAGCACCTCCCCTACCTACTGCTCTCTCCACAGCCCATTCTAACCCACTCTAACCCTCCTAATACAACCCAGTCTCAACCACTTTTTCTCTTGCTGAATGTTCATTATTATTTCACTCATACTCACAACTTTATTAATTCATTAATCCATCCATGCACCCCTCCACCACTGTATGCATCTAACCATAAATGCATTCCTCTGTCTCTATATCTATCAATCCATGCACCTATCCATTAGCCAATCATTGTACCCATTGTCCTCTGTCTATCTACCCATCACAATATCCATCCATCCATCCTTCAATCTATTATGTATCTACTCATCCATTTATCCAACTAGCCATTTTATTTATCAATCCCTGGATCCACTCATTATTGATTTTTCAATTCATTTATCACTCTATTCATCTATCCGTTTATACGTTCATACATCTCCTTATCCATCTATCTACTTATTAATTCATCCATCCATCTATGCTTCCATATATCTGTCCCTCTGGGCCATCCATCATCTATTCCTGTATCCATCCTACACCTATCCATTCATTGCTCCATTTTTGTATGTATCTACACATCCATTCATGTATCCATCTACATTCATCCCTGTAAATATCCACCTATGCATCCATCCAACCACCCCTGAATCCACCATATATTCATTCCTCAATTTATCTATTCCTCTATGTACACATCCCCATGTACATACATTCATCCACCCACTTGTCTATCCAACCATCTATCAATCCATCCACCTCTGCATCCTTCCATTTCAGTATATATCCATACATCCACAAGCCAATTCATTACTACATCTCTGCATCCATTAACTCACCCATCCATTTACTGTACCTTCAGCAAAAATGTTCTGAGCTTCACCATGTATTAGGAGTTGGGCTGGGTATTGTTACTGCAGAGATGAATTGACATTAATCTGGTCGCATAGAAACAGATATTTAAATAGACACTTAAAATACAAGATCAACAATAGAGGCCTGCACAGTGTGGTCTGGGAGCGCCATGGGGGTAGAAGGGAGAAAGGAGGTGGTATCCTCTTGTCATTTACTAAGCAGGCTTGTGAATGGGTCCCTCATTTAGCAGTTCACAGATCTAAGGCTCATCACCATGTCACAGAGGTTCCTGCGCACTTTTGATACCATTAAGTCCATTTTATAGATGAAAAACAGAGGCTTGGAGAGTTGCCTGAACATTACTTGCAGCAGAACCTGCTCCAGAGGCAGGTGTATTCTCTGGGGGCTAACAAGCAGATGTAGTGGGTCTCTGGCTGGCTGGCAGTTACCTCTCCAGGCTCTTCCGATGCTGAGTGGTTCCACTTTCAGGAGTGAGATGCTTTGCCCCAGTATGGCTCCTCTTCCTCCCCCCCCCCCCCAGCAGGCTCTAACTCACAGCTTCTCCCCATGCTCTTTGTTGGATGAGAAGATAGGGACTGACAGGCTGTGACATGCGGCTGTCTCAGCTGGGAATGCCTGATGGAAACACAGGGTGAAGATGCCAGGCAGTAGATGCCTCCTTGTGTCATGCTGTACTTCTTCCTGGTAGAGGCGGAGGTCACCTGGTGCCATGGGCCAGGCAGATTCACACTAAGACCTGCAGGTCTGAAACTCAACACAGAGAGACACTAGCTGACCTTGGATATGTGACTTGACCTCTGCAGCTCACAGCATGGGTGTGGACCAGCAGCACTGGCATCACTTGGAAGCTTGTTAGCGACGCACCTAATTCCTGTCGGCTGAATTGCATTTTAACAAGATTCTTGAAAGTGATTCCTGTGCTCCTGAAAGTCAGGAAGCTGCCCCTTCACGTCCTTAACTGAAACTGGGGATGGAATATGTTCCCCCAAAGTCAGTGTGAGCATTAAACATACTTGAATCTTTCCTAGTGGCCTTCCTGGGCCAATTGGCCCAGAGCTGAAAGGGATCCTGGGAGGTGGGGGTTTGAGTTTTAACCCTGAGAAGAGTCTTCCTCCTGTTTGATACCCAATCCCTGGCACGCTTGTGCCGTCTGCGTCAGTTGGGACACATGGGAAAGAGTCACAGGGAGATTTTGTTTTGTATTTGCTGTGTTGCTGTTCTGGTGGGTTGTCCTGTTTGGGTTTTCTGCCATCATTGTGGTTGATTCTTTCATGATTACACAGCCACAATAATCATAGCTCTCATTAACAATGCTTTCGGTGTGTGAGTAGCAGTGCATGCTTTCTCCTAATCACAACAACCTTTTGAAAATGAGAAAACAGAGCTGCTGAGTTATGGGGATTTTTGTCCAAGCCTGAAGCATATTTTATCTGATACCATCTGTGCCTTTAAGAACTTGAACCTGGGATGGGGAGGTGGAAATACTTCCTAGGAAAGAATAAAGACCAGAGGCCTATCCCCAGAATCCACAGGAAATCCACATGTGGCTGTGCACATCTACAATATTTACAGGGCTGGGAGGCTTAGATAGGAAGGCTCCCTGGGGCTCATTGGTCAGGTGATCTAGCTGCATCAGCGAGTTCCATTGAGAGTAAGGTGGAGAATGACTGAGGAAGAGACTCAACGAAGGCCTCCATATCCAGGCACTTACGTACATGAAAACATGTATACACACGGGGGGGGGGGGGGGGGCAATTTCCTCTAGAGGCTGAGGTCTCAGGGTGGTTCATAGACATTTCCAAAGACCAGGGGGATATTTCTAAAGAGGTCATTTTACTTTAATATTTACCACTAGGACTTTCCCCGTGCAAAAGTTATGGGAAAGCCTGGGACAATGTTTTTCCAAAATGAAAGTTGCCTCCTTCTTTCCTTCCATAGCCCAAGATGGTATCTTAATGAACACACGACTTGTTTGCTTCTCCTCCTCGGTGCAATGTCTTAATGACAAGCCATTATTATTGGTGGCAACTTGTCAAGTCTCACGTCTAGGTCGCAGCAGCTGTGGCTGTCAGACTGTCTGGGAAGAGCCAGTCTCGGCAGTGTAGTGCAGAAAAACAGAGAAACAGAAGAAGGATGCCGAGCTCATGAAGGGAAGAGGGAGATGTGTAGATGTAACCGTCTTGTTAAATAAGAAACACAGAGCCAATTGCAGAGTTAAAAGTCAAGAGGTCAGAGCAATAGCTGAGAGCTGAAAACCTTACCCTTCAATGCTGCTCTGTCTTTCCTCTCTGCAAGAGAGGAGAAGTGGAGATGGCAGGTGCCTCTGGGAAATATGGATAAGGAGAGTGGAGATGGTAGAGATAAGGGGCTTCTTTGAGTTCTTCTGATCCAAGTTCATCAAGATGAGTTGAGACCATTATATTAGTTTCTATTTCTTTCCCTACCCAAAGGGGCATTAGGAATCTTCTGGTATAAGTGTCAGAAAAGCTAATTCCAATTGGTTTTAAGCAAAAGAAGATAACAAGTTAAGGCATGCATCTGACAAGGGTATGCTGGCTTCAGGTGTGGCTTGACCAAGGCACTCAAGAAGGATATCAGGGCTTGGTAACACCATTTTCGAGCTTTCCCATGCCTCCATTGGTTTTCTTTCTCAAGATAGTGTAAGGTAGGAAGTCTGGTGGCTGTCAGAAATTTTAGCTGAAGAACCTTCCAGGTTGAAGATAAAGAACCTGCAGTTTTGAAAACCCTTTTTTTCCACCAACCCTGAGAGTCACTCTGTCTAGACTGCCGTAGGACAAGTTTTTACCCTGAAATTAATTATGAGGACACCATGGGAATTAAATGAGCCCATTGTGTTGTCTAGGAGAGGGGAATGATGGCTTTCCAAGAAAATTCACTACTATCAGTAAAGGAGTGATGAATACTTAGTGGTCAGAATGGCAGCTGTTCATCATGTGGCTCATAAAATGGTATCTCAGACACGTGGCTTCAGAGAAGTCACAGCTAGAAGTGTCCAAACGAAGATGCTCCTGGAAGATTTGATTTCTCAGCTCCCCAGACACCTGACCTGTGGCCTCTGAGCAGGTAGAATCTCTCTCTGGCTTTGGTGGGAGTGAGCTTTTCCACAGACCATACTGCAGAATTCCATAATTGTTAGTGGCCCTGCTTGGAAGGCTGGGGCCAGAGGCTTACCTGGGAGTTGTCAGAGCATAGATGAAGCCAACATGGGCCTTTCCTGTGTTCTTATTTAGAAACAAGGGCTTGCCTCTCAGCCCTTCATGTCTGGCTACTAGTGACCTAGAAAGCATGGCCGTGGCTCTGACTAGTGTAGATTGTAGTGGGCTTTCTTAAATGAGTTGCAGCAGAATTCAAGTGGTGTGCCTCTCTGTGCATGGATATGGCCTTTACTTTTTGCTTTTGTTGAGACATGGTCTCATTATATAGCCTGATTGGTCTGGGATTTGCTAGACCAGCCACTGCCTCTGCCTCCCAAGTGTAGGTGCTAGGATTGCAGGTGTGTACCACTGCACCCTTCTTAGATGCACTCCTCCCTGCTTCCCTGAAAGGGAAAGCTCTGGATGTGTCTGGATGACTCATTAGGGAAAGGTCTAGTGTCCTCAGAGGACCTGAAAGTTTGAGCCATGGCAGTGAGATTTGGGTAGCAGTTGATGAAAGGGCATAGCATGCAGTTGTTTGCTTGGCTGCTTTCTGAGTACCTGTGTCAGAATTCTAGGGGGAAAATAACCTGAGAGTCTGAGCATCCCTCCCAGGTACCTATAGCACCTAAGCAGAGGAGTTGCTGGGAGTATCATCTACCTAGGGTATTGATGCAAAGTGTGTCTCATTCTCTGGGGGTGCCCTCTGTGCAAAACAGCCCCTGTGTCCTGCCCTAGCTCATCTCTCACCCATATGTCTTGCAAATTAAATTTCAATTGCTCTGACCTTCCCATGGTTTCTTGCTCAGACACTCTTTCTGCCCCAACCCTAAATTTTGCGTGGCTGATTCATTCTACATTT
Source organism: Onychomys torridus (assembly GCF_903995425.1). Lineage (NCBI taxonomy): Eukaryota > Metazoa > Chordata > Mammalia > Rodentia > Cricetidae > Onychomys > Onychomys torridus. The sequence continues at coordinate 10,690,581 of NC_050450.1, forward strand.
TTTTCTTTTTGGTGTGTATATGTGGGGCTGTATGTTTACATATGTGTTTTTGTATGTGTGTGTGTGTATAAGTGTATATGCTTGTGTGTGGAGGTCAGAGGTCAATGTTTGCTGTGCTTTTTAGTCTCTTGCCACCTTTTATAAATGTTTTTTTAATCCAGGCTCTGTTGCTGACCATGGAGATCATCAGTTGGCTAGACTAGCTGGCTGATAAGGGATCCTCCTTCCCCCCGCCCCCATTTCCCTGAGCACAGGGGTTACAGGCATGCTGCCATGCACAACTTTTCTCATGGGAGCTAGGGATCATACCTAGATCTTTGTGCTTATGCAGCAAGCATGTTAGCAACTGAGCCATCCTCCAGGCCCCATCATTTCCTTTGGTCTGTTCCAGTGTCCTGACTGAAAACCAAAGTGTCTCCATTGAAATCCAGGCCTGAACTATGACATTTGATTCCTTTGAAATTGTTTCACTCATAGATTTATTTCTTCCTTGTTGGTCTCCTTCTGTAATGAGATAAAATCCACAGAAGCAGGTACCTTCCCTTAGGCAGCTTCTTCCCCAGATTCTATATCCTGGAAAACCACTTGGAATTTAGCAAGAGTCCTTTGAACCTGTTGAGTGAATGACAGGTAACCCATGGATTAGAGCTTCCTCCTGGCACAGTAGACTTGACAGATCTGCTCAGATAAGTGATGTGTCCTGGAAGCCTTGAAGACACTGAAAACGTCTGCCTAGGGATCTGCAAGGTGCATGGGAGAGCTCCAGGTGGATGGTGCCTTGCCTTCAAGAATTCTTAGTCTGGACATGGTGACAACTGGTGAACCAGGGCTTAGGTGTGGGGCTAAAGACAGAGTGCTGGGAGCTCAGAAGAGAAGAGTTAGTGGGAAGCAGGACATAAGAAGTAGGTGATGGATGGGTCCCAGGGCCCATCAAAGCTGCTATCATTCCACTGTTGATACCCATTGAACTTGGCTGACCTTTCCATGTTCATTGTCTCTCACAACATGTACGATAATTTCTGGGTGACTCTGTGTGTGTGTGTGTGTGTGTGTGTGTGTGTGTGTGTGTGTGTGTGCATACCTGCACTCATGAGTGCATGCACAGAATAGGGTGTGATGTGTCCTTCTCTGTCATTCTCTACCACTGACCCTGGAGCTCTGTTTTACTGCTAGGCTGGCTGGCCAGCATGCCAGTGTAATCCTCCTGTCTCCACTCCTCCTCCTCCAGTGCTGGAGGTACACAAGTGTATGGCCATGCCTGTCATTTTTTTACATGGGTGCTGAGGATCTGAACTCAGGTTCTTAAGGTTGTACAGCATGTGCTCTTACCCACTGGGCCATCTCTGCAGCCTGTGTGACTATTTTCTCATTTTTTTAGATGTGAAACAGAAAGGGTTAAACAACGTGCTTGCTGTGGAAAATGTCCTCCAGCCTGCTCATATCCTCCCATAGCTCAGGCCCCCAGCTCCTCAGAGGTTCTCTGTGCTTTCTATGTGACAATGTCTGACACAGCAAGACAAGTGCCAGGTGTGGGGTCAGAGAATTGTCTGCCCTGGACCACCGACTCACATGAAATTTAGTGTAAACCATTGTGGTTCCGGATCCCCTTTTCCTTATCTGAAGTCTCAGCTTAGCTTTCTCCAACCCTGGCTCCTGTTAGATTCTCTGAAGGAATCAAATAATGTTTCTGAGCTCCATCTCACACCATACTTAGAGGTAAGGCAGCAAGGGTGAGGAAACATTGGCTTTCAAGTTCAAGGATACGGGGAGGGTGACTCAAAGTCATGATCAAGTTCCTTCTATTTAAATTTAAGTAGCAGTCACATGCAGCTAGTGGGTCCCGTTCCAAGAGCCCACTCTAGGCTCAGGCTGTGGGCTTGGTAAGTGGAGGTGTCAATTTTCTTACTCTGAGCATATCCTGACACTCTGAGAGCCCAGGAAACAAACCATGATAATGATCGTGTTCTTCTTGTCCCTGTATTGGAGCACTTCAGGCACCCGACACAGCTACCATAGCTGGGAACTCAATGCTCACCAGAAACTGCACATTTAACTCCTCCCTCTGGCCAGCCACCTCACCTGGTATGCATCTAAAGGAAACTAGGTCACTACCTTGAAAACTTGCTCGACCAGTGGTTCTTAACCTTCCTAATGTTGTGACCCTTTGATCAATTCCTCATGTTGTGGTGATTGCTGCCCATAAAATTATTTCATTGCTAATTCATAACTGTAATTTTTCCATCGTGTTATGAGTCATAATGCAAATAAATATTTGATATGTATGGTATCTGATATGTGACCCCCAAAGGGGTCAAGACCCACAGGTTGAGAACCACTGTGCACTCCTTGGTTTCCTCAAGGGGTTGCTTCTAGAACCCTCATCCAGACATCAAAATGCACAGAAGCTTTGATCCCTTACAGAAAGTGGGTGTATATTTGCATGCAATTTGAATAGACACTCCCTACAACTTATAATACCCAATACATGAAAATCCTATGCAAATAGTTGCTATCTTGCACTGCTGAGAGAGTAATGGCCAGACAAGGCCCGTTTGCCCTATGAGGATGTAACTCTAAAATATTTTCAGCCCATGCTTTGTTGAATCTGTGCATCTGTACAGAGGGTTGGTTGCATATGTATAGGTGTATATGCGTGTGTGTACATGTGTGTGTGTGTGTGTGTGTGTGTGTGTGTGTGTGTGTGTGTTTATAATGGTCTACTAAAAGAGGAAATCCTGCTATTTGTGACAACATAGATTAATCTGGAAGACATAATAAGCCTGAGACAGAAAGATGAATACTTCATGATCTCACTTACATGTGGGGTATAAAAAAAGCTGATCTCAGAGAAAGAGAATAGAATGATGGTTGCCAGGGCCTGGAGGACAGGGGGAGTTTGGCGATGTCAGTCACAGGGCATGCATTTGTATTTGTAAAATTAGGATGTGCTGGTAGACCTAATGTGAGTGTAGGTACTAATACTGTACTGTGTACTTGAAGTTTGCTGAGAGCAGATCTCAAATATCCTCATCTCTCACACAGAGGTAACTGTGAGGAGATGGATGTGCTAATTAGCTTGATTATGGTAATCATTTCACAGTGTATACACATATCAAAACATTATTTTGTGCACCTTGGATATATACAACTTCTATTTGTTAATTATTCCTCAATAAAGCAGAAAAATAAAGGAAACAAATGAAACTCTGATTTGAAGAGGAAGGAACTCTGATTTGAAGATGAAGATGGTGCTAGGTTATTTAACAGGAAGGCTGGTCTGGTGGGAGGAGGGTTTGGTTGTCAGAGGGGCTGCTATGCAACCATGAGGGCCTGTGTTCTAGCTCCAGAACCCATGGAAGACAGGCAGGCATGGTGCTGTGTGATTGTTATCCCAAAGTTCCCACGTTTCTTGTGTTCATTACCAACGTGTCAGACACCTTACCTAATTTTACACAAGCCCCCCAGACACTGCAAGTAGATGCCGAGTCCCAGACAGCTTGCAATGGGGCTGCTGGGAGGTGCAGTCCTGTTCTGAAAGTCGTGGGAACTGGTCAACCATTTAAAGAGGAGTGAGAGGGGAGCCTTGCTCCAATGTGAACTTTAGAACGGCAGATCCAGTAGCAGCAGGTGGGGAACGGTGAGCCGAGAAAGCCTCGGTAGCGTTCCAGACAGAAGTCAGGACTCTGTTTGACTGTACCACCCAGCACCTGAACACAGGCAGGTACAGCCAGAAGCTGGATACCTTATTTGTTTTGTTCTTTGAGAATTTCATGCTTGTATACAATAAAATATCATACATGCTTCTTCTTTCCCCTCCAATCCCCTCTATGTCCCCTAACACATTCCCTCTTTCAACTTCATGCCTCATTTTCCTCCCCTTCTTCCCCTTCATCATCGTCTTCCTCCTGCCTCTCCTCCCCACCTCTTTCTCCTTCTCTCTCTCCTTCCCCTCCTCCTCCCTTCTTCTCCTTTTAATATCTTACTAAGTCAAATCAGTGCTGTCCATATGTGCATAGGAGTGAGGCCATCCACTGGAGCATGGGAAACCTACCAGTGGCCAACACCCTAGGAGAATGCCCCACACCCAGTAGTTGTTATCTGCCAATAGCTCTTCAGCAAGGGGGTGGGCCTGAAGGCCACAGCCACCTGTGCTGGAGTTTGGCTGGCTTGATCTAATAGAGGAAACCACAGCTGCTCTGAATTCTGAATGTAATGGCCGTGGGTCTTCCAGAAGACATGGTCTCACAGCACCCCTCCCCATCTTCCTGCTCTTACATTATTTTAGCCCCTCTGCAATGTTCCCTGAGCCTTGGCGGTGATTATTCTCAGCACTTGGACCAGTTGTGAGTCTTTGATCAACCACTACCCACCGCAGATAATACTCTTCTGGCCCAAGTTGAGTGGTATCTTGATTTTTTTCCCTTCCACTCATAGGGATGGAGATAAAATCTGTTGAAAACCTCCATTGGTCCATTAGGAGAATAGTGTAGAATATGTCAGAGCTCACTGGGACAGTCCCCTTGTAGAACAAAACAACTTCCCAAGTTCTTTTTCTGCATCTTTGCTGCCAGGGCTGAGCTATTTTCTTAAGCAGCCATGCCCCACCCTGCTAACCAGCAGAAGGGAAGCCTTAGAAAGGTCTGTAGAGTTGACAATAGTGACTAGTCAACCATGCTTCCTGGGGACAGGCTTCTGGCTCACCCATTTCCTCACCAAATATTTATGTGGGTCTTTCTGTGTGTCAGGCATAGTTCTAGTCTCTGAAAAGATGCTAGTTGAGTGAAATTCATCCTGCTATTGAGATAAGACAGGGGATATCAAAAGGATTGGCTTTGTGATTCAGATAATCTGGTCAAAGAAACTGTGTCTCCATTAGACTGACACAGGACCAGGAGCATGGATTTTTTTAAAGGTATTTATAAACATGATGATGATATGCAGCTAGAGATGAGAGCCACTGGTGTGTATACGGGGAACATTGGGTGAATCTTGCAACAACCACCATGCTATTGTCATTCTGGAACTGTGAGGATCCTAGGAGAGTCACGTGGCCACTGTGTCTTCATGAGAAGGACCATTTGTAGATATTGTACTGTCGCCTCATCTCCTGAGTAGTTAAGATCAAAGTAAACATATATATATATATAAACCATATATATATAAACATATATATATAAAACCTTGGTAAGTAGGTGAGTGAAATGAAAGTTGATATTTGAATTTACTAGTTATCATCCCTGGACCTGATATTGTCAGGTATTTCCATGGGCATTCAGTGATCCCTGGAATGTTCCAAAATAGGACTAATGCTTTAGATCTGATGGAATGAGATCTCACACATCACAGGATGGAAACAGTCTAGAACAGACAGACAGCATCCTGAATGTCCCTGCCTCCCTTGCTATGTTTGAAACAGTTTATTCTGCAGTTCGTGAGCTTGGGGAAAGAGCTGTTCTTGCCACAGCACCACAGTGGGCGTGTGAGATCTGTTTCCCTCCCCTGACTGCACAGGCAAGGGAAGCCCAGTGCCAGAGGTGATCAAAGACAGCTCTCCTGAGCCCATAGAGGACAGGCGGGGGTAGGGTGAGTGCAGGAGAGACCGCCTCTACCATCAAGGCAGGAAGTGGGAACATGGAAGACTGGGCCATTTGGCATATCTGCTGTCTCCTGGGCAGGTGGCCAAACTCCCCATCACCTTCTGCCAGTCCATAAAATCACCATAGACACACACACACAAAAATCAAGGCTAAAAGGAGGCTCATTCTGCAATTGTTTTGAAAATGTCTCCTCATTTCTGTCTCTCAAGCGGATATGCAATGTCTTTGCTCTACAATGGTGTGTGTGTGTGTGTGTGTGTGTGTGTGTGTGTGTGTGTGTGTGTATGTGTGTGTGGGGTACTGAAGATTAAAGTCATGGCCTCATGCATGTTAGGCCAAGTCTACTACAGGGCTGCAAGCCTAACCCTCAGTGGTTTTGAAGGTGGAGCTTAATGTACCAAACAAAAATGAAATGTGGTACAGATTTTTGGGAATACACCCACGGTCTCCAGGTCAGCACAGGACAGAGACATCTGCTCATCCATGCATGTCTGTTGCATGAATCCCAACAGCCACACTATAGAGTCAGTCTGGGTGTCAATCAGCAGAGTTACAGATAAGTGAGGCTGTGAAGGGCGTTGGTGTTGGTTTCTCACTATAGAATGGTCTGACCATCCCTGTTCTACTCTTCATGAAGGCTCCTAATTCAGAGAGCATGGGCTGGTTTGCAATATATAGATGGGTCTGGATACTCCAGTTTATGAGCTAGGGTAGAGATCCCCAGGTTTCTGGCAGTTCTCATGTATTCCACAGGATAGACAGTGAAGAGGAAGTTCCAGGCTGTTGGAGGCAAGGAGAGACAAACCTCAAACTCTTCTCAGTTCATCTCTTTCTTCACCTATGGAATTGTGTTAATTATACTCAGTTAATGTACAAAGAAACTCAAACCCAGGATGATTAAGTGCTTGCCTAGAGTGACATGGCCACTTATCACAGGGTCAGGATTTGAACTTGGGTCTGAAGTGTCCCAGAACCCACAGTATACCAACTTGGAAACTGACTGGTACACATAAAGAGGCATGCTGGAGTTTGTACCTAAGGAGATATAGGGATCATTGTTGACTTCCCTGCACTGGAACTGTGAACAGTTTGAGCTGATGAGGTGCTCCAAGGCCAGAGCACTTTGGGATAACACAATCTCTTGCTGAGAGATAACAATAGATCCTGACCCCTGGGTAAACCTCATTTGCTGAATACTTGGTATCTGGCCAACATGGCATGGGGTGAGGGTGGGGTCATTTAATTGTTATATTCCAATGGCAAAGCACAGGAGTGGATCACTTGACATCCTGGAAGAATCTCTGCCCCTCTGGGCTTAGCCCTGGATCACTATTGATCACCCTAGGGCCAGGCTGATCATGGGGGTGTAGGGGTCAGCGTTCTGTAGAATATTTAGATTGACATTAGCTGACAGTCATTAGAATGTAATGAGCAATACAACTCCCCATTAAGCACTTTTGTATGTTAACTATGATTCCCACCTCTCTATGTATAGATAATCTGCATACATATGTGTCTTTGTTTATGTGTCAAATATGTGACATATTTGTATGTGTGGGTGGCACACACATGCCCCAGTGGGTATGGACTCAGAGAACAACCTCTGGTGTTAATCTTTGCCTTCCACCATTCTAGACAGAGGACAACAGGTAGTTCTCCAATGCACAAACCAGGCTAGCTAGCCCTCAAATTCCAGGGATCCTCCTGTCTCCTCCATCTCACACCTCACTGGAGAACCACTGAGATTACAGTGTGTGCTACTGTGCTTGGCTTGGTGTGGGCTCTAGGAATTTGAAATCATGTCCTTATACTTGCATGGCAAGTGACTCCACAATCATCTCTCCAGCCCTTTTAGTTATCTTTATACCCACACCTATTATACTGATGAGGAAGTTTCCCCAAGGGCATACAATTAAGTCTGTAATTGAGCAGTCTGACCCCAGATGTGCACTGTACTTCATCCATTGGAGTAGGGTGTGAATGGGATTGTGGAGGTCAGCTTCCTGCTGCCGTGATCAAATACATGAGAGGAAGCAGTGCAAAGAGGGAAGGTTTATTTGGATTCATGGTTTGTAGTTTTTAACCCCTAGTCACTTGCCTCCAGTGTTTCTGGTCCTGAGTTGAGGCAGAAAGAATATTATAACAGGGAGCCTTGCTGGAACAAAGCAGCTCACCTCTTGGAAGAGAGAGAGCAGAGAGTGTCGCATGGACCAGAGGCAAAATATACCCTTGAAGGTGTATTCCCAGTGACTTTCATCCTACAGTTAGTTCCCCTCCTACGGTTTCAAGCACCTTCCAACAGCCCTCATGGATAAATTACCCATGATGTCAGAGCTATGCGAGCTGAGTTGTCTTCTGAAGGTCCTGACTCTGAGCACTACTGTGTTTGGCAATAAGCCTTCAACACACAAACTCTGGAGCACTTTAAGGTCCTAACAAAAATGGAGGATCAGCAGAAGCTTATGCTGCAGTGTCTAAGATAGAGAGGAAGGATGGCCAGGCCAATGTGGTCTGTGCTGCACTGGCTCTGGGCTGGTGAACTGCTGCTTTCTCCCTGAAGGTCACGAGGCACACCTTCTTCCATCTAGAGAATATGAGGCAAGACTGTATCCATCTACAGCTCTCTTCTGTACATAGAGCATCTCATAGGAAGCCTGCACATGGAGCAAGGGACCTTGGTGATCCCCAACTCCAGCCACATCTAGCATGTTGGTCCCTATGTCTCAATCCATGTTAGTTGTTCAAAAATGTGTGCATATGTGGGTTGTCTCAAAGACTTACTTATTTAACAATATCACACATGTATGCCACACAGGCTAACCATTCTCACCCCACCTCCCTACCATCCTGTCCATCTTCCCCCGCTTCCCACAAACCTCTCTAATATTCATGACTATTCATTTTATTTTGTGGCCCACTGAGATTAACTAGGGTCATCTTTGTGATCATGAGTTTTGACTCTGGTTGCCTCAATATTGAGTACACAACTAAAGACAGTGGTTTTTCCTCTCCCAGAATCCATCAATAGCCAATAGTTCAGAGTGAAGGATAGGTCCCCATGAACCCTCCCCCTTTCCTTTACTGATTGTTGATAGGTTCAGTCTTGTATGGGTGCAGTGCAGGTAACTCTAGCTGTTGTGTCTGCAATCAGGAATTAATGATTTCAAGGGCTGAGTGTTGAGAATGGCATTTGCGGCCCTTCACCCTGTCTCCTGGCTCTTGTGTTCTTCCCCTCCCTGTCCCTTCTTTGGCAGTGTGTAAGTGATTGTTTACAGCTGTGCACAAGCATCAAGGACTTTAGTGCATTCCCTCTTGGGCCCTCTTTGCATCATGTTGAGCACTTCCTCCACTCCTCATGGATGCAGTGCAGGAAGATACCAAGTTGTCCTCTGCAGTCACAGTGTGGCTCTGGTGGCAGCATCCTTGGATGTTTCAGTGTCCACTGGAAATTAAAGCATATTTTTGGTAATTCAGTTTGCAACACCTTGGTCCCATCTTCGGAGGTACCCAATGGTGTGGGGGGCTGACTACTATAGTTGCTTTTAGACTTCTGTGTCATCTGCTAGATTCTATATGTTCTTGGTTTTTTTTTATTAGTCAATGAAGTTCTGAGACAGCTTATGAAGCATATAAGTTTTCTATGTTCCTCCTATCCATAAAGTGCATGCTAAATTTTTGTGTGTATGGGCTGGAGTGATATCTCAGTTATTAAAGATCTTTCCTTGCAAGCATAAAGAACTAAGTTCAGTCTTCCAGAACCTAAAAGAGGACAAGTTGGATATGATAGTACACACTGGTAACCACATTGATGGGGAAGCAGACACAGGTGGATACCTGGGGCTCATTGGCTAGCATGATTTCCCTCATTGGCAGTTCTCAAGTCAGTGAGAGACCTTGTCCAAAAAAGTCAAACAAGGGACTGGCAAATGGTTCAGGAGTAGAGAGGTGTTTGCTCTCAAGCCTCATGACTTGTGTTCTATCCCTGGGACTCACATGGTAGGAGAGAGGTGGATACTACAAGTTGTTCCTGAACTCTACACATGCACTATGGCTTCTATGCACCCACCCAACAACCCATTACAAATAAATATTGGAAAAAAAATAAGATAGATAGTACCTGAGGATTGACATCCAGGTTTGTACTCTGGCCTTCACACATGTGCACACACAAAGGCATGCATATATACAAATGTGTACATGTTCACAAACATGTAGGTATTTGGGGCTTTGGTCAGAGGAGTGATTTCTTGAAGTATGTAGGAGTGAGTGGCAATGTTAAAGATCTTGTTTTTGGATGTGACACTCAAGCACACAATCTCAGACATTGAATCACTCCTTTGAGCATTCCATGTAACCCAAGGACATTCTTCTGGGACTTCAGTTCCCCACTCATGCATGTCCTTGTTCTCCACTCACTGATGTGTCATGGGTCAAGCCGACTGCCAACTGTGGGGACAGAGTGATGAGTACAACTGCTTCTCTGCCCTTGAAGAGCTCACAGTATTGTTGAGATGTGATTGAAAAAAAAATCCATCAACTCAAGAATATTGGATTCCTCCAAATGCTACAATAGGGAAAAAGATGATTTCCCCAAGTTTTTAAATCTGTTACCCATTTTAATTGATTTAATTAGGTAAAATTCATAGAACTGTAATGCTGGAAGGAGCCCAGAAACCATTTCTTTATTCCCATTTCTCCTCTCTGTCTTCAGACTGTGCTGCACTGAAGTAACCCACCAAACCTGTGCCTTCCAGAAAGAGCAGTGTTTCTAAGAACTGTAGCTTGTTGGCCACTGAGACCAAGAAAATAGGATGGAAAAAGTTGACATTCATAGTTACAAAGTATTTCTCTGAAAGACAACTGGAATCATGGAACCACCCAGCACACACACACACACACACACACACACACACACACACACACACACACACAGAGTGTACATACAATGGAGTCCCCATAAGTAATACTGCTGATTTGAGGTGGCATTAAACAGAAAATAAAAAATTTTAAATGAAAATGTGGTTGTTATAGGGTAAGACCACCTTGGCAATTCTTTTAGTTCCCGAAGAAATATATACCTTAGCCTTGGTCAGATCCTGTCTTGTGATGTCACAGAGGCATATTTTTTTTTTGTTGAGCTGCCTGTTTGTTTTGTGTTCATGTGGGTGGGCATATGTATGTGCAGGTGTGCATATGTACACATGCACATAGCAGTCAGAGGGAAACCTTAGCATTGTTTCCCAGGAGTCATTTTACTTGGGATTTTGAGAGACCAAGTAGGTTGAGTTGGCTGACCAATGAGCCCTGTCTCCTTCTCCCCAGCACTGGGATTACAGGTGCATGCACATGCTCAGCTTTAAAACAAAAACAAACAAACAAACAAAAACCAAGCAAAAACGGTGTGTTCTGGTCCTTGCGCTTGCAAGGCAAACATTTCACCAGCTGAGCTGTGAGCTCCACCCCCTGAGTTGTCATTTCTGTAACACATTAACTAGAGCGATGTGGCTTATGCATTCACCATGTACTTGTTTTAAATGATCCCAAGAGGGCTGTGGCTGCAGATGGGAGGGGAGACTGGTATGTGGCATTCTTGGACCTACGTGGGCTTGGATGCTTGGTTGCTGTTTGACACTTTAATCATAGGTATCCCTGCCAATAGCAGCAATGTCATAAGATCACTGTGGGAACTAATGAGTTGAGGAGTGTGGGGGATTATACATTTGACAACCCTATAATCACCTGCTTGGCCAATTGAAGCTTTGTTCTCTTAATCATGTATTTACTTGTGAAGCTGTTGGGATCATAGTGGCCCCTTAGCCCAATACAAGTTACCAGGGCTTTATCAGAATAGTGCCTAAGCCTTGGGATAATGGTCTCACAAACTTTTCAACAGAATTTCATCCTTTTTACTTCATATAACAGAGTGCCTTTATCCATTATACTAAAAAATATACCCCACGACATGCTTACCTGTTTCCCCTCTCCCTTGCCTAATTCTTCTACAGTTCCACAGATCTCTCTCAGTCTTCAGTTCACAGTAGCTGCTCTTTCCCAAGTTCACCTTACATCTGTGACAGCAGAGATCCAGATGTGACTGTCCTGCTAGTGATGATTTCCCAAAGTCTAAAGCATATAGCAAAATGTTCTGCAAATGTTGGCTGATCAAGTGGGTAGATGGTCACATGGATTATCATGAGCATCTTAAGTTGAAGCTACAGAAGTCCTACCGCACGAGCTCATGTGACAGGGGAACTGAGTGGCTCATTTAGTTGGTTCTCTGGGGGAACCGGCTTCAGGCACGTCAGAGTCCAGGAGCTCCAGCTGTGCTCTAGTGTACCTTTCTGTACTTCCTGATGCTCTTTTGTGTTTCTGGACTTCATTTTCATGACATGACCCTGAGGACTAGACCAAATTGTATTATTGGACAGAAATGGGTGAGGAAAGGGCATCTAGACAGAAATTAGAGTGGACAATGATGAACGAAATAGTAAATATGCTTCCTTGTACTAGCCATGGGCTTCTGAGCATGAATTCTTTCAAATCTGCATTTTCTGTGCATGTTCCAGAGTCCAGCACAGATCAGCAGTGCTTATTTTTATTATTTGTGTATGTATGCATGTGTGTGATCATGTGTTCATATGTGTGCCAATGTGTGTATGCATGTGGAAACTAAAGGATAGCCTTAGGTATTGTTCCTCAGGAGCTGTCTACTTTGTTTTTAAACAGTCTTTTACTGGCTTATAACTTTCCATATCAGCTTGGCTCCATGGATCCACCTGTCTCTCTTTTTTAATGTGGTTTCTGGGGATCAAACACAGGTGTTTGTGTTTACATGACAAGCTTTTATGAACTGAGTGATGCCCCAAGTTCTTCAGAAGTGTTTGGAATGAGTTAGTGTTTTTCTCTGGTTTCTAGAAAGGGCATCTCTAAGTCTACAGAGACAGCTCACACTGCACAGCCTCTGGCCTCACCCTTTGCTTTTCTGTCTTCTTGTCTGTTGGCAGGATCCAACGTCCACATTCTTCCAGTTTGGAGCGTCTATCCAGCAGCAAGCCACAGTGATGCTGAAGATCATGCAGGACTATGACTGGCATGTCTTCTCCCTGGTGACCACCATCTTCCCTGGCTACAGGGACTTCATCAGCTTCATCAAGACAACAGTGGACAACAGCTTTGTGGGCTGGGATATGCAGAACGTGATCACACTGGACACTTCCTTTGAGGATGCCAAGACACAGGTCCAGCTGAAGAAGATCCATTCTTCTGTCATCTTACTCTACTGTTCCAAAGATGAGGCTGTCCTCATCCTGAGTGAGGCTCGCTCACTCGGCCTCACTGGGTATGACTTCTTCTGGATTGTCCCCAGTTTGGTTTCTGGGAACACAGAGCTCATCCCCAAAGAGTTCCCATCAGGACTCATTTCAGTCTCCTATGATGACTGGGACTACAGCCTGGAGGCGAGAGTGAGGGATGGTCTTGGGATCCTAACCACTGCCGCATCTTCCATGTTGGAGAAATTCTCCTACATCCCTGAGGCCAAAACCAGCTGCTATGGGCAGGCAGAGAAGCCAGAGACCCCTCATCACACTCTGCACCAGTAAGAAAGGGCTCTTTTGTTGTCTCCCAAAGATGGATCAGAATTTTGTTGCTTATAAATGTTTGGGTTCATAGTCATTGATGAAAGTATAGACTTGACATGCAAAATGTATGTTCTTACTTGGAGGAAGTTTGTTTTGATTGTATGCTCATTTGTATTTTCCTTTCTGCCCATCACACTTTAAAATAATAAGTAACATAATGCTATTTTTTGAAGCAGAATTTCATTATATAGCCATGGCTACTTTGGGACTTGCTGTGTAGCCTAGGCTGGCCTCCATCTCACAACTCTTCTGTAAACTCCAGAGTGTTGGGTTTACAAGTAATGCTGTAATACCTGGCTAATAATAATATATTTTAGTGGCTTTCTGAAACTTGCTTTTATTTTCTTTACTCAAAACATACCTTGGAAACATCCACTTGAGAATTCCCTTCTGTCTCTTTCTCTTTCTCTTCCTCCCTTTCTCACACCAATCTTCCTATCTATCCTATCTGTCTGTCTATCTATCTGTCTGTCTGTCTATCTATCTACCTTTCTATCTATCTATCTATCTATCTATCTATCTACCTTTCTATCTTCCTTCCTTCCTTCCTTCCTTCCTTCCTTCCTTTCTTTCTATCTATCTACCTACCTTTCTTTTTTTCTATCTATCTATCTATCATCTATCTATCTATCATCTATCTATCTATCTATCCTTTCTATCTTCCTTCCTTCCTTCCTTCCTTCCTTCCTTCCTTTCTTTCTTTCTTTCTATCTATCTACCTACCTTTCTACCTACCTTTCTTTTTTCTTTCTATCTATCTATCTATCTATCTATCTATCTATCTATCTATCTGTCAGGTAAATTCTTTATAATATGCATGCCACATTCTTCCATATTCATACACCGTGATTTATTTATTCACTCTTTACATTCATGAGAATTCAGGTTTTTTCCCAGATGTTTTTTCCCATTAGAAGTTCTGCTATCTCTTTTTGCCTGTGTGCAACTGAATGTCTAGAATTGGTTCTAAGAAGTAGGACTTGGGGATTAACGTGGGCATCTTTAAGTATCCATTGTCAAACTACTCTACAAAACAACGGCACCAATTTATATTCACATGAGAGTTTGTGGAATCATATGTTATCTCACATCCTCAGCAGCTTGGCCTGATTTGGGAAAATTGTCCACACTGATGCTCCTGGTCTCCGGCTGAGTCTGAATTTCTTTTCTTCTTATATGGCAAGCATCTTCGTAGGTCATTGGAGATCTTGGCAGTCATCACTCTTAATGCTACATTCCATTTTGCCATATGCCAGTAGCATAATTTATTTAATTGACCCATCATGGTGGGCATTTAAGTGCAGTTTTATGTTTCTGGGAAGTGTCATTATTCTTTGTGGCCCATCATCATGGCTCAGCTGCTAAGATTTAGAATTATTATTCAGACACCCTTTCTGCATGCTTTTGCCTGATGTTTGGTGATGTAATCCATGTTTCATTCCTCACATAATGAGCAGTGTGGTGCTGTGATTAAGGGCTAGGCTGGGAAGTGATGCTGTTCATGTTCAAATTCTGTCTCCTGTTGGGTGGCAGTAGTGCATGCCTTTAATCCCACCCAGCACTTGGAAGGCAGAGCCAGGCAGATCTCTGTGAGTTGGAGGCCAGCCTGGTCTACAGAGCAAGACCTAGGACAGGCACCAAAACTACATGCAGAAACCCTGTCTCAAAAAACCAAAAAACACCAACCAACCAACCAACCAACCAACCAAACAAACAAACAAAAACATAAAAGGAAAGAAAGAAAGAAAGAAAGAAAGAAAGAAAGAAAGAAAGAAAGAAAGAAAGAAAGAAAGTCCTGTCCCTTTCACATTCTACAGCACATAGGCAATCACTTTACCTTCTTGGTCTCAAGTGCTTATCATAAAGAGGTAATAATGGCCCCTGCTTTCTATGTTGGTCGTTTTCAAATGTTAGCATGTTTGAGACATCTGGAAGGGCTTGGTAAGGTTCTGGGTCTGCACTCTGAATTTTTATTGTATTAGTAGGTCTGGAGTGAGCTCATAGAATTAATATTCTAACAAGTTCCTAGATGGTGCTCATATTGCTGCTGTGGGGGCCATTCTTTGAGAATCAAGGTTCTGAGGAGTTGTCATGAGTATGAAAGAGGAGATGTGATATGTGAGAAGTGATGCTTCTTATGTGCTGACACCTGCTGACCATTCAATAAGAATCAGAGTTATCAATAAGTGTGGCCCCATCCAAGATTGTAGTCAGCAGGCCATGTTGGCTGCCTGCAGAGTACTGCCATTCTAAAACATCTCTGGAAGACTGTGAGTTTGAATCTGCTACCTTCCAGAGTTTACCTCTGAAACACGACCAGAGGTGTGTGTGTGTGTGTGTGTGTGTGTGTGTGTGTGTCGGTATGCACATGCCATGCCTGAGTTTGGGGAGTCAGAACACAAGGTCAGCTGTCAGTCATCACCTCCCACCTTGTTAGAGACAGTATCTCATTATTTTCCCACTGTGGTGCCAGGCTAGATGGCCTAAAAGCTTTTGTGCACAGTCCTGGCTCCATCCTCCATTTTTCTGTCAGTGGGATGAGAGATCCTCACATTGTGTCCTTTTATGTGTGTTCTGGGAAATCGAACGTAAGTGCTCAAAATTGTGAGACAAGTACTTTAACCTACTGAGCCATCTTCTGGCCCAGGATGTACTTCTTCATGACTAACATATACCTGAGAAAAATGGATCATTGAATTACAAAACCAAGCTCCTTTGACAATGCCCCCCCCCACCTATTTCTAGATCGCCTCATTTAGCATCCTCAATAATCATTCGTATATCAAGAAAGAACTCGGATAACTCAATGTGGACATGGGAGTTTCTTAGGAAGTCAGGCTTGCTGCCAGCCTAAGACAAGGGCTGGGCTAATGAATTCACATTCACTTTAATAAGATGTGCCCTGCAGCTGGCAGACTAGAAATCTATTATTTTGTGGGAAACATAACTCAATTGTAAGGCAATTGAAATGTAATATATATAGGAAAAGGAATTTGAGCAGGATAATTGCCAAGACATTCAGATTCCTTTTCAGGGATCACCCTGGATTCCATTCTTTAAGGAGAGAAAACAACAAACCCCAACCTATGAAGTGTGGCTGTGCTGGCTCCTGTAGATGTGTCCGCCTTGTCAGTGCCATCTCCACCCCAGAGAAGAAACACACCAAGTCCAGTAGTGTGGTGCCCACTGCTCCTGGAGTGAAATGGCTTGCTATCCACATGCGGGTGGTGGTGCTGACTGTGAGGTTGGGTAGTGGCTCACAGTGGCTCCATCCATCTCTTCACCACACTCCTCTTCCCTTCAGTGCTCCTCACAGGCAGCCCAGCAAGGAAAGAGTGGAGCCCTGCTGGGTTGCCCTTGTCTGGGAGTTGGAGACACCCCAAAGAAAGTAACTGAGAAGAACTGAGGGTCCTGCATCCTTCTTCTGGCTCTCAGCTGTCATTCCTCACACCTAGAAAATCCTGTGAGGGCTCCTGGAATACACAGTGAAGTTAAGAAGTGACTTCTGTCCC
Source organism: Onychomys torridus (assembly GCF_903995425.1). Classification (NCBI taxonomy): domain Eukaryota; kingdom Metazoa; phylum Chordata; class Mammalia; order Rodentia; family Cricetidae; genus Onychomys; species Onychomys torridus. The sequence goes on from NC_050450.1 coordinate 10,707,330, forward strand.
CAAAGACCGTGCAGTCTGTTGAAAAGAGGAGAAATTTGTCCCCAAGAATTCACTTTTTTCATATATTTATTTATTCTCTGTCTCTGTCTCTGTCTCTTTCTCTGTGTGTACCATTGTATGCATGTGCAAGTCAGAAGACAGCTTTCCGGAAGTTGGCTCTCTCCTTCCTTTACACGGGTCCCAGGGATTGAACTGAGGCCTTCAGGCTTGGCAGCAAGACCCTTTCCCTGCTGCGCCATCATGCTGGCTCAAGAATTCTTTTTTTTTTTAATACTGAAAAGGACAGTGAGTGGTAGAGAATATGATAATGTACTCAGCTAATACTCGACAAGGAATGAGATGGTATGTCACGTGCGTTTGAATGCGTTTAAAGCCAACAGCACATTTGTGGCGGTGTTGAAGTCCTGCTGGTTCCCTCTTCAACCCTGCGAAGAGAGAGAGTCCCTACAGTGAATCCAGTATGGATGCAATCTGTGAGTGTGCTCGTGTACTTTCACTAAGGATACCTGTGCAACACATGCCCAATCCACAGTTCTTTTCAATGCATCCTAGACACATTGAATGCATTCTAATCTGCTTGTTTTTAACCTTATATTTTCAAGATCACTGTGAAGATAATGTCATTCCAGTGCATTCATCTCAGCTGCTGTTTCTGTGTTCTACCACACCCATGCTTCACTGTTTATCTAACGATGCCTGGGTGATGGGCATTTAGGTTGCTGATAAGGACAGGCTCTGGGCATCTGAAGGCAGTGAGCAGATAAGGCTGAACTGGGCACATGTGCTTGCTCAGTGGGACTGGATACTCTTGAGTTAGAGGTTTCTTGCTTTCGTTTTTATTATTATTATTATTTTCAAATTTTCAGTTGGATAAAGCTTTAATTTGCAAAGCATCTTGAGAGCAGATAGCTCTCGTTACTTCTACTGTGTAGAAGGGAAGATGGAGACAGTTTCAGCTGACTCCATACCTGCTTCTCAGGGTGGTTCATTAAGAGCAGCTTTGGCCAACTGAGATCTCTTTGGGGCTATCCGGGTGTTTGACTCTATGGCTCCCAATTTCATTGATTATAATCTTAGAGTTCCTGAAGTTTGGGTACTGGAGTGATGTACTGTCACCCACAGTGTGCAAGGGGCAGCTTGCAGGACATAGAATGTTTCTGATCTTACCATAGACTCGTCTCTGCCTCAGGCTTTCAAATGGTGGGGTATAGAGAAGGGGAAATGTCTTCATCTTTTAATATTCCTGGTTTTATAGAAGATACTTTGAAAAGAGCAGTCAGCATTTTCCAAAGTTCAAAAATAGCTCAGCCACGTTATGCAACCTCTTCCTTGCTGCTGCAAAGTTATTAAACATCTGCTCCTTCACCAAGCACAGAGCACAGCACACATAACTCCCAGAATGTGAGGGCAAACCATGACCTGTTTCCTGGTGTGGATCCCAGGCTGTTCATCCCAGTTCTGTGCCAAGGCTCTGTCCCATTCAGGAGCAGCCAGGGAGGCAGCACAGTTAGGGTGTGTTCCCTGGAGTCTGGGCTGCTGTGGCTTGAGCCCCTGATGTGTGTATCTCCAGACTGAAGGCTCTGGGAGGGCCTCTCAACTCTTCCACATCTACTTACTCTCTTGGAAGTCCTACGGAGATGAGGAAGGTATGTGACTGTTTGGCCAGTGCCTGCCACATGGACAAACAGATTATAAATGGATGCTGTTATAAGTTGAGCAGTCCTAGTATGAAAATACAAAATCTTAAATGCTCCAAAATCCAAAACTTTAAGTGCATATATGATGCCACAATTGGAAAATTCCATACTGAATCTCTTGGGGGTCACTAAAAGGATACAGTTGTTTTCAGGTCTTGTGTTTAAGGATCGTAAATGGGGCTTGGGCTAGAGCTTAGGTGGTAGAGTGTGTTTAGCATGTAGGAGAGCCTAGGTTTCAATTTCCAGTGAAGCATAAACTGTGGTTGGTGGTAGTGAACACCTCTAATTGCAGCACTTGAGAGGGAGAGGCAAGGGAATCAGAAGTTCAAGGTTATCTTTGGCTACATAGTGAGTTTGAGGCCAGCCTGGGTCTCCCTGGGGAAGGAAGGAAAGAAGGAAGGAAGGAAGGAAGGAAGGAAGGAAGGAAGGAAGGAAGGAAGGAAGGAAGGAAGGAAAAGAAGAAAAGAAAAAGAAAAAAGAGAAAAGGAAGAATGTCTCCAGGGTTTAGAACTTGAGTCCCATGCCTGAGACACTGCATTATGTCTACACAAATGTCCCCACATCTGAAGAACTCTGAAAGCTGCAATCCTTCCAGCCCTGAGCATTTCTGAGATCCTCAGCCTGGACTGATGACACACAAAGGGATAAAACTATGCACAGGGCAGAAGAATCTGCTTACCACAGCCCACAAAACCGGTGTTCACGCTACACAAAGCAGTGTGAGCCTTTGGCATGCTAGCGCCAGTTCTCTGTTGGGGGAGAGACCTGCCGCCCGGCACACGACTGTGGGGCCAGGGAGGACTGATTTTACCTTTGGTCTTCTGTAAGGTGCTCAAAGTGGAACAAGGCAGAGTCCAGCTGGCTAGAGCAGAGGTGCAGGGGTGGGGGTGGGGCGCTCCTGGAGTGAGCACAGCTCTTCAAGGAGATAGCAGGGTCCAATGACAAAGTGTTCTGTGATCGGTTTCTAGGCTTCTTTTTCATAGTTTTTAGTTTGTTCTATTGATTACTAAAGTTCCTCCCCTAACCCCCGTACTGTCTCTCAGTCCACAAGTATGGGCCCAGGTGAACTTCCTATCACACCTGGACTGTGGTTTTATGGGCTGGAAAGGGTTACATCTGCTGTGAGCGTTCATGTGTGTACCATGCATGGGTGTGTGTATGTGGCCATGCTTACACGTTGGGAGGGGACACCTTTTGGACTCAGGGAAACAGAAGATGAGTGTTCTTCAGACCAAATCTTGTCATAGATTTACTTCGGGAGAAGCGTCTGGTGGGGAGAGGAACTTGTGGTTGTGTTAGCTGTGTAGTAGGCTTGACTTTGAACTTATAAATCTACCAATGTAATTTACCAACCACTTTGAACACTGGCTTTTCTCCTGAAGTTGGCCAAGTCTTCTCTGTCTCTGTCTCTTTATCATCTCTTTCTTTTTCACACACACACACACACACACACACACACACACACACACACACACATATGTACACACATGTGTGTGTGTATACAGAGCACTATCCATTTGTATCTTTTAGTTTCTAATGGAATTAAATGAACATTTACATGCAAGTCCTGAAAAGCCCGAGACTTTCTCCAATACCCATCATGTCATCCGCTCTCATCTCAATCACCCTGTAATTTCTACTGGCCACGCTGCAAGCTATGCACAGGGCAGGGGAGAGGGAGACAGCTGTGTATCTGAATTTTATCTCTTTAGGATTTTTTTTATCTTTTCATCTTGTGCTTGTGTTTGTGTCTGTGTGGGAGTATGTGCACATGAGTGTAGGTGCCTGTGGAGGATGCCCTGGAGTTGGATTCATGAGCTCTTAGGAGCTGTCTGATATAGGTGCTGGGAACTGAACTTGGGTCCTGTGCAAGAACAGGAAGCACTTTAAACTGCTGAGACATCTTTCCAATTTTATTTGTTAATGACTGCCTTACAACTTATGTCCTGTGGCTTCTGTTTCAGTTGCAGGAATGTGAGGAATTCAGTGCATTGGAATCACTAAGTATATCTTTAACACAAAGGAGTGGGAGAAACATCCCCTCCTGGTTTTGTAGATTAGTATTTGAAAGAAACTTACCTGACTTTCCTTGGTACTTGGCTTGGCCACCATCTAGGACCTCAACTGCAAGGCAGGCTTCTGCTGGAGCAGCAGCACTCAGTTTCCCTGACAGGAAAGGGAAAGTCAGGGCAGTGTACGAGAGCACAAGTCTAACCAGAGTCCTGAAACACGGCTACTCCCCCTTCAGCTTTGTCTCCCAAGGAAGCAGAGGAAAGAAAGGTTTAGGGTTTAATGGCCACCAGGAGACTGCACTAAACCTGCTTGGAGTGTTTTTATTTGATAATCAGAATTCTCGCTGTTGGTTTCTTTGAAAATACCAATAAAAGAGCCTGCTCCATTAATTCTCTGAGCTTGACTGCAGTCAAGCTTCCCTGGGCGAATGTGATAACTCTTTGCAAATATTTATCAGTGGGATCAGCATTTACTGCACAAACATTTCTTTGTGTGTTAGCCACTCCAGAGAACAAGCTATCCTATGGGCCTGTGCTATGTTTCTGATGATGGGGACCCTCAACTCAGGGATGGGGAAAGTAGCCTAGTAAGTCTTCAATGGACAGATGTAATGAACACAGGGTTATTGCCAAGCGGAGACAAGGTATTCCTCACCAGGCTCTGATGGTAGAGTGTGGATCTAAACAGTGCTGGCCCCATGACTCTGCCTCTCTTAGACAATTGGCTTAACTTCTTCATGTCTACATTTCCTTAGCTGCAAACATGACATGAACCAGAGTATTGGAGGATCGTAGTGTTCATGCATATGAACATCGCAGCCAAGCACTCAGGACACAGTGGGCACTCTACAGGGTACTGCTTCTTGAGCTTGTCTCCCTTGGTTGTCTTACTGGACCCAGGAGGACGGGTTGAGTGCTCTGGGTACCCAGCCCTGGAGCTCAGTCGACAGTCTCGTTTCAGCTCTGTCGCTCTTTGTGCCATCTTTCCTGGAATCCAGCCTTCTCTTTCTTGGCTGGAAGTCAAAAGCACCGTATGCCAACCCCGCAATGCCAGTCAATCATTTCCAATTGGCACTCAGTGAATAGCTCGACAAATGGTGGAAACTTGATGTTGGCAACTCGGAAGGAGCAGCCTTTGCCGTGACTTTACCTTGAAGAGAAGGTGGCTTGGGTTGTTGGTGGGGCGGGTCACACAGCAGCATAGATAGTGTTCAAATTTGCCCAAGGCCATGGGTCCTTTTCCTTCAGGGCGGAGTACTAGAGATACTTTCATTCTGAAACCTGGTCACTTAGTAATATGTAGTGATTGCTTGCTGTGACTCAGCTCAGTGAGAAGACAAAGTAAATAAAAGTAATACCTTCATTACTCTGGGCCTGCTGGCAGAGTGCATATTGGGAGTGGGAGGTCTCAATGTATAGCACAGAGACCAGCTAGGAGGCAATGACAGAGATGGCGACTTAGTGGGAGTTGTAGCTCTGATTTCAAAAGGAAGTGACTCACCTAGTGCACGCCTGGTACCAGTTAACAAGGCCTGGTGAACAACAATGACGTTATGAAAAGAGATAGTAACCCCTTTTTAGACTTGTGCAGCTTGGTGGATGGTTACATCTTTTACTAAACATGGAAAAGAAGCACTGGGAAGGTAGGAATCAGAGATAGTGTACATTTCAGAAATGCTGAATTGAATATACTTTTGAAGGATTCAAGCAGAAATCTCAAGTAGGCAATTCAAAAGGAGTGTCTCAACTCACACCAAAGATACACTGCACAGGATTGAGATTATTAATGGCTCTTACAGCCCCCAAATTGAGTGAGATTGCTGTGGGAAATGTCCCCTGTAAGTTCATGTGCTTATACACTCGGTCTCCAGTGGGCGGTGCTGTTTGGGGAGGTGGCAGACCTGCAGGAGGTGGAGCCTTGCTTGAGGAAGTGAGTCACTGGAGGTATACCTTAAGGGTTAAAAGCCTGGCCTATTTCCTGTCTGCTTTCTGCCTCCTGACTGTACTGAGTGACCAGCTGTCTGTTTCTGCAGCCTCTCCTTCCTACCACAGTGGACTGTGTTCTTAAACTGGAAGATAAAATATCCTTTCCCCCAGTAAGCAGCTACTTATTAGGTATTTGTTCAGAGCAATAAGAAAACAACTAATACAGTTGCCTAGGGGGAAATGAGAAATAGGAGGTTGTGGGTTCAAATTGAGAGGAGCCTGAATATTAATTCATGTGAAGAGAAGGAGAGAAGGTTTTAGACTGTGGCTTCCAGCTGTGCCTGTTCATGTGGGTATGCTGGCTTCATGTTCGATGCTGTCCTGGAGCCTGGTGGGTATTTGTAACACCTACTAGGTGCTCCACATTGAGGTAGGTACTGTGACCCTTTTAAAGATGTCTTAACTGTGGCCACTGATGATATACCACAACCTAGCAGAATCATACCAGGAATTTTAATCAATACTTGGAGGAAGTAAAAAGTCCCACATGGTGAACTATCAGACTGCTCTTCTCAGCAGTGAGTCCTTTGAGTCATAGGCAGTCAATCCCATATGAGCCTGAGCTAGGATGCAGATGGCAAGCCACGAGCTTGATCTGGCTTGATGAGGAAGTGAGAGGCTGTGTCATTGGAGAAGGATGAGGTGATAGTTCTGGAAAGGGAAACAATCTCTGGATTTGTTTCATTGTGGAAGTGATTTGGAAAGCAACTGACACTCCATGAAGTGGTCACATTAAATATCCTTGCTATGGAAAGAGGAGGAAGGTGTGGCTGAGTGCAAAGAGGCAGTGTGCAGGTTGCCCCTGAGTGAGTATCCTGGAACCCTATTGTTTCCACATGCATGCGGGGCAGAAACCCTCCCTGTCCCAGCCAGGTGGGGGAGCTAGAGAGCTAGGCTGGGTGTCCTCACCTGTTCTCTGCCCTTGTCCCTGGCTAATCTGCTCCTTCTTGTTGTCACTTGGATGCTGCCTGCTGCAAGTGCCTCTGAGCCTTTGTCCAGCTCCTGGTGGCACAGAGCCTGGCATGGATCCCAGGAATGGAAGAATCATTGTCAGGCCCAATGACACTGGCTGCATGCGTGGGCAGGGTAGGCCAGCCACATTCCTACCACAGCCCTGAAGTTTGGTAAATGAGCTGACAGATCTGCTGAGGTCGGGTGTGTTGTCCAAATCACTACAGTTTCCTGAGATCCACCTCATTTCATCAAGTCTTGGCTAGCCACAAGAATAAACCATACTGCTCAGTTTCCCACAAGGTAGCAAACAGGTCTTTGAGAAGAGCTCATTTCCTCTATATTTTTACCACTAGTAGCAAAAAGAACTTCTAAAAATTTAATTAATGAATCATTATGTGTGAGGGAGGTGGGGAGACTTCATTCCACACATTTCAGCAGGTAGTGTATATATCTATACAGATGATGTAATAGGAGTGTGAATGTGTCCTTATGATGAAACCACCATGAACTCAGTGACTGCTTCTTATATGCCAGTGAATTCTAATGCATTCCCTTCAAGTTTTAGGTGTGAATTAGGATGTTTTCTCCTTTAGGCAATATCCTTTTAACTCAATCAATATAGTGGATTATTTCACATAAGGGAAATTCCAGACGTGTATGGATTTCTTATGCAGTGTGATCAAGGTTCTGGATCTTTGGTGAGAGTCAACTTTTTTCTCTAGGTGGATTTTTTTTCTATTACTTTTAAGTTTTCTGTGAACAACACCTGAGATAACTTTTGTTCAAGGCCAGTGATGTTTCTGTCTTTGGGACAACATTGTGAAAGTACTACCCATTGGCTGGTTTAATTCTGGTCCCCTCACTCAGCCATTGACAAGGCTGACAGAAACAGTTAAATCGAATCAGAACATCTGTTGCTGGGACAGGGCTGAACATCCCCCAAAGCACACAGGTTCATATGGAAGACATTGGAATATATATATGAATTCTGTTAAGAATCAGAAACAGGTAAATGTTGGATAGAATACCCTTCCATTATCCTCTTATTTCAGATGAGGAAACAATACCAGAAATGTTACCTTCACAAAAGCCACACAGCTAATATAAAATAATGCTAGGATTCAAATTTCATTTTATTGCTTTTACATCCCCCTATACATTTTCTTTTCTTTTTTAAAGACTTATTTCTTTATTTTATGTATATGAGTGTTCTATCTACATGTACAACTTTATGCTAGACAAGGGCATCAGATTCCACTATAGATGGTTGTCAGCCACCATGTAGGTTCTGGGAATTGAACTCAGGACCTCTGAAAGAACAGCCAGTGCTCTTAACTGCTGAGTATTCTCTCCAGCCCCCCAGTATACTTCAAAGGTTGCAGACTTACCTATATTCTCACTCTCCCCCCTCCCGTGTGTGTGTGTGTGTGTGTGTGTGTGTGTGTGTGTGTGTGTGTATTTATGTAAGTCCCAGTGATTAAGAATGCTGGAGCTGGAAAGATGGCTCAGTGGTTTAGAGCACTAGCTGTTCTTGGAAAGACCCAGGTTTGATTCCCAGTGCCCACATGGTAGTTCACAACCATTCCTAACTCCAGTTCCAGGGGATCCAATGCCCTCTTCTGTACTCCATGGGCATTTGAAGTGCACATGGTATACAGACATATATGCAGGCAAAACACACATACACATAAAAAAGGAATTCTGAGATTTTGCAGACATTGTGTAACATCTTGAAGCACACAAAGGGCTGCTGACAGTGCTCCTACATCTTTGTTTGGTGGTAGCCAGCTGGGAATTTGGAATGGCTGCCACTCTTACCTGGGGAAGACCTCCTCAGGGGACCTTAGCTCCCACCAGCTCCCCTCATTCATAGTACCTCTATGGCTTTTAAAAACATTCTGTTTTAAAAAAATGTACTAGGGAGAAGCATGAGGACCTGAGTTTGATCCCCAGAACCCACATTTTTTAAAAATGCCAGGTATGATGGTGTGTACTTGTAATCCCAGTGCTGGGAGCCAGAGACAGCAAGTCCCTGGGACCTGCTGCCCAGCCAGCCTAGCCTCCCAGATGAGCTCCAGGCCAATGAGAAACTCTGTCTCAAAAAGAAGCAAACAATCCATCAAAACAAAAAAACCAAAAAACCAAACAAAAAATTGGATGCTGACTGAGGAATGACCACTGAGGTTGTTCCTTAGCTACCATGTGCTGTGCTCATGTGTATCTGAAAACACACACACACACACACACACACACACACACACACACAAATATATTTATTGTATTACTTTTATTGTTGTTTAAGTATTGATTATCACTACCTAAACACAACCAGAACGACTGATCCCTGGCAGACACTAAGATGAGTGATGTCAGGAAGTTTTATGTTATTTTATTTTGCATGTGTATATGTGTACAGTGTGCATGTCTGTGTTCACAAATGTGTTGGTTATGTGTGCATGTGGAGGCCTGAGGCTGGTGGTGGGTGTCTCCCTTGATTGCACTCAATCTTATATACCCAGGAAGGTCTCTTATTGAACCCAGAACTCTCCATTTCAGCCACTCTGGCTGTCTATCTCACTCTGAAGATTCGTTGTCTCCGTGTAGCTCCTGGGTGCTGGAATTATGGGCAGGCACTGTACCTGCTTGGCTTTTTCTGTGAGTTCTGAGGCTCACAACTCTGAACCTTACACGTATGTGATCAGCGACATGTGTTTTTGCCCTCTCTGTGCCACCCGCCCCCCAGCTCACGCGGGAAGTTGTTTTCATGCTTCTAGGGAGCATTATCCCCAGTTAGGAAAGGGAGTCTTCTGAGCTGGCTCAGCCCTTTCCCTCTCCACCAACAGCATTGCATTGCAGGGATGTTTTCACCTATAGCTGCTGGAGAGATCATAAAGCCACAGTGGGTCTCTGGTTTCCTGTGACCACAAATGACTACCTGGGATTAGAGAGTTATCCTAACCTGGCACCCTGACTTTCTCAAAGCAGATCAATAAAGCTGGCACCCAGAGTTCTTGTTGGGGGTTTTCTGGGCCACAGTCACCTGAGACTAAGAGACTGTCCTAGCTTTCTGTTGTGATAAAATACCCTGACAAAAGCAAACCACAGGAGAAAGGGTTTATTTTGGCTTACAGTTCCCGTCACAGTCTGTCACAGCAGGGGTCAAGGCCACAGGTGCTTGAAGTGGGGTCACTAGAAGAGGACCATGCTTGCTTGCCTGTCCTCAGCTCCTTTTCCTACTCGAATACAGTCCAGGATCCTCTGCCTAGGGAATGATGCCATCCACATTAGGTGGGTCTTTGTACCCCAATTAATACTATCCAAATAATCCCCCACAGACAGGTCCACAGGCAAACATGGTCTAGACAACCCTCACTCAAGTTGTCTTCTCAGATGATTCTAGATTGTGCCAGGTTGACAATGGAAAACAAACAAACAAACAAACAAACAAACAAAACCCAACAACCATCACTGGCATCCTTTTGTGTAGTCATAGACCATGAACCTTTTTCATTTCACTGAAAATTTCAATGTTTGTGCTGAGCATGGCTTCTCCTAAGTCTAAAGCTCAGTAAACTACCCAAGGGCAGCTCCCCCGGACAAGGGAGGGTTAGTTTGTAGATTTCCTTCTAAGGGAGGACAGTGGGTATCCTGCTTTTCTCCAGTGCTATGATGGTTGTTCAATGGTGGCAAATAGTGAAGGATGCTGTAACCACCTCTAACAGTCCCTGCCGAGAAAGTCAAGTTTATCATTTAACCTGCATGGTACACAGTTAAAAATCTGATTTTTCTTCTTTATGATTGTGGAGTTTTCAATATTTGCTGTAAATATAACTTTTTGGATTGTAAATTTTAACTGCTAGGGGAATATCAGACAAACCTGATGGTCCTGCTCACCTTTATTAAATCTTATCCTACTGGAGGCTGGGGAGACAGCAGAGTCGCTAAGTGTTTGCTGTGCAAGCCTGAGGACCTGAGTTCAATCCCCCTTACCTGCATTAAGACAAACAAACGGAATAGACCAACATCATGTACATGCATGTTTGTGCTCCAGTGCTGGAGAGGTAAGCAGGTAGGGGCTTCCTGCCCAGTCAGCCAGCTGAATTGGTAAGCCCCAGGCCAGTGGGAGAAACTGTCTCAAAAACAACAAAATCCAACATGAACAATACAGATAGATCTGGAGGAGTAGTACCAGAGGTTGCACGTGCGCACGCCCCGCCCCGCCCCCCCCCTTTTTACTAATATTGACTGATTCTTCTGACCAAAATGAAATAATAAACAAGGTGGACTGGAGAAAACAAAATAGACAAAAGTGAAATGATCATTTCTGTCACAGTGGGTATTGGGTAAAAGGAGGTAAGAAGGAAGTAAGTGAGTTATCATTCATAACTCCCAGGGAGTTACTGGCTGAAGCTTAAAGACAGGAAACTCAGGCAAATCCTGGAAGACTTGGTGACATGGAGAGAAAGCTGAGCATAAGGATCAAAGGTCCCAGAGTCCCCAAGGAAGATGGTGAGGGGCTGAGGAGATGTCAGTTAAAGCATTTGCCACACAAGCATGAGATCCAGAGCTCAGACCCCCCAAAACCCCACACAAACTGCTGGGTGGACATCTCAGCCTGCCTGTAATTCCAGTCTCAGAGGGCAGAGACAGGGAAGGGCTCCTCTGCACTAGACATCTGCATGCTTATTTCAAATGTTCTTTACCTCTCCACCACCAAATTTGATGAAAAATAAATCCACAGTTCATGAAATTCTGAATCTTGATAGAAGAATGATGGAGGCATGTTACAATCAGATTTCTCAAGGTCAATGTTAAATACTTACCAGTCACTGGAGTTTAAAGCTACTAAAGGTGACTTATTTTGCTTTCTATTGCCATGGAGGAAGTAAGAGTTTATTTGGCTAATACTTCCACATCAAAGTCCGTCATTGAGGAAAGTCAGGGTAGAAACTCAAGGTTGCTCTCAATGACCCCCTCAGTCTTATTTCTTGTACTACACCTGATCATCTGATCACGGGGTCACACCACCCTCAGTGGGCTGGGGCTTTCCATATCAACCATCCAGTCTAGAAAACGAACTACTACTTTGCCTATAGATGATCAGATGGATACATTTTATCAATTGAGGGTTCTCTTACCAGATAATTGGAGCTTGTGTCAAGTTGACAAAATACTAATCAAGACAAGATGACATTGTATACAAAAACACAAATCACAACAGCAAATTTCTCATTAGATACAATAAAAGGTAAAAGATAATGGAGACTTGGATGTTTTGATGGGGAAAATCAATGTCAACCTAGAACTTGCTTGTTTAGAATGGATTCTTACTGAGTCAACCTGGATGACTTCAAACCTTTAGCTCTCCTGTGTCTGTCTGCTGAGTGCTAGCATGACAACCATGAACTACCACCATGATCTACAGCCCAGAGAGTGAGCTAAGAGAACTGTATGTTCAGTTTTCAGTGAGTGAGCATACTAAACATATAGCAAGCCGAAGCAAGGAAGCAATCGTGAGTAGCAGATAGAGGGACAGCAATAGCATAACATCTCCTAAATTGAGCATCCATCAGAGATGACTAGAGTAGCCCAATTGAGAAAACTGACAAAAGGTAATACCATCAAATTGAGAGCTTACAAACACCCAGCAGACATGGCCTGGGGAGGCTCCCCTGAAGCAGGCAGTTGGGGTCCCTTCCTGAGCAGATCAAATCACTCCCTCAGGTGAGGCTTCCAAAAATAGACAGTAGCAGGCAGCTGACATCATGAATTGGGTGCTTACAACCTCCAGCAGAAACTGATTGAAGAAACTAAGGAGATCAACTGGAATTTCAAAATCAGCTTTCTCTCCATGAGCGTCTAGTGGCTGATCCAGCTTCTTGTCCCACTACAGGCATGCACACACATACACACTCAACAGGATAAACAATAGTAATAACTGTTAGAAACAGCTTCCTCCTGGCTAGTCTCAAGGACACAATGTTTTGATTTTAGGGCCAGTTTTCTCTTCTTTTCCATTCTTGTCACAGACTTAAGAGCTCTAGCTGGTCTGTGGAAAAGGCATTTGGGGGAATGCTTGAAATAAGCATTCTGAAAAGCCTCTTCACTTCAAAAATTCACTTTCAGCAAACTTAAACAGCACATGACAATTTACCCACAGAGTATACATTCCAAATACCTAGAATATTTTCCATGATGAAAATATCTTTCCAAAATGAAAGCAAAATATTAGTTTTTAATATACAAAATAACTATGTTGTTCATCATCAGCAAATCCAAACCATGAGAAACATTCCAGAAAGGTAGTGATATTAAAAGGGAAGCTGGATTGTGTAACACAGTGAAAAGTGTTTGAAATGAAAACAGCCTCTCATATCTTGTGTTTGTAAAGAACTAATCCATCTAAAAGTTATATGATTTTTTAAACAAAGATAGTAACTGTGTCAAGGGATTTACAATGTGGCAAAAAGTAAAATGTCTACAGTAATGACTGCACAAAAGCTGCAAGCAAAAGAAAGAGTATTACGTAACGGTTTTTATGCTGTACATAAAGTGAAATATAACCAATAAATATAAAACAACAGACTCTAAAGGAGCTGCTAAGTTACAAACAACCAGATCTTTGGCTAACTTCATACAAAATAAACAAACAGTAATTATAAAAACCTGAAAAAAGAAAGCAGGTGAAAGGGGCAAAATAACAAATGCAACGGATATTAAAAATCATGATGGTACATTTAAAATCAACCACCTCACTAACTCCATTAAATGTAAGTGGCATAAACATCTCATTTAAAAGGGAAAGGTCACGAAATTGGATCAGAAAGCAGACTCTAATTATAAGCTACTTATAAGAAACTCATTGTAAATATAGAGATAACAGATAATAAAAAGAAATGTAAACACTTCGAACGTTTAAATATACATACCAAGATGAATGAAAAAGTCTAGATTAGCTGTATTAGTAATAGTAATAAACTAAGTGAATTTCAGAGCTTGAGTATTTTATGTGAGAAAGAATGTCATTTCATAATGACAAATGAGTCAATGTAACAAGAAGACATTATCAGTCTAAATATGTATATATACAATAGCAGAGCTTCAAAATAATGAGGCAAAAGTGACAAGGATAATGATAGAACTGAAAGGAGAATTTTAAAATTCACAATTACAGCTGGAGATTTAATACTACTGTCTTCATAATTGATACAACAAGCAGAGAAATCAGTAAGCATACAGATGATCTTGACATCACAACCAAACTGGCATAACAGGCAGCCCTCCACCCAACAGCACAAAAAATATGTTTCAGGCTATAAGTCTTGATGTGTTTGAAAGAAACAGTATCAAAGTATTTCAACAAACACACTGGAATGAGTTAGAATTCAACAACAGAAAAATCTCTAGAAACTCCTAGATATTTGCATATTAACTTTAATATAACATCATCATAACCATAAACCACACTTTAAAATATCTTAGATGCCAAAGAAAGAAATTTAAAAATTATGCAGATTATCATTTGAAAATTGTACAGCCTGCTTGGGACAGTGTTCTCCCCTGAGGTGTGGAGCATGTCACCAGTTCATGGGGATGACTGGTTCTTTGCTTTGTTACCTGTTATTCAAGTTAGTCACCAGTTGATGTCCACAAACACCATTGTGGGTGTGAGGGCATGAGAATTTCACTGCCTGACAAAAGTGAAGGGAAATTGAGTCCAGATGGGTGTGTGGGTGTTAGTCACAGGCAATCCACATTACTTGCCCTCCGCAGAAATTTTATACTGTGGTAGAAATAGTCCTAAATCCTGAAGTTTAGGACATCAAGTTGGGCTCACATTTTTCTTGTGGACATCTTGGAAAAATTTTAAACATTTATTGGTCTGGCCTTTCTCACTGTACATATTGGACAAGGCGAAATGATCTGGAATTGGACTTCATGACGTCAGAGCAGGCAGATGCTGCTGAGTTCTGTAATGTTTATTGATTTTCCTTCACTTTGCCTAAGGAAGGTTCTGGATGCTTGTACAATATCACCACAGTTGTTAGAGTGTGTGTGATGAATTCACCACCACATCAGAGTGCAAGTGAGCACTAACAATATCTTTGCTCTAATTTATAGTTTCATAAATTATTTATAGCACCTGGCTAATGTCAATAATAAAATATATTGCTAGTTGTAGCAAATTATTTTTGACTGGTTTTATAACAGTATTGCAAAGTACTTTATCTATGTATGGGGAAACTGAGGTCCAAAAGAAACAAGATTAATTTTTCACTGTTTAGTTAAAGACAACAGCCTCAGTCTTCCTTCTCCAAGAGTAAGTGATGCTGCTCCTATCATACCACTCTCTTCCCTTCCATATTCTTTGTAATTAGTAGTAACAATTTGATGAAGATGATAGTGAGTAAGATGAGAATGATGATGGTGATGATGATGGTTATGATGGTGATGATGGTTATGATGATAATAATGATGGTTAGGATGGTGATTATGGTCATGATCATGGTGATTATAGCTGTGATTGTGATTGTAGGTATTTTCCCCCCTCTTTGGAGCCCACCACCCAGCTCCCAAATAAATCCACTGAGACTTAATCTTATTTATGAATGCCTGGCCTTTTTGTTTCTAGCCAGCTTTTTTTTTTTTTAACTTAAATTATCCCATCTACCTTTTGCCTCTGGGATTTTAAATTATCCCATCTACCTTTTGCCTCTGGGATTTTATCTTTCTCTATTCCATATACCTTTTTTTTTTTTAAACTTCTTATTCCATGGCTTGCTATGTAGATGGGTGGCTGGCTCCTGGTGTCCTCTCTCCTTCTCCTTTTTCTCATTCCTCTCTTTTCTCTTTTTCTCCTTTTATTTATTCTCTTACCTGGTAGCCCTTTCTATTTCTCTCTCCTGACTAGCTATTGGCTGTTCATCCCTTTATTAGACCAATCAGGCATTTTAGACAGGCAGAGAAACACAACCTCACAGAGTTAAACAAATGCAACATAAAAGAAAGCAACACATCTTTGCATCATTAAACAGGTGTTCTACAGCATAAACAAGTGTAACACCTCTTCACCTAATAGTCCACAACTTGTGATGGTAGGATGACAATGACGATGATGGTGGTGATGACTAGGATGAACTCTGGGGACCTTGCCCATTTTATCTTTGCATATTGTGGCCAGTTAATAAATATGTACTGAATGAATTAATAAGGATAAATCCTAAAATAGTGCTCATCTTAATGAGGGTGCTCTCATAAGGATTCTTTCATGTACCTTGTTTTTTTATCTTCATAACTCCATGAAGTAGAGTGTATTATGGTTCCCATTTCACATTAGGAAAATCTGAGAGAAGAGTGATTTTCCAAGTTTTGCCTCACTCATATCCTCATCAAAGACTCAGATAAAGTGGTTTTTTGTTTGTTTGTTTGTTTGTTTGTTTTTGTTTTTTTTCCAGACACTGACATTCTAATTCTCTGCCTTTATAGGGAAAAGAAGGCATGTCAGGTACATTTCAAGAGGTCCTGCAATGTCTTCTGATTTGGTAAAGCTGTTGCTGTATACTGTGCACCAGAGTTGCCTGCTTGTCTTTATTACAAAATGCGATTGACCAGAATTTATTTTATAAGCTACAAAACCATTCTAAAAATGCTAATGTTCTTTCCATCAATTACCAATAATTATTATTGTCAAAAGGGTCTAGGTTTGAGCACCACTGAAAATAAAACAAGCATAGAAGAGAGGGGAGGAGCTGGTCTATTCTGGGAGAATTGTAATGAGAATCGAGAGCGATCAGTCTCTGGCAATTCATTTTAGAATGGGTCTCTCGGACTTTGTGAATTCTAAGAAGGGCTGATAGATACTAACTCCTCAGGGAATTGAGCGGAACGTCAGCAAGGAACCTCAGCAATACTGACTAAGCAGAAAGAAGGAAATAAAAGTAGAAAGCGAGAAGAAAGCCGAGGTTTAATTTTGAGCCTGGATGCAGTCCAGTTCATAATGGGGCTGTCTGCCTTGATTTTTAAAGTGTTTGATTCCCATGTGGTATATGATAGAGACAAAATTACTAGTAAATACTTTCAATTCAGGACAGTGGTGAGGGAGCCAGTGTGACTCTGCACCATTGACTTGAGTTAAGCTCTGTCTTGAGTTTAATAAATATTTGGCTTTCAATACTGTGTTTTACTGAAGCAGACTCAGAGTTCTGAATCCAGATCTTTGAGAAAGTGTTTGTCTTTAGTCTATGAGATGAAAACACAACATAAAAATTGTCCTGAGACATCTGTTAGCCATGCTGATCCATAGCCTTTCTATAACTTATTTCTTCCTTTGTTTGCACATAATGAGAGATGCTGGTAGCAAAAGGCCGTGGGAGTATACAGCAGGTGATAACTAGGGTCCAAAAGGTCAACCCACCAGAGTCAAGGATTCTGATGGATGATTAAACCAAAATGCAGGGTGTTTTGGAATTATTGCTTTTTAGATGAATTGGCTGTTTCTTGTTGTAGATTTCTTGTGCAATAACAGCTATGATATCTCCCCATTACCATGTATTTTCATAAAATGTGCAAATGTAATCTCATGATTACATCTCAGTCTTATGGGCACATATATCTGTGGGTGGTCAGGAAGATGACTCTTCATTTAGTTGTATAACTTTTATATATCGAAAATACACTATGATATGCTTCATAGTCAGATCCATTGTCCCATAGACTGTAGACACTTAAGCCTGCTTTGTTCCTTTTGCTCAGACTAACACAGAAAGTAATAATCTCTCCTCAGTCTAACACAAACTGCATGCACTTAGCTCCTTTTTACTTAAGAGCAAGTTCAAACTAGACTAAAGGCATTTGTAAATAGATCAGAAGTTTAAAACTTTACAGTTATGCACAAGGTCAGAGTTGCTAGTGTTCTACCAAGGTTACTAACACAAAACACACTAAGAAAATTCTTCACTTGCCAAGTCTGCTGACAAAAAGCTACGTCTCAGAGTTTGTCGCACTGGGCATTGCACCCCTTCCCTCTGGTCCTGAGACCTTGGAACCTTGAGTTACCATGGTAATAGCTCTACTCCTTATTGTCTATTCTAGGAATGTGCTATGACCTTGAGGGTTTTGAAACTTTTCTTAGGATTGCAAGGAGTCTCCTGTTAGAAATGTACAGATAGTCAGGTAACAGAGGAGCTGAGAATGAGAGCTGAAAAGAAGTTGTTGATTTAGAGAAGTTTACTTAGAACAATGAAGAGATGGGCTAAAAGAGCTCAATGTGACCAGATTTATACCCTCAGATAAGTAGATTTTCCCTCGCTGGTGTGCAGCGTCTTCCTGGACTCGGGGAGAAAGCTCTTTGGAGCTGGCACCCAAATAGCTTCTGCTCCATGCATGCGTTCACTTGTTTTCATTCCCTTGACCTTTCATGTATTCTGAATTCATCCATTGAGCACTTTGTGTGCATGATGCTGTGAGCAGATATAAGGCACACACAGTGATGTGCACACAGCCTGATACTCTTATTTTAGCGAACAGATTAAAGGTAAATAATCATGTCAAGACAGGTTGGTGTTGAGATGATTATTTGACACAACCTAGATTCCCCTGGGGAGAGTCTCAATGAGGAATTGTCTACATTGTGTCAGTTTGTGGGCATGCTTGTGGAGGATTGCCTTAATTACATTGTTTAACGTGGGAAGACACAGCCCACCATGAGCATCACTATTCCCTAGACAGGCGTCCTGAACTGTTTAAGATGGTGAAATTGAGCTCAGCACCAGCAAACAAGCAGGTGAGCATGATGCAGCTGTGCCTCTCTACTCTAGACTGTGGCTGTTATGTGCCCAGCTGTTTAAAGTTCCTGCCTTGACTTCCATGCTATCAACTGTAGCCTGGAACTGTAAGATAAAGCCCTCCTAAGTGGCTTTTTTGCCAGGGCATTCTGTCACAGCCACAGAAAGGAAACTAGGGCAGATGGATGGGGAAGCTAAGGAGATGGAGAATGGGGTGGGAGAAGCCATTTTAGATACCTGATTTGGAAAGAAAAGTTTTGGCAAATACCTAGATGAAGTGAATGAAGAAGGAATGTGAAGATCTGGAAAGAAGGTGTGGGATGAGGTGCTGGCTTGTGCAAAGGGCAAGAAAAGTACTTGCAGGGTTCAAAGAACCACAAGGCATTCAGTCGGCAGAAACTGAAGGGTGAGTGGGATGCATTTAGAGAGAGGGGCTGAGTCTGTGCCTTCGAAGCACAGTGGGTAGGGGGTGTCTTTGAAGCACTAGGGGAAGCTTTGGTGGTTTTACCAGGGTGGGGAGGATGGAGTCCACAGCTCACACAGCTGTGGATGTGCTTCGTTTGCCCTCCTGCCCCGGAACACCATCTCTAGTGAGCTTTGCATGGAGCGATACAGAAGCACTTACCTCTCCAGGGTCTATGCCTCTCCTCACAATCATGAGGTCTAGATGGATAAGCCCTATTTGGCCACAGCCAGTAAGCAGAATTACATTCTTCTCTCTTCTGCAATTGGTTTAAGAATCTAAGGAGGTCTTAAAGGCAGAGAGAAGGTCAGGGTTATTTGACATGTGCAAATGTATGGAGTAGAATTTCTCCTGACATTTTTCTGCTAAAGAAACCTGGCTGAGAATAAGGGAACTCACAATTAGGCAGAAAAAAGACGAAAGTCGTACAAAAAATGAGCCAGAGTGTGGGGGGGACCTGCCCCACCTTTTCCCCCAGGGTACTCTTGAGGAGAGAGGGATAAGAGATTCAGATAGACGTATAGAGGGAGAGAAACAGATAGAAACACAGGATAGCCTCGGGAGGGCCTGGATCCTTGTCAATTGGCCCAGGACTTTATTCAAAAGGGCTTTTTATAACAATGCCAAAGGGCAAGGCAAAAGACTTCCCTTGCTAAATATAGCCAAGTGCAGACCCTTCCAAACCCCTGGTCCCCAGGCCTGTGGTCCAGTCATCCTCTTATGCAGCCCTGCTGGTAAAGCAAGCTCAGACCTCACTAGGAACTCTGTGGGCTCCACACCAGAGCCACAATCAAACTACACCCTAGTTCCATTCCGACACTGACTTCCTAGATGTTACTAAACAAACACCACAGTGACCTAAGTTGAGCAGAGCCACTTTTGTCCAGCTCAGTAAAAAGAACTCTGAGCTGTATGCATATATAGCTGCTTCTTTTGTTGTATTTTGCTAATTAGTTGACCTGCTGTATTATTTAACTTACATGACTACAATTAACAAAGGAGAATTGACCAACAGGTACATAGACTAGGGCTGCTCTACACAAGGCACTTTGGCTTTTGATTCCAGACAGAAAACTCCTTGATGGACACAGTTCAGGCTTATGCTGAATGTGTTTGCGCCTTTAGAGATTTCAGGCTTGCGTATTCATGGGCTTTGGGATCAGATTCCAGCTTTCTCTGCCACTTATAGCTGTGGGACCTTGAACAAGTTGCTAAATGTATGTGGAGCTTATTTTTGTCTTCCATAAAATGGAAATATTACTGGTCCCCCTCATGGTGGGGGAGTTTGTGAGAATTAAATAATGTATGAAAAGCGTTTAGCTCAGTGCCCAGTACATAGTAAGCGATCTATGAATGCCGCTTCTTATGTAATAACACAATCCTCAGAATAACCAAGGAAAGTGGGACAAAAAATGCCGCCTAGATAGCAGAATTTCTCTGCATAGCTTAATTAAGTATGTTTTATTATTCCAAATCCCCAGGGCTTTTAAAGTAAAGCTACATTTTCCAGAAAATTTAGAAAGCCAGTCTCATTAACTAGAGAGTAGTGTTGGGGCAATCTTCAAGGTAGAAACTGAGGAGCAGGGGCACATGGGAGAGGGGGTGCAGGGCAACTGATGGCTGGCTTCCTTCACGGGCAGCACACACGCTCAGCCACACAACTGCGTCAACAGACACTTCCTTTTTGACACTTGAGAAGAACTTATGAGAGATGCTCAATAAGTACAGCTCTTGTCTGGCATGCACGAGGTCCTGAGTTTAGCCCCCAGAACCCATATGTAAATATCATGTGTGTGCCTGTAATTCCAGCACTGACGAAGAGCAGGGATGAGGATCACTGGGGCCTGCTGACTAGCCAGCCAAGTCTAACTGGTGAGTTCTAGGTCAGTGAAAGACTCTTTCAAAGACAGTGCTGGATAACCAATTGGTACACTCTTCTCTGCTGTTCTTGAAGGGTGATACCTGAGGTTGTCCTTAGGTCTTAATATTCTTGTGTGCACATGTACACACACACACACACACACACACACACACACACACACACACACACACACAACAAGTGACTGAAAGTGAGATGCTACCACGTTTTATTTAACGAAAGGCCCCGATTGCAAGAAGACTTTACTTTTTACAAAGTTGAAGTGTGAAAGATGTGCATTCTAGAATGAACCCAATAGGGAAGATGTGTGTTGGGGCTCAAGTTCACTTATCAGTGGGCAGCACAGGCAATTACAGTCATAACTCGGTTTCATTTCCAAGCCCCATAGGGGATATGCAACTGGAAACAAGAATACAGCTCTTACTTTTCCCCCAGCACTACAATTTCATAGGGAATCTAGACAAAAAGGTGAGCAATGAAACAAATGAAAGTATTTTAGGGGCTGTTCTTGGTTCTATACCCAGGATCACAAAATGAATGTACTCGTACACACTTATAATCTCAGGACTTGGGATGAGCAGACAGGAAGATCAGAAGTTAAGGTCATCCTTAGCTACATAGGGAATTCAAAGCCAGCCTAGGCTACATGAGACCCTATCTTGAAAAAAAGAAAGAAGGAAGGAAGGAAAGTAAGAAAGAGAAGAGAAGAGAAATGAAACTTTTCTTCCTGCTGGAGGCTATGAAGGGAAGGTGGTGATCACCAAGAGGAAAAGTTCCTACTGTGTTATAGATGCTTCTCTCTATCAGGGTGAAGGAGAACTCCTCTCCAGGGATCAGACATTCAAATGGAAAGCTAGAAGGTGCAGAAGCAGTCATGAAAAGAAGCAGAGAAGAGTTGTTGCAGGCAAAGAGAAAAGAGTGTGCAGAGTCCCTGGAGTGGGAAAGACTTTGACATTAATAAGGAGATAGAAAGAGAAGTCGGTATGGTGGAAGAAAAGTTGGAACTAGAAGATGCTGACTGACTCCAGCCGACCCCTAGTCATCAGACAGTGCCATGGCAGGACACTAGGTGTCTCTCTTACTTAGTCCAAGCAGCACAGCGAAGGACCACTCCATGTGCAAACTGTGTCTTAGTTCCAAATGGTTTTCAACTCAGAACCTTCAATTCCCTTACTGAAGCTAAAGGAGAAATGGAGCCACCTGAGTTTATGAGAGTCTGCAAGTTCAGGGAGCACGGAGATCTCACACTTCCCAGCCTCAGGGGCTCTTTTGAAGTTGTGTGGCATGCCAGTGCCTTTTCTGAGGACTCAGGTCATGATATTTTCGGGCTGTGGCACATTACTTCCTACATATTTAATATACATAATAAAAATAGAGAGAGCAAGACACATACAAAACCTTTAACATCATAGCACTTCTGAGTCATATAAAGTTATTTCTAGTTTGCACAGAAAGACGACAAAGCAGATACAATATAACTAACATTCCTCAACAGCACTGGTCCAGCTTTTATGTCTTCAGATTCAGAAGAGAAAGAAAGACCACATAAGATCAGAAGACTGAAAATTCTCCACCTCTCTCTGCAATCTCAGAGAAGGGGAAGGGATCGATGAAGATTTAATGGCATTACCACATCATCCACGATTAACACATCAGGGGTCTGGAGTTTGGAACACTGTGGTAACTTCCTTCTATGCGTTAACCAGTTTAACTTAATGCTACCCTCAGAGGTAGGTTAATTAATATTAACATGTCCATTTCACAGAAAAACTGAGGCAAAATAACAACTTGCCCTCATCCCCCTGGCTAGCCAACTTCCGAGGTCATTCACAAACCCTGGCAGTTTAATCTCAAGGTCAGTATTGGTCATTGTGATATTGTTCTGTCGATGGCGTATTTCTCCCGTAAGAACAATTACATCACTAGCACCAATTCGCTGGGTAGACCTTATCTCTTTTTGAGAACCACACCTTTTAACTGTCAGGGAACAAACGAACATGTTAGAAAGAGATTATTATTATGCTGACTTTGCCTACAGAGGCAAACAATTAGATCCTGAAGTCTAACCTTCCTGGCACTATGGGAGAAATTGCATGCATTAGCAGTGTTAGCTACAATGTATGTGTCACTGGGTAGCTCCATGTCACTTTTTCCAAGCAAAGAGAGTTGCTGTCCTTAAGGATTGTAGACTCAATTTAAGTCCTTCGATTTTTTTCTTTGTTTATTTGTCTCTTCAGTGTTGGGAATAGAAACCAGGCCTGTGTGCACCCTAGGAAAGGTCTCTACCACTGAGCCACACCCCTAGCATTGCCTCCTAAGGAATTTATGTATCCTTGACCAGTTGAACCCTTTTTTTTTGGTGTGTGTGTGTGTGTATATGTATCGATTTCTGGTTTGGCTTCTTCCACTTAACTTATTTAGAATTCTGCATAGACAATAGGATGCAAATAAATGGAAACATATGCACCTCCCCGCATATGGGAAATGTCACTGTTGGCTGTGCTGTTGCTGAACTGTCTCTGTAGCAAGATGCTTCAGCTTCCAGTTGAACCTTCTCATCTCTGGTGGCATGTCTGACTACTGTCATAGCCAGGGGACAGAGATAATAGGGCATCAACAGCAAGTTTCAAACCATTCTTCTCCCTCAGCGCAGAGTCTGTGGTCCTTTCTAATTCTGGCTCCTCTCACAATGGAGCCACCCCATCTTCCCTGAGCACACAGCAGATCATCTGCTTATGCATGGGAGTAAGCTGTAGGACATGTTTGTGGGGAAATTTACAGTGGCTTAACATGGTGAGGAGGACCAGAATAGACCATGCTGTTCCGAAACCAGAGCCACGGTGGAAAGCAGGTGCTGACGGACCTGTCAGCCACACAGCTGGTTGAGTTAACTCCATTAGCCAGTGTTGGACAATTTTGTCCTCTGAAATAGAAACTAGTATAGTGGCAGGCAGCCTATTTACCAAATGGTGCCCCCTGCTGGGCTTGTGGAGGTCTGCCGTTCTTGTTGGTACATCTGTTGGATATAGTTGCCAACATGTTGAAAACTTGCAGTTCTGCAGACTAGTATTTTCTGTTTGGGTATTTTTGTTTTTAAGAGAAAGAGCCAGATTGGTTGTTTTTCTTTCTTCTAGAACAGGATTTCTTTCTGTTCTTTTGTCGATATATGTGTATGTGTGTCTGTGTGAGTGTGTGCCATGAGTATGTGTCAGAGGCCAGAAGAAGATGACACATCCCTTGGAGCTGGAGGTACACAGTCCTGATGTTGGTGCTGGGAACTGAACTCTGGTCCTCAGGAAGAGCAGCACACACTTTGACCACTGGCCGTCTCTCCAGCCTTCCCGCCCTTCCCCCTTTTCCTTGATGACTTGGCATTTTTGACTCCTAGTTTGACTCCAACTAGACAAAAGTAGTTGCCGATTTTATGCTAATCCAGAGATACTTCATCTTTTTGGCTGAAGATGGATTTCTCCAGATCTTTGATTTTTGATTCTTGGGACCTCCCTCCCCGCTTACTACACTGTTTTCTCACACTTGTGACTTAGTCTATTATTTTAGTGAATTTTTTAAGATCAACAGTAAGAACAATTACAGCATATGAAATGTAACATAAGATGGGGGAATTCTCCTCAAAGTTACCTGCCTTCTGTGTCCTTAGCAGGCTGAGCAGCTCTGAGGAATGGAGCTGAGAATGCAAAATGTGAACTCTTAGTTAGAGGCAAAGCTAAAAAACAGGACGTTGGACATCAGACAGCTCTTACACAGAGAGTGTTTTGATGTGGGAAGTGCGAAAGAAGCACAGGATGGGAATCCTTTGCAGGATGTGAAGCCCAGACATGAAATGCTTTCACTGCTGAAAGCAGGAGAGACATAGATGCAGAGCTATTGAAGTTTCCAGTGAAACAACTGCTGTTAAACACCCAGCACTGTGCTAACAAGGCTTGAACCCCTGGTTTATGGCCATGATTAATTATTCCCACATAGAGGTGAACCACTATCCTGGCTGGTTTTAAGTCAACTTGACACAAGCTAGAGTCATCTGAAAGGAGGGACCTCAATTGAGAAAATGCCTCCTTGACATCCAGCTATAGGGCATTTTATTAATTAGTGATCAGCAGGGGAGGGCCTAGGCCATTGTAGGTGGTGCCATCCCTGGGCTGGTGGTCCTGGGTTCTGTACGAAAGCAGGCTGAGCAGCCACGAGGAACAAGCCAGTAAGCAGCACCCTCCACGGCCTCTGCATCAGCTCCTGCCTCCAGGTTCCTGTCTTGCTTGTGTTCCTGTCCTGACTTCCTTCAGTGATGAACAGTGCTGTGGAAGTGTGAGCCAAATCCACCCTCTCCTCCCCAAGTGCTTTTGTCATGGTGTTTTATCACAGTGATAGGAACCCTGACTAGGACAATCACAAAGAAATTTATTTTGATTACCTCTATGACCTGAAATACAAGTTTGGAACCAAAATGGATTTCTTCATAAAATTCTTTTGGATGAAATATCATTTTGAAAATTGTAGACTGTATCCAGAGAAAAGAGAAGGAATGTGTGTGTGTGTGTGTGTGTTTGTGTGTGTGTGTGTGTATGTGTGTGTGTGTGTAGGTCCGAGGCCAACCTCAGGGGCTGTTCAGCTTATTTTTGAGACAGTGCCTCTTACTGTCCCGGTGACCATTGGGTTAGCTAGGTTGGCTTCATTTGAAGAACTTAAGAAATTTGTCAAAAGCCATGACAGCTGTTGGATTACAAGTGTGCTACCACTTTTTTTTCCTGCAAAGAACATTTTAATTTTTAAAAATTTTATTTTTTATTTTTTACATTTTTATAAATTGCCCCACTCTCTCTCCTTTTCCTCCTTCTAACTCCTCCTCTCCTGCCCCGTTCTGGGAACTAAACTTGGGTCTCATGCTTGCAAGACAAACCCTTTACCAACTGAATTATCTCCCTACCCCGACACATGCATTTTTCAATGTAATGGAGTGCTAGTTCCACAGGAATACACTGTGAGATACTTGAAGGATCCTATGAAGAGGGTCTAAGGTAGTCCAGTCAATGTATTCAAGGTTTTAACGAGTTGTTCTCTGGAAATAGCAAAATCCATCATTTTCTTATAGAGGAGAACATGAATCAGTGGCCTGGAGCTCCAAGGAAATCATTCCTGTTCAGTCATGAAGCCCTTGCTAAATGTTTTCAGCTTTAGTAAAAGGCACCCCAATAGGAAGAGAGCGGTCTCAGGCCTGGAGACCTGAGTGGAAGGGCAGGTGTGTGGAAGCCTGAGAAAGGCTTCCACATTGCACAGAAAGAGTGATGGGTGGGTCGAGACGTTCTGTCTGCATAGACAGATGATTTGGCAGATCTTTCTGCCTGGAAACTATTTGGATCTAGTGCCAGTGAGCTCAAGCCTATGCCTCACTTTCTCTTCTGTCAAGTTTAAAACGGAAAAACCCATTGTTCTTATGGCAAAGCCTCAATCCTTAGCAATGCCAGCAAGAGATGGTTTGGGTTATCTGCCCTCTCTGTATGTTAGCACACACTGGCTGTTGTTTGTGTCAACTATGCTATGCTGGTGTATAGGGCCTTAAGCCCTTAAATGGCCCACCCTCATGGCTATCCCTCCCTCATGGCCAACCCCGCTGCTTGTATCACCTGTTCCCTTTTATATAAACTCTTTTTTTCTTCCTTAAAGCTTTGCCAAGACATGGCTTCCTCAGGCATTTTTCTTCCATGTAACCAGGATTAGGAGCAGTTCCAAGATAATAATAAATTTAATTTTTCATAGTAGACTAGGAACTCCATCAAGGCCTGTTGCTCAGCATTACAGTTTGCTTATGCTGGATGCTTTAACATAACACATATATTTGTTAAATGAACATCCAATCCTGGTGAAAAGAATTACACAGACCACTTGCAACTATCGAAATGTAAGGCTGAGTGAAGTAACTAGATTAATTTATCTGAATAACTTGGTTGCCCCTCATAAATCTCAACCCCAGATAAATACAAGGATTGTACAAATGAAAATTAACTTGTAGAGATTTTTCACAGTGTAAATCCAACAATATATGTAGAGTGTGGATACTTATGCTCATAATTAATGCCCTGGAATGCATAGAAAATTTAAGCTTTTCTTAAATTTCATATATTGTAAAAGTAAAAAAATAAATAAATAAACTAAGGTATTTTACATAGATTCTCTGTGTTGAGTCCCAATAGATACATTTATAAAACAACTCTCATACCTAAGGCTCAGGGGACATTCCAGAGCAGGGGACAGAAAGATGGTTAGAGCCAAAAGGTCAGGGAGTTTGCAGTGAAATTGTGTCTCCTGGCAGTGTCAGAAGCTCCTCCCATAAAGTCTCACCAACATGACTGCACAACATCAGCTGAGTAAGAGCGACACCAGTCAATGGGCCAAATTGGGATGGAGAGGAGCCCAAGACCCCAACCCTACACAAAGAACCACAGGCAACTAAGGAATACTGAGAGCAGAGCAACTGTCTTCTCTAGGGAAGGGCACACCAATATGTTATCCAATACCGGGTGGTCAGTCCCGAAAACATGCAACATTATACAGATTGAACAGGTTATATTTAGGAAAAAGTATATACATATCTACCCATGCATACATGTGTGTGTGTGTGTGTGTGTGTGTGTGTGTGTGTGTGTGTGTGTGTGAACAATTAATGAAAAAAAAAAAGGCCATGAATTTGAAAGAGAATAATGAAAGTTTTACAGGAGGGTCTAGATGGAGTTTGAAAGGAGAGGGAGAAATTTAGTAATTATATTATCATCTCAAAACAAAAAGAAGTAAAAACCAAAATATTCTGTCTTTGAATCTTCCCATACACACTTGCTCAACAGTCATAGTTTAGCGTTTCTATAGGTATGGATTTCAGGAGCATTTCTCTTTGAACTAACTCACTCTCTTTAAGAGTGCCCAGTAATACTATCAAGACCTCGTGATTGTTGTTGAGTTTCCATGTTTAGGCTCTGCAAAAAGTGATTCTTGTGCATTTCCCTTTAAATATTCACAATAGCTGTGTGATGTGAGTGTTTTTTAACTATCTCTAGTGTGAGGATAGTTTTACATAAACTTGACACAACCTAGAGTCATCTGAAAGGAGAAATCTCAATTGAGAACATGTCTCCATAAGATCTGGCTGCAGGCAATCCTGTAGGGCATTTTCTTAATTAAGGATTGATAAGGGAGGGCCCAGTCCATGTATGTGATGTGCCACCTGGGCTGGTGGTTCCAGGCTCTACAGGAAAAGCAGGCTGAGCAAGCAAGTAAGCATCCCTCCATGGCCTCTCCAATCTTCCTCCAGAATCCTGTACTGTTTGAGTTCCTGTTCCGACTTCCTTCAGTGATGAACAGTGATGTGGAAGTGTAAGCTGGAAAACCCTTTCCTCCCTAAGTTCTTTTGATATGGCATTTCATCATAGCACTAGTAACCCTAACTAAGACACCTACAGATGTAAAAACATGAAATCCACTTTATTCGTTATTTTTGTAAAAATTGTTTTTATTGTAATAAAACTTATGTAACATTGGGCATCATTTTAATAATTTAAAACCACACAGTCCAGTGGTAGTTAATATATCACAATATTGTGCAAATGTCACTATTCTAGAGCTTTCTAATCACCCTACACAATGCTACTTCTACTTATGTGCCCCCCAAATTAACAACAGTTACTCAGACTCACCTAGTATGTGACTGTTGCAGTACCAGTCACAATAACCCAGACTGTAAACACCCCAAACGTCCATCAACAGCTGGCCAGGATGGTCACAACTCACTCTCTGAAGCTGTAATCCCCAAATAAACTCTTTCTTCTATGAGTCACCGTGGTCATGGTGTCTTATCACAAAATGGAAAAGCAAGACACCAAGTGAAGGAACCCAAGAACAAAGGCCCACATACCATGTGATTCATTTTATATGAAATTTAGTCATTGGTTTTTGTGATAACTATAAGTCTTCAGAGATTTTCATTTAATAGGACAGCACTCCTTAGCAATGATATATGTGAAATTTGGGCTTTATCTGCTAACTCCATTCTTCAAATCAAAGTAGAAATAATATAACTTAATTAAAACAAAAACAAAGCCCGCCATGGGTCCTCTAAATGAATCTGTGTATTCCATACAGCAAGTTTAAGGAATTGTGGAAAACAGCCTTTGGCTCCCCTTACATACAGTCCATTCCCTCTGGGGTGGGAGCCACACAGCTCCTTTCTGCACACATGCTCTTTCCATTAAAACAGCCAGGAACCATACGTGGCTGTTCAATTTGCACTTGATTACAATTAAACCAAATGAAAACTTGATTCCTTAGTCACATCCGTATGTCAGTACTCAGTAGCCAAAGCTGAAGCATGCAGTTACTCTGATGCCTTCCCAGACCTGTGACATCATCACCACCATGGCAGGAAGTACTACTAGACAGCTTTGGGCTCTGGGCGGATGCACTGAGGCACCGCTCAAGTCTTCTCTGTCCCTGGTCCTCTGCTCGAGTACAGCTCTTCCTTGGAGCCCTTACTTCTCACTCTCTAGTCCTGGCCGACCGGTCACCTCCCTGGAGGGCTCTGAAACTGACCTACTTTCCCAATGTCACCAGCAAGGAAGGGCCTGATGCCAACCATCAGCATGGTGCCTCTCCTCACTCCCCTTCCTGTTCGCTGCCTGCTCTGGAACAGATCCATCCTGTCACTCTTTGACGGCAGGACCTCCTTCCATGGAGCTCTAGCCAGCTCTGCAGAAGGCCAGGCCCTGCTTCCAGCTCCATTTTGTTGTTAAGAGGGAGACTCATATCATCTGCTCCCTTCTTCAGACTTCCTTCTTCCCACACTCCTCCTCCTCTTCAAAAAGAGTTTTCCTCTCACCTCTCCGTTCAACTCCCCTGTCTCCTCTTCCTTTCCTCTCAGCTGCTTCTGTGTAGTTGTAAAATTAACAGTCTACAACTATTTGAAAAACTCATAGTAAGAAAGCTATTGCAAACATATGTATATATATATATATATATATATATATATATATATATACATATAAACATACATATATATGTATATAATTTACATTGAAGTTGTCTTCCTTTGTAGGGGAGCTATCCCAATGCATAGCTAGAATTTCAGATAAACTGAGTCCTCTCTGGATTTCCCTATATGAGGAGTTTAAAATTAGGTAGAAGACATTGGCAATATCTAATTATAAAAGAAATGAATTTTAACTATCTACTCTAGGAAAAGTTATATGAATCTGATTTTTCTCCCTTTCTGTCAGAAGATCTTTTTATAATTTAAAGTATTTTGTATTTGTTTGTATGTGTGTGGGTACATACATGCATGTGTTCAGGTGTGTGTGTGTGTAAGTGGATGCCAAAAGAACCTTGGGGATGTTTCTCAGTTACCATCCACTGTTTTTTGAGACAGTCCTTTGATGGCCTGTGCTCACTGACTGGCTTGGCTGGCTGGTCAGTGAGTGCCAGGAACTAGATGTCTACTTCCCCAGAGCTGGGCTTTCAAATGTGTGCTCCACCATGCCTGACTCCTTTTTGTCAGTCTGGGTATTGAACTCAGTATGGCAAGCACTTCAGCAACTGAGTCAACTTCCCAGATTCTCCTGGAATATCATTATCGTGTGTGTGTGTGTGTGTGTGTGTGTGTGTGTACTCACCCTTGAATCTCCTGACACTATGCCTACTTGATGAGATGAAGTCAGCTGAAATGATGAAGGGACTGCAAAATAGCAACTACTGACCCCTCAAAAGGAATCTTCTGCTTCTAGTAGTTCTCAATCATAGACCCTTAACGATGTGAAGGAGGTAGCATATACAGTGTGGACACACCAAACCAATTCACATCTAGGGTGGGAGGGAGTGTGGATGACACAATATTTTATCATTCTATTCAATGCAATTTTATAATCCAAATATTCATCTTTATTTGTGGAGTGTGTGTGTGTGTGTGTGTGTGTGTGTGTGTGTGTGATGTGTGTGGGAGCAGGCATGCTAAGAGACACAAGGAGTGGTCAGAAGACACGTTTGTGGGTCACTTCTCTTCTAGCTTTATGTGGGTTCTGAGGATCAAACTTAAGTAGCACAGTAAGCTCTTCACTCACTGAATGGTTTGCTGATGCAGTGATGTATAAAATCTCTGTGGAGTTTCAACTTGATTTATTCAGACTGTGCTTGGCCACAGGTAGAGAAAACACTGAAATGAAAGCCAAGCAGGAGAACGAGGCATTCTTTGCTCCAGCCATTCTTTTGCCCATTGGCTGGCAATTGAATCATCTCCTTCAACAGGGTGGTCTTTGCAATTCCGGATAGAGAAGAATATCCAGGTAGCTCCTAGGACTGCAGAGCTGGTCCTTTTAGAGGACATATTTCCACAGCAGAAACCCATGGCAGGATGTGAAACATGGCTACTGTAGAATTTACCCAGGGCTGTCAAGTTTCATTACAAGATTGGGCAGCATAGAGATTGCTATTTAGGCCAGGACATTTTTAACTCTATCTTGATTGTTCTGAGTTGCCATCCAGCACACCAGGAAATTCTCCATACTGCTGAGGACTCTGGCACTGGACAGATAAAAA
This sequence comes from Onychomys torridus, assembly GCF_903995425.1. Lineage (NCBI taxonomy): Eukaryota > Metazoa > Chordata > Mammalia > Rodentia > Cricetidae > Onychomys > Onychomys torridus. The sequence continues at coordinate 10,738,688 of NC_050450.1, forward strand.
TCTGTTCCTGTTCATACAGTAAATGGGCACTGACCGCCCACCATATGCCAGATGCTGTTCATGGTGAGGACACATGGTGACAGCTCAGACACCATCCCTGTTCCCCTGGAGTTCACCCTCCAGCAAAGGAGATGAGGGTGTGAAGGATCGACAGCGGCAGGGAGGAAAGGCAGATTCAGAAGGGAGGAGCTCTGAGGAGCCAGGGCAATGGGAACTTTGTGGGCTTTTTGAGAAGGCATGGATTCTGTTCAGTTTGGGAGAGAAAGATCTTTGCATTTTAATGCAGACTTCTATGATTTTTCTTTCCTTTCCCTCTCTAGCTCTGTGCTTATGTGGGTATATGCTACTGTGGGTGCATGTGTATACATGTGCATGTGGAGGTAGTAGTTTTGCCAACCTGACACAAACCTAGATCATACCTAGGGAGAAAGGAATCTCTACTGAGTAATTGTCTCCATCAGATTGGCCTGTGAACGGGGACATTTTCTTCATCTTTAACTGATGTGGGAGGGCCCAGCCCACTATGGGTGGTACCACCCCCCTCCCCCCAGCAAGCAGTCCTGGTTGTATAGGAAAGCAAGCCGAGCAAGCTTCAGGAGCATTCTTTAAGCAGTGCTCCTTCACTGTCTCAGCTTCCACTCCTGCCTCCGGGTTCCTGCCTTGGCTTCCCTCCACAATGGATCACACTTTGTTTTGGTCGGTGTTTCATCACTCAACGGAGAAGCAAAGTAGGATAGAAGTCTCCTTCGGGTGCTGTTCCTCAGGAGTTATCTACTTCCTCTTTTGAGATAGGCTCATTCCCTGACCTGGGACTCTCTGACTAGGCTGACTGGCTGAACAGTGGGCCCCAGGGATCTGCTTGTCTCTGCCTCCCCTGTGCCATGATTACAAGCAGACAACACTATGCTCAGCTTTTAGCTTTAAAAACATGAGTTCTGGGAATCAAACCCATGTACTCATGTTTGTGTGACAAGCGCTTTCTTTACTCATGAGTCGTCTTCCCAACCCCTGACTTTCATTTTAGTTATTATTTTTAGCAAAAATTTTGAATTTTATTTTTTAAAAATAATATATGAAATTGAGTGTGGGATGAGCCAGTCTAAGAATCTCATAAAACACGTGGTCTTATAGTTTGAATCTGAACTGTCCTTCATGGCTAGTGAACACTTGGTTCCCAGCTCCGTGATGGGAAATATTAGAAGCTTTAGGAGTTGACACCTCAACAGAGAAACAGGTCACTGAAGACTTGTTTGGGGGAAATTATACCAGGTGTCCAGTCCCTTTCCTCTCTCTGTTTCCTGGCTCCACTGAATGACCCACTTTGGCCCCATGTTCTTATGGCCATGATGTTCTACCATGCCACAGGCAATGGGACTGGCTATTCCAAAATCACCATGGCCTGTGTGTTCTGAAATCACCATGTCCTGTGTGTTCTGAAATCACCATGGCCTGTGTGTTCTGAAATCACCATGGTCTGTGTGTTCTGAAATCACGAGCCAAAATAGATCCTCATCCCTTATGTTATGTCAGGCATTTTATTACAGTAGCAAAAACTCTGATTAAAACACAATGACAGACTCACATCATCGTTATTACTAAGACCAAGTTACAAAATGGTTCCATTCTCTGCACAAAAAAATCTCCCATGCTCTCAATTTCCATACTTTAACATTTGGCAATCACTCATCTCTCCTCTGTCCCTGTCATCTGCCTTTTGGAAAACATTCTATAAAATATATGATGTTTTAAGCATCATTCCTTTCACTCCAGCAGAACTCCTTTGTTAGTCAATTTCTTTGTGTTTCTATAGTTTATTTTTTGTATAACAATATAGTAATCCATTGTATGCATTCCCAGAAATCCCACTCTAAGATGTTTCATTTAAGGAAATAAAATCTTATGATCACATTAAACCTGTAAAGACATATACATACATACATACATACATACATACATACATACATACATACATACATACATATATGTGTGTGTGTGTGTGTGTGTGTGTGTGTGTGTATGTGAGTGTGTGTTTGTATATGTGGAGAGAGAGAGAAAGAGAGAGAGAGAGAGACTCTTTCTTCATAATTGCCCCATGCTGAAAAAAAATTCTCTACTGTCCTCTACCACTTAATAGATAGGAGGTGTGATTTTTAAGTGATGGAATACAAATTCTTGTTAACCAAAGCAAGACAAACAGAGAAACAAAAAATCCAAAAGATGTATGGGTTCATTCAATAGAAAGAACGCAGTGATCTTGGCATGCTGAGATTCAGGCTGAAGTGATGTCTTCAGATCTGCCTAGCCCCATCTAAATAAATGTTGACATACATTCTTTCAACACCATGCCTTCTTAAATCCAGAAAACCAATGACTCCTTCTAAGCTGCAAGAGAAAGTTTCCAGAGAAGGAATCTGATTGGATGAGGTAGAATAGCGTACCGTCCCAGGGCAATCACCATAGCCAGAAGCAATGCTTGTGGTGATTAGGAACCTGCCATCCAGAAGCAGTCCCTGCTGCTTCCTTCATAGTGGAGTGTGGAGTTAGAGCTGAGAACCAGAGAATCACAGAGTCTGTCAGAACCCCATGAGTTCTCAACTCTGTTTTGACGCACAGTATGGAAAGAACAGTTATGGCAAACGTGGTTGGAAAAGGAACATGGAGATTTTATCCTCAGTAATAGGAGGCTGTGTCAGCCTATTTTATTGTGTATATTTTTTGTGGTGTGTGCATGTGTGCACTTGTGCACATGTGGAGGCCATAGGAGGTGTCAGGTGTCTTGCCCTATCACTCTCCATCTTATTCCCTACAGACTTCTTCACTAAACTAGGAGCTAGACTGTTAGCCAGCAAGTATCAGTCATTCCCCTGTCTTCATCTCCCCACAACACTGGTATGAGTGCACAGCCATGCCTAGCTTTTTATGTGGATGCTGGGGATTCAAACTGATGTTCTCATGTTCTTCCAGCAAGTCCTCTTACCCACTAAGCCGTGTCCTCAGCCTCTCATTTCAGCCTTTTGAGGAGGGCTGCATGTGATATCATTGGAGATTCAAGACGCTCACCTGGCAGTGCAATGAATTGGATGTACAGGATAGTATGAAGAGAATCTGGGACCAGTATTCTCTTCATAATCTGGGGGGGGGGGGGCTTGCAGCCACTCTCCAGGCAGGAGGGCAGAGGCTATAATTCAGAGCACTTTCAGAACAAGCTACAGAAATGAACTCCAGCCTGCTTGTTTCTAAATTTGTTCTCTCTGCTCACAGGCTGCTGAATTCTACATACTGGGCCGTGGACTGTTGTCTCTAAGAAGTTTATAATCTAGCATAAGTGGTGCAGTTGTATAGACTGTGAACCGGGAAAGAATAGAGACACATTTCATGTAATATTCATTAAAGGTATGGGTTTCATTTTTGTGGGTGTTCTGGCAAATTAAAGTAAAGGTCTTAGGAAAGTAATATTTTTTTGTTTATTTTTTCAAATCCACTCCTTGTGGTTTATTTAATTGGTGAATTTATACTTTAAAAAGGAGAGGAGCAATTTGCTAGAAGTTGATGGCTGGAGGACTCACCTACTCCGAGGTCAGTAGTACTTCATAGGGAAGGTGTTATTTGAGATTATCCTGTAGAGTGGTGACGCATAAGCATGATATAGGCAACAAAAGGAGTAAAGTCACGTGGACAGGGCTGGGGAGGGGCTCAGTTGGTGGAGTGCTTGCCTAGCATGCACAGAGCCCTGGGTTTGATTCCTAGAACCACATACATGAGGCACAGAGGTGTGGCATTCTATAATGCAATAGTCAGGAGGAAGAGGTCAGAGAATCAGAATTTCAAGGTCATCCTGAGCTATACAGTGATCTCAAAGCCAGCTAGAGATACATGATACCCTGTTGCAAACCTCTCCACTCCCAACACCAAAAAGAAATGCAAGGGCCATGCAGTGGAGGGCTGGTAAAGGCTCAGCAACGTAGAAAGGCAAGGATGTGGAGATGGAGCTCTTGCTTCTGTTTGTTGTCTCCGCTCAGTCTCATGCCTGCAGTGGGGTGGACCAGCATGGCCCTGAGGTGTACACTGACACTGCTTTCCAGTCAAGTCAGTTCTTACTGAAGGGACCAAGGCCAACTGCGTGGTGCTGGATAAACACAGATGACCCAAGGGAAGATCCTGCTTTTGCTTCTGGCCAACCATGTGTGAGAATGAGATGCTTCAAGAACACTGAATGTAGTGTATTGCCAAAGGCTACCCCAGGAGGTATGAGTTCACAAGAACCAAGAAAAGGAAAGGTTACCAGGCAAAACCCTAGGGCAAAAATGGAGCTTGAAGTCAGCCTTGGGCTGAGGAAATGGATCTGCCAGCAGAGTGTGTCCTGGTTAGTTTTATTTCAACTTGACATAAACTAGAGTCATTTGGGAAGAGGAAACCTCAGTTGAGAAAATGCCCCCACCAAGCTTATGGCCTATGGTCAAGCTTGTGGTATATTTTCTTTATTGATGCTTGATTAGGAGGGCTCCAGTTCTCTGTGAAAGGTACCCCTCTTGGGCAGGTGGCTCTAGGCACTACACAAAGCAGGCTGAACAAGCCACAAGGAGTGAGCCAGTAAGCAGTGTTCCTCCAAGGCTCCTGCTCCAGTTCCTTCCTCCAGGTTCCTGCCTTGACTTCCCTCAGTGATGGGAGAGTTACAGCCATGCCTGAGAGTTGTAAGACAAAGTAAACCCTTTCTTTCCCAAGTTGTTTATGGTCATGGTATACTATCACAACAATAAAAACACTAAGACAGAATGCCTGCCTTGCAAACATGAGGACCTGAGTTTGGTTCATAGATCCCAAGTTAAAAAAAAAAAAAAAGAAAGCTGGTATGTGTGCATGTACATACCCTCTCCCCCCAACACAATCAGTTTTACAAAACAAAAAATAAGCCAAAAAACAAATAACAACAAAAGACTATTGAGCTTCGATTGGACGTGAAGAGGCAGGGGGATATCTGAATAGGAGTTACAAGGGCAGGACCACAGCATTGTGTGTTCAGCTGGGAGTCGGGAGCTGGGGAGAGGTGGCCCCATAAAGCTGAGCTGGAGGGAAGCAAATCACTGTTTGATAAAGGATGAGTCTAAACTGGGGCTGGTGCTGCCTCATCCAAAGACTTTGCATCCCAAAAGAGTGTGGTTCAAATAGTCATGTCTCTACAGTTCAAATCTGCTAGGACATATATTTTTTTTAAAATGATAGAAAATGGTCTGACTAGAGAGCTCAGTGGAAAAAATGCTTATCTAGCATTCACGAAGCCCTATAGTTCTTCTCAAACTATAAACTAAGTGAGCAAATAAATACATATAAATAATATAAAATAATATAAAATCTAAGACGACACATAGCTTATATAAGATCGGCACTGGATTCTATGTTCTGTAACAGAGGTCCCAAGGTTGTTCATAGCTGGTGTGGTAGTCCAATTATCTATGTTCTTCCTACTTTGTGACTCTGTTACCTTGGCTAGCGGCTTCTACTTCTTGGTCCAAAATGGCTGTAGGTGCTCTGACCATCACATCTGCATTGCAACCAAAAGGAGGAGGGAGGCACAATGGTGGGCTTACCTTCTCAGTATAAGGTACTTTCTATAATTTGTACAGTTGTACTTGTCTTCTCTCTTCCTATTGGCCAGACTATAGTTTAGAGTTCTTAGAATATAAATTTTATTATTAGATATTCTGTTTCCAGATAAAGTAGGAATTTCCCTTTCCTCCACTTAAAAATTTTGGTTTTCTCCTCTTTGTTTTTTAATTTTTATTTATTTATTTATTTTATTTTTATTTTATTTTATTTTATTTTTTTTTACCACTAGAGATGGAATCCCCCAGTCATGCTGGATAATTTCTCTTCCACTAAGCTGCATCTCCAGAAACCCCTTCCCCACTTTTCTAGGTTTTTTTTTTGATACGGGGTCTCACTAAGTTGCCCAGGTAAGCCTTGAACTCCATCTGTAGCCCAAGCAGACTTTGAGCTTGAAATCCATTTGCCTCAGCCTTCTTGGTAGCTGGGATGACAGGCCTGAGCCACCATGCCCAGTCCGTAGATTCCCATTTCTAGGAGCAGAAGGGAAGGTATTTGATGAGCAATCAGAAGTCCTTGGCACCCTGCACGCCTCCCCGTGGTTTCTAACCCTCAAAGCATCTTCTTCTGCCTATAGAAGGAGAAACCCAAAGCTGGCTCTCTGCCTGAGGTAATGCAGAGAAAGCACCTTGGACAGCATGCAATGCACACTGGCATTAAGTGAGTTAAGCATCTCACTTTGCTCTTACTTGCATATCTGAAGAGCTGGGCCAAGGACCGAGGTCTCCTGGTTGAATGTTAGGATTCTTCTCTGAAGTAGCATGGAGGAACACACATCTTAATTGCTCTCTGGTTTGATGAGCACAAACAGAGTTCCCCCAAATAATGTAAGAAGTTTTCAATGTATCGAAGAATTAAAAGGAGACAGGAACTCTAGAGTCCCATTGGCTAAGCCTTTCTTCTCAGCCTTCAGGTAACCTTGTTGGATTTCTCACGCTCTGTGAAGAACAGGTGGATAGTGACTGGACTTGGGCTTGGGTCAAAAGGAAAACAAGAAAAGACAGAGATCTGTGACTTTCTTCATTCAGTGACTGCTCTGAACATAGGGCCATATATTGTTCCACAGTCTACATGGTACATACAGCTGTTGATGGTACCAAGACTTTGTTTCTGTTGAACCCATGTCCGTCCCATTATGGGGTATCTAGAGATTCGAATATAAGATTACACCTTGCATTAAGTGACAATTGATCCATATCTCCTCCTGTATATTTCTTTCCTCTGTCTTCTCCTCTCCCTCTCCTTTTCCTTCTCCTCCTCCTTGTGGATAAAAACAATATCCCATGCACATCTGCTTCCTCAAGATCTTGACTAGTTAGTAGAATGCTGATCTTGCATGCCTGAAGCCCTGGAAATGAACTACAACACTCCATAAAACTGCTGTGATAGCACACACCTGTAATCCCAGACCTTAAAGAGGTGGAGGCAAAAGAATCAGATGTTCATGACCAGTCTGGGGTGCCACATTTTGTCCAAAAACTAAAATGTAAAGATGTCAAGTGATTTGGAAGCACGGGGGCGGGTGACTGAGTAAGCTGCCAGTTGTCATGCTCACTGCCCACCTCTTCTGTAATCTCAATTAGAATTGTCACAGAAGCTGGTAGTGGTGGCTTCTTCCAGCTTGTTCCTAGCAGTTGAGCAAGGCATTAGAGGTAAGTAGGGGTGCAGTGCTATGTTAATATGTTATTAAGATCTCCCAGCCACTAGATTCCCCATTCTAGGTTCTCTGGCATATCCTACCTATTAGGAATAATAGGTGGCTGGGATTAAAAGAACAAAATACTTTGTTAATGGCCATTCAGACTTCCAGTAACTTTCAATAAATAAACGAGATTCCAGAAACAGACAAGTGGCCTTAGATAATTTCTTTTCTGCAGCTGGTTCACTGTAAGTAAATGCTGAGTGTGGGAAAGATTCCAGACCATGTCTGCTCATTCATTTGTTCCTTTGTTCAATAGTGAACGCTCTATCCAGGACTTGCACACTCTATCAGCAGGGTTAGATGTGGAGTGATACAAAGATAACCCCTGCTTTCTACATTTTTAAAATTCTGTGTTAACCAAGTCTGGTGGTGCAGGATTGCAATCCACTTAATTTGGGAAGCTATGGCAGAAGGATTACAAGTTCAAGGCCTGCCTTGGTACAGAGTGAATTCAAGTCCAGTCTGCAGTACTTAACAAGACTCTGTCTCAAAACAGAGTCATAGGGGGCCTGAGTATGTAGCTCAGGGGCTGAGCACTTGCTTAGTATGCATTTAACTCTCAGTTTCTACAAAGAAAGAAAACAACAACAACAACAACCAGTATTTTTCAGTCAGTCAAGGTATTTTTCAATTGGCCACAATAATAGAAGTTGTGTTGGAGGAGTGACTCTCTCTCTCTCTCTCTCTCTCTCTCTCTCTCTCTCTCTCTCTCTCTCACTCACTCCATTTAAAAGGTTCATTTATGCCACTGTTTCTGGCTCTGTCTCATATGACACTGGCCTGGACAGTGCAGAATGTGGGCTGGAGTCATGGAATTTAGCCCTTACCTTGGCATCTTGGCTCTGCTCTTAGGTGTTTAGAAACATCCAACAAATATATGAGTTGAGTACAAGGGAGGAAAAATGGAAAGTCATGCCCAATGAGACACTGCTCACAGAAGATAGGCAAGGTGAGGGAGGCGAATGGAAATATCTGAGGGGGAGGCAGACACAGGAAAAGGGATAAAGGGGTTGCTTTAGAGGATTGTGGAGTCCTTCCTTCATGAGCACACAGCATCATATTTGTTTTGCAATGCTGGAGATCAACTCTAGACTAGAATGTTTGTGTCTGGGCCAGAGCTCCCCCCAGAGCTAATAGTGAATGCTAAACCAGGAAGCTCTAAATAGACATCAGTGTGAAAGAGATTTCAGACCACCAGGAAAGAGAGACAGAGAGCGAGTGAGAGCAGAGGGCATAATGTTGGCTGGGTAGGAGGGCAGGAAGGATCTTAGAGGAGTTGGGGGAGGAAATTTAAAAAAGAATTCAAATCTTCTAGAAATGAGCTGGAAAACACGAACAGATTAAAGAAAAACAATGACTCTGATTCCCAAAACATGTAAATAAAGTGAAAAATGGAAAACCTGTGACACCCAGTTCTGCTAGAAGAGGCATTTAAGTGCAATTCAGGAAACCAGCCCTTGGAACTCGGGAAATGGCAGCACAAATGGTAAATTAGCCAAAAAATGAGAAACACTAAATGGGTTATGGTGGCATTTATGAAAGAGTAAGAGAATTAAAGTCTGAATGGAAAGGGTGAATAATAAATATGTCTGGAGAACATTTGAAATAATCAGATTGTGGAAGTTAAGAGACAACTGTGAGGTAAAAAAAGACAAAGTAGAAATTGGAAAGAATGAGACATTTTGTACACACAGTCTCACACGGCTCTTACAGGACTGAGTGCCCTGGACATGACCACACCCAGGTGCCCAAGAGAAGTATGGCTTTAAAAAGACAGAACAGTGTCACAATAGGGTGTTGAGCAAAGTGACAGAGTGGGATAATAACAACAACCTGTGGGAAGTGTTCATTTAATTGCTTTTATTAGACAACAGCTGTGTACTAGGCGTGTTCAGAACGTCCTGTGTGTTTTGAGCTATGTTAGGTGATGGGGAGTTTATAGGGTTTATTTTAATTAAAGTGTTTTTAATCATATATTAGTTATACATTATAATAATTTTCATCATGACATTTTAATACTTGTATAAAATGTATTTTGGTTATATTCTCCCTGTTATTCTCTCTTGTCACCCTACACCCTACACTACTACTGACCCTTCTTCTTCCCAATTGTCCCCTCTTCACAATCTTTTTTTTTTTTTTTGTGACTCAATGAGTTTAATTAGGATTATTGGCAGGACCATGGGAACATTGCCTGTTGCTACACTGAAGAAAATGGCTCTCTCTACCAATGACCATTAATTGCCCCTAGGTCCTCAGAGAGGCAGCCTCTTTGCCACCCCGTGGTGGATGCTGGTCTGTGTGATCTTGTGCAGGTGATCACAGCTATGCCACACCTGGAAGACAGTGTTCTGAAGCATTTCAGTCCTTCCTTCAGCTCCTACCTTTGTTTTTTGTTCTCTTTTCTGGTCCCCAAGCCTTGGTGAGATGTTCCATTTGGGGCTCAGCTTTCAACAGTCATTTACTCTCCACACTTTGATCAGTTGGGTGTCTCCACACTAACTGGCAGCACTAACTGATCTATGGACATAAACAGGATTATTTGCAAAACAATCTGATGGTCACAACATGGCCATTTAACAAAACCAACAGTGGAGTATGTGTAGATGGAGAGCTTCTCTCCAGGTTCCACCAAGCCCCTGCGGTCCCACAACCCACGTATAAAATAATCATACAGACACTTATATTATTTAAACTGCTTGGCCATTAGCTCAGGCCTACCATTGTCTAGCTCTTACTCTTATATTTAGCCCATTTCTGTTAGTCTATACTTTGCCACATGGCTTGTGGCTTACCGGTATCTTTACATGTTGCTTCTCATGGCAGCGGCTAGAAGTGTCTCCTCCCAGCCTTCCTGTTCCCTGCCTTCTCCTCTTCCTTGTCCCTCCTATACTTCCTGCCTGGCCACTGGCCAATCAGAACTTTATTTACACAGAACAATATCCACAGCAAGTATGTGATATTTTATTTGTGCTGAAATGTGATATTTTATTTGTATGTTAATAAATAAATTTTGCCTGGAAATTAGAGGACATAGATAGCCAGCCATAAACAAAAATCAGGCAGTGGTAGCACACACCCTTAATCCAGTCACAAGGCAGGCAGAGTCTCTGTGTGTTCAAGGACACAGCCAAGTGTGGTGACACATGCCTTTAATCCTAGTACCAAACATAGAGACTTAGAGGTCTGTATAGACAGGCAGTGACGAGGAAGTGAGGTGGCTGGGCTTAGAGCCAATGAGAAGGCAGAACAGCAAGGCAATAAAAGTGCAGGTTAGACAGGAAGAAGTTGGTTCTTTTGGGAAGCTACGGAGGCATGGTGAGCTAAGGTTAGCTGGTAGCTATTCGTATTTCTCTGATCTCTACGGCTTTCACCCCTGTGTTTGGCTCTGTGTTTCTTATTTAATAAGACTGTTTAGAAATTTGTCTACAGTGGAGGAGGTGGAGAGGTCTCAGAGCATGTAAGCTCCCCCACACACACCAGGGACCCAGCAGGAAGCATCATGGGCATCTCATTCTTTAACACCATGAAACTTCAACCACATAGAAACCCTGATTCTGTTTGTGTTCTTTGAATGGTTATCAGTACTAGATTTCTGCCAGGTGCTATGTTCAGGTTTCATTAAGCAATCAAAAAGGAAGCCTCCTTTATGATGCATACATTCTGCTTATTAGAAAACAAAGCAAAATTACCAGAACCCAAAGAGATCCTAAGCCACGTGTCCAACAGAAATTGAAGAGCTAGCTTTTCTATGTGAGTTCTGGGGGATCCAGCTCAGGTCTCATGCTTGTACACCTATCCATGGAGTTATCTTCCTAAACCCTCATGTGTTCTTATCACTTTGTTTTAAAGAAAACACTTTTGAGATCCAGGGTGTGGGGCTGCAGAGATGGCTCAGTAGTAAAGAGGACTCAGGTTCAGTTCTTAGCACTCAAGTGACACAGGCCACAGTTGCTTGCAGTTCCAGCTCCAGAGGATCTGACACCCTTTTCTGCCTCCATGGGTGCATGAACAAATGAAGAGAAACCCACACACAGATGCATGTAATTCAACAACAGCAAAATGTTGAATAATATTGAAGTATTTATTTAACATACATATTGAAAAAATAAAATACAGGCTTTGTATTAGACCTATGGCATATCTTAATCCAGACCACCCACATAGCAAGTGCCCCTGTGACTCATGCTTCCATCATAGACACTGCTGGTCTAGAGTGAACTTGAAATTTCTGGTCCAGTTTCATTCCATTTGTGAAATAGGAAGATGACCTCCCTATTCTCCCTTTGGGTCTTGGCCATTCATAGAACAGCAAATCCAAGCAGTGGAGAAAGGGCCATTCAACATAGGCAACAGCCTTACATCTCTAAGGCCATAGCTACTACAAGAAGCTTGTCGGTGCTTGCGCTGCAGATAGTACATATTTGTTTGGATTAGTGCTATGTAGACCACTTTACCATCACTGAATGATGGGAAGACAGAAGCAAACCTTTGCAGAGCACCAGGTCTCACCACCTTGTGCATTTTGCTAGAATACTTTCTTGTATTTATCGTTCCTGATGGAAATATTGAAGATGTAATTTGAAGCTTAGCAGCAACCAGGGTTTCTGGTATGTTTATCTGGTTCCTAAAGGTGTGTAATCAATTTTGATAAGCAAGACAGTGATACGATTTTGCTGTTTAATATAAGTGCTCAGCAGGTAATAATGGGGACAAAGCAAAGTGGTATATAATAGTATCTCCTTAGGTAAAGAATGTTGCTCTAGTGTAAGTTTAAGTGGGAAGAAAGCCTAAGGAAATATGGACTGTCTTTCTAGAAACTGGATGGAGGAATTGAAGGGAATAGGTACTTACTCCCTGCCAACTTCATAATGTAATTGGTGTTCAGCAGAAATTTCTGTTAGAGCTTTTTTTTCTCTCCAAAAGGACTAAAGACAGGAGCTAGACAGAGATGATATTAACATTTAGTACATGGAGTCACTACTCTAGAATACTGAATTGTAAGGGAACACAGTAAAAATTAGGACATGAGGTATAGTTGCTTTCATATAATCTGGAGCAGATTTGCCAAATCTGAATAATCACGCTGCTAAATGCACCTTGTTTAATTAGGAGATGGAGGGAAAGGAATGACACATAAGGAATCAGGATAAGAAATTAAAGAAGGTTTGAGCAAATTCAACAGATAAATCCAAAAATGGATGACAACCCATGCTGGTCTCCTGCTTAAAATGATGAGTGTGATACTCAGGTCACATAATGTCACCTGCAAATGCTTCTCATGTGGGTCACCTATGCCCAAACTGAAGTCTTTATTCCCTGAACCACTGTGTTAGTTAGTTTTTTCTTCAATCAATCCACCAAAAAGAAACATTTCTTTGTTCTCAGCTTGGGAATCTATGATTGGGAAGTTAAGTTTTAGGGCCAGAGTGGAGCAACATGTCATAGCAGATAAAACTGCTCACCTCTTGCTAAAGAGATGAAAGAATGGAAGGGACAAGGATATCCACTGTCCTCTTAAAGGCATAATCCAGTTACCTACCGACTTCTCAATAGGCACCACTCTCAAAGCTTCTGCCTCCTCCAACTGTAGCACCCTGAGCTTCAATCTTTTAGCATGTAGGTCTTTGTGGGAGGCAGTCAAGATTCAGCCTGGAACACTTACCTTTCTAAACAGAAAATAAGCAGGATATTTCCAAACCTCTTGATAATTTGTACAGACATTTAGGTTATGAACTAGACCTCGCCAAAGCTCCATTAATCCAAAAAATGTTGAATTATTGAAATTTGGCATGACAGTGTACTGGAGTCATTGAGAGATACCTCTATGAACTGGTCTTCCTACCTATGAGTTTGGGATGTGAGGCACAGAAAGTTCTTAGGTGGCTGTTTTGTTTTGTATTTGTTTGTTTGTTGTTTCTTAATGGTTTGGCTCATCTTTACAGCAGTTACACAGCATTCAACACATGTCCTGTTGTAGCGATTGGCCTGTTGGTGCAATCACTTTACCCCACACACTGTTTCCTTTGCCCTCTTTCTCTCCTTGATTACTACCTGGTTCCCTCTGTTTTGGTGCCTTGAGAACTTGCTCTTCCTGCCTCTACCCCAATAAACAGGATGAGTACAATCCCCTTAGTACAGCTGTTGAAACATTTCCTTCTGTCTCTAACTTCACTTCTCAAGCCACTTCCTTCCCCCCATACCCCATCTTCCAATCCCTCTGACCCGATTCTAACTCTGATAAAACTCATTATGATGCTTCATCTCTCTCCCTTTTACTATGCAGTTTTCCCATGCAAACTGCTGTTGCTATCCCCTACTGTCTGTCTGTCTGTCTGTCTGTCGGACCCTTGCTTTTTTCTGCACATGACCCAAACATGTTCTACTTTGTATCCTGATTCTAGCCCTGGAGTTACAATAGAACTTAACACAGCTTACCTTATGAACATTATCAGATTAATGAGTAAACATCGTTCATTTTATATTTGCCATTCTTTATTGTTATTGTTATTTTTTGTGACTTCCAAACCTTGAGAACTATATGGTTATTTTTGTACTACGTTCTTAGCAGATTTCACAATACAGAGCATGCTTGATATGTAGTAGGTCCTCAGATGTGTCTATTGGATGGAATAATGGATATATTAATGGATTATTGATGGGTTATGGATAGATAATCTATTGATGTGTAGCACATGGATGGACTGGTAGATAGACAAATAGATGGATAAGTGTATTGATGGGCTTATGAATATGTAGGTAAATGTATTTGTGGGAGATGGCAATTATGTATAGTAAAATGTATTGATGGATGGATAGATGGCACATCTTACGATGATATGTCAATAAACTTAACTATCAAGCATCAACTGGGTACCTTCTGTGTGCTAGGCAATTTGATAGGACCAAAAATAATTATGAGAAATGAAACCAAAACTTCAGCTTGCAAGATAAAAGCAGCTTAATTTAGCTCCCAATTAGTTACTTTGAAAGCCTACTGACAATGAGGAATTTAATGAAAGTCCAATGTCCCTCTAATTCATCAGTCTATGCAAAATCTTTTCATGAGTCCTATGCACACAGGGTGTGAGATGGAATGTGAGATGGAATGTTCCCTAGATGTTCCTATGTGGCTCTACTTAGCTCATCATATACCATCTAAGAACCATCAACAGTAAGGATCAAGAGCAAACAAGTTTCTACTGCCTAAATAGTGAATGGTATTCAATTAATGAACAAAAGTGTTGGCTTTCCCTCTAATGCAAAGGCTTTGCATGTCTGTTCTGCCAATGGCAAACCCAAATGTTTCTCTACTTACAACCTTTTATTCACAGTTTCCCATGACTTCTGAACAAACTCCCAGTGCTTTAGCATGCCATACAAGGGCCCCCATTAGCTCCTTAAGAAGCTGCTTCCTGCTTCTTCTGGTACATCACTATCTCAGCTGATAACTCCAATGACCAGAATTATTCCTCCTACTTCTCCTTTTTCCTTCAGTATCCCCAAAAAGGGCTCCCCAGACATTCATGTGTAGCTGAAGTTTTCCTGGTCCTGTCTGGCTCCTGCAGCCCCCATGGTCCTACAGCTGCTCAGACCCAAATAAACACACACAGGCTTATAATATTTTTAAACTATGGCCACGGCAGGCTTCTTGTTATCTAGTCCTTGTATCCTTTTTGTTTGTTTGTTTTTCAAGACAGGGTTTCTATGTGTAGTTTTGGAGCCTGTCCTGGATCTCACTCTGTAAACCAGGCTGGTCTTGAACTCACAGAGATTTGCCTGCCTCTGCCTCTCTAGTGCTGGGATTAAAGGTGTGTGCTACTGACACTTGGCTAGTATTTATATCTTAAATTAACCCATTTCTATAAGCCTATACTTTGCCAAACTGCTTGTGGCTTACTGGTATTTTACATCTTGTTTCTCATGGAGGTGGCTGGCAGCATCTCTTCAGCTCTGCCTTTCTCCTTTCTCCTTTCTAGTTAGAATGTCCTGATTAACCCTATTCTGCCTCACCATTGGCCAAACAGCTTTATTTATCAACCCATCAGAGCAACACATATTCACAGCATACAGAATGATATCACCCATCATTTCTCATTTTCTTTCTATTTAAAAGGAAGATTTTTAACTTCAACATAGTAAAATTACATACAATAAAACAGATATTAAGCAAGACTTATAGTTATAATATCTAGTCTATTTGTATTTGGCAAAATTAAAGAAAATGTTCTATATATCTTATATTTGTGAGTCTAAGTTTTCATTACCATAACCAATGAAAACCATAATTATAACTATCTAGTCTTCAACTACAATAAAGACCTGAGAAGGATATAATATTACCTAAGTAAACAGGAAGTGCACTGTAAGCAACTTCCAAAAATCTGGAATGACAGAGACAGCTGCCTGCCTGGACAGTCCCCTAGAGTTCTTCTGCAATGTTGAGGCATCCATCTTCAGCCCATAGGCCTAGTCTCTCAGTCATTTCTCTCTGTGTCCTGTAGAATGTCTGGCAGTTTCTTCTGAAAAACAGTTACCTGAAGGACCATCTCGCCTTGCAAAGTTCAGTGGTCACATTCCTATGGGTCCTGCATGTCCAGTTGATATAACATTTTGTCAAGCAGTCCAGGCAAGAACAGTTTCTTGTCTAAACGGCTTTCATCCAGGAGCCCCTCATCAACTTTTGCAACTTTCTCATTCTCCAGCTGTCATTCTGTCATGTGCCTATGTCTATGAATTGTAAGAATGGTTGGCCAGAGGGTAGAGAGGCACTGTGCCTTTGATTCTGCATCTATAGGACTCACTGTAAAGCTTGACACATAAGAAACTTGTAATAAAAAGTTGCAGAGTCAAAAAAATATGTCTAGGTCTGGTTAGGTGGCTTAGTTGGTAAAGGGCTTATCTTACAGAGACAAGCATCTGAGTTTGCCCCTCAGAACCCATGTAAAAGTGCCAGGAATTATGGAGCACCTGAAATCCAAGCACTGGGGAGGCAGAAACAAGTGGATTCCTGGGGCTTGCTCATCAGCCAGCCTAGCCTATTTGACAAGCCACTAAGAGACCATGTCTCAGAACACAAGGTGGGTGGCATTCCTGAGGAATGACATCAAGGTTGTTCTCTGGCCCCCATCTGGCCCACATATACATATGCCTCCTTGCATACATACTCAAGGAAAATGTCTTTCTAGCAAACTATCATAGACACTATAATGCCTCAAGTAGAATAGTGATTGCTCAGCTTGTTTTTAGAACAGTGTTTATGTTGAAGTGTTTGATTACAAACAATTTGAAGAATAAAATAGAACAAAGGAAATGGGAAGTACCTGCAACTCTTTGGTGCACAGGCAGGTTCTCTTCTTAATCCTCTCTTTCTCCTTGAACATTTAATGCTGAGTGCTTTTTCTACATAATTAGCTTGTTGCTGAGAACATGATATTTAACAATAATTATTATTTTAATTTATGGGTGTGTGTATGTGTGTCTATGCCACCTACCTATGGGGGCCCTCAGAGGCCAGAAGAGGGTGTGTGATGCCCTAGAGCTGGAGTTACAGGCAGTTATGGTTCACCTGATATGGGTACTAGGAACCAAACTTGAGTCTTCTGGAAGAACATTGTGAATTCCTAACTACTGAGTTATCCAGCCCCAAGAGCATGACTTTCAGTAGTGTAGATGGCACATGCGATGGATATACAGCATGGCTCCTCATCATTTCCCTTGTTTTTTTCAACTTGTCTGTGGAGATTTGGTCTCTCCTATGTGGTCACTTCTGCATTATAGAAGGTCAAAGGTGGACATGTGACCCATTAGATCAGTCTCCTATTTTGGGACATTGTAGTTTCTTTCTCCTCCTTAAATACTTACACTTCTTTATCTGCTTTTGATGAGGTGAATATAAAACCAGAGAATGCTTTCATACCTTCTCTTTCTGATGAAGTTTTCAAATGCCTCAGTCTATCATACTATTTTTATGGAGTGTCTGTGAAGGTTCCACAGCCATGTTTTCTTAAAATATTTTTCCTGTTTTATTGTGTGCATGTGTAGACACACATATGTTATAGTGTGTAGAGGTCAGAGGACAGCTTTCAGGAGTTGGATCTTTCCTTCCACCACATGAGTTCCATTCCAGGTTTGGTGGCAAGTCTCTTTGCCTGCTGAGGCATACTGCTGGCCCTTAGACATATTTAACATCACACCTATCTCAAGCTTCATGGAGATATTAAACCCCTGGGGCACCTTTTCATCTAGTTCTGGTGGATGAATTGTGCTGGGTATGCTCATTGGAGTCCAACTTGATCACATGCAAGAGACTTTGGAGGATCAGAGTAGAGAGGGAACAAGAAGCATTAAGCAGCCAGATGTACCCAGGTCAGAGCTGGTCTTGTGGATAGGACACAGGCCCTTGATCACTTGCTGCCTCATCCTTTCCTTGCACCCAGCTCAGAACCCTGCTAGTTTTCCACGTTCCCATGTCCCCTGTCATGTAGCATCTTCTCTCTCTGCTGCTCTTCTTCCCTTTTCTCCCTTCCTCTCTCTTCTTTGGCAACCACCATGGTCAAAGCCACCCCTGTCTTTCTTCTTGATTGAAGGAGCAGCATGGCCCTGTAAATAGCACCCTGTTTATTCCTAGTCTCCTTGACTATTCTCTGCACAGTTATAGCACTAAGTGCTATTGAAACTCCACGATTAAAACCCTTCAATGGCTTTTCATTTCAAAATAAAGATAAAAGCAAACATGGCCAACACTCTCAGCTTTACCCACCATCTCAATCTTTCCTAACATTACACTTCTCTTTCTATCTCCATTTCAACCTCAGTTATTTGTTTCTGGTGTCTTGTGTGTACCATAGACACTTGCTGACCTTGATTCATTAGCCTATTCCCATTGTCTTTACACCATCAATGCTGACTTACTCCATAGATCAAAACATACTTCCTGAGTCTTATTCCTCCTTTTTTTCTTTCCTATAATATACCTCTCTTTATCTCCCACTCAAAGTGTGTGTGTGTGTGTGTGTGTGTGTGTGTGTGTGTGTGTGTGTGTGTAGAGGCCAAAGAATGACACTGGGTATCTTCCTCAGTTACTCTCCATGTTTGTTTATTTATTTTTTTTGAGACAGAATCTCTCTCTGAACCGGAGATCATAGTTCAGCCAGATTGCCTGGCCAGCAAGCCCCAGGGGTCATCCTGTCTCTGCTGCTGCACCGGGATTACAGGCATGTGTGTGCCCATACACAGACTTTTCACAGGATTCAGGGATCTGAACTCATGTCCTAATGATTACATAGCAAACGCTTTGCCAACTGAGTCATTTCCTCAGCACCATACCCCTTTTTGTAGCATGTCAGAGATTTGCAGTTGATCAGCTACTGTTCGTCCTCTCCCTTAGACTATAAACCTCATGAGAGCAGGGATCACATCTGTTTCCTTTTTATCTCCACCCAACTAGCTGAGTGCTGACAGGTAGCAAATAAATATTAGCTGAATGAGTAATAAACAGATGGGCTACCATTGCTTTGAATTGAAATCTGTGTGGTTTATGAGGAAGCAATTCCCTTCTGGGGAACCTATGGACAAAGAATAGAGTACACAGGGCTAGAGAGGGGCTCAGCAGTTAAAAGTGTTTTATGTTCCTGCTGAGGACCTGAATCCAGTAGCCAGTTCCCACGATACACGATCTTATCACCACCTGCAATTCCTGCTCTCTGGGATCTAATGCCCCCTTTTCTTCTAGCTTCTGTAGTCACCCATATGTGTGTGGGCATTCATACTTACACACACACACACACACACACACACACACACACACACACACACAGAGAGAGAGAGAGAGAGAGAGAGAGAGAGAGAGAGAGAGAGAGAGAGTTGGCAGGGAGAGACTAATATGTGTTCAGATTCTCACATAAGAAAATCATGTGAGTCCAGGCCAACGATTTAATAGTCAAAATTGTTAAACAGTTGACTATTAATGCCTTGATACAGGACTGGGATCCTGAGAATGAGTCCAGGCTGGTGGACCAGACTGTGTGTAGTTGGCAGTACCTCCATAGGTTCTGACAGGTCCACAGCTGGAGGCTCTATATGATGGTAGGCAATCGTTATGCACATTCATGCTTTAATACTGTGCTGATGGCAGCACTCACTCATTTGCTGGATGCTCTTTTCAGTCTTCCCTAAAACATGTCTTTCTCTCTTCCTCCATCTAGATTTATGGTCAATGTGACATGGGATGGCAAAGACTTGTCCTTCACTGAAGAAGGCTATCAGGTGCACCCCAGACTTGTGGTGATCGTGCTGAACAAGGACCGAGAGTGGGAAAAGGTAAGTGTGTGCAGAATGCAGCAGTAGAGGGAGAGTACCCCCTCCCAGAACTCATCCTGTGCAGTGGTTCTGAGCTCCCTTCAGAAGCCCAGGCCAGCCTTTCTGAGAACCAGGCAGGTGCAAATGTATAGGAATGCACTTATAGTCATGTGATGTTCCCAGGTCCCAGCAGACATAGTTCTGGACAGATTTAGGACAATTTAAAGATAGTTAAGCTCCAGTTACAGAAAAGCAGTACCAAATGTCCACTGTAGCAAAGATCACATTGATTTTCTTGGCTCTTCTAAGCATATACCATGTTCACAATTTGCCATTTTGTGAATACCCTGTATTTTTATTTACTTAGTCTTTTACTCTAAGTAAACTAGTTTTCAAAACTTCAGTGTATCCCTTCTATGGCTTTCTGTAAATCATATTGAGGAGATGGAGCATATAAGTCTTACAAAGCACATATCATAGCACTGTATATTAATGCTGAAAAGTCAGTATATAAAGAAAATAAACCACACCATATACTGTACAACCTGTGTCACAGAAGAGAGACTTGGTAGAATTCACTGAGCTCTCAGATACACAATACCTGTCCCTGTGGCACACCTTTCTCCACATCCTAACTACCAAGTCAGTCCCCACACTATTCCACAATGAGTGCAATAAAAGGTCAAGGCCCAGGACACATCATGTAAGCAGAGGCAGAGAAAATGTAAGAGCCAGAGGAGGGATCAGGGACCTGTGACATGCTGTCTTCTGAACATGGATCAGGGCAGTTACATACATGAACTGAGGAGGGAGCAGGGTCCTGTGAAATGCTGTCTTCTGAACACAGACCATGGCAGTTGCCTCTGTGAACTCACAGCAGCCGTGGTAGCCTGCACAAGCTCTGCAGAAGATCAAGCAAGTTAAAAGTCCAGCATGGATGTGGGGGAGAAGCTGAGGCCCTACACCTAGTTGAGGAGATCTTGGCATTGAGGACTGCTAGGAAGGGAGAGTCACTTTTCTTTTGGAATGTGGTCACTAGTAGCTTGCCCATGCCCCAGCACACCCATGCATATATAGGCAGCATTAGTTGGTCTTAGTGAGTTACAAATACAAATAAAATAAAAAAGATCAAAGTATAAAATGGTATTGTTGACTAGTATTTGACAAAACATGCCTTATCTAAATGATATTGGCATCTTAAAATTTATCTTTGCTTTGCACCTCAAATGGAAGAGCGAGAGGCCCAAGAGAGGAGGAAGTTCTAGGGCAGGACCAGGAGAAAACACTATAAGCAGTAACAGAGCTTTTGCAGGCTCAGTGACAGACCCCTAAAGGGCGACAGGGAAGCTACATTCACCAGCTAAAAATTGTGTGTTCCTTCAAGAACATGTGCAAAATTCACCGAGGTAGACTATATTTTAGAATACAAAATGAGTCTCATATTTGGAAAAATGGAAATGGTACAGAATGAACTCTCTAATAACAGCAATATTCAAATAAAGTTCAGCAGTAAAGATATATCCAGAAAATGCATGTTTGGAAATTATGACACACTTCTACTTAAATGTTAGGTCAAAGGAGAAATAAAAGAGATGTTAGAAAATATTTCAAACAGAATGGTAGTGAAAACACAATGTATCAAAACTGAAAGGGTAAAGCTGAGTATGTGTTAGGAGGGAAATTGATGGCTGCAATTTGTTATAATTAGAGGGAGTGTGTGGAGCTGGGGCGATGGGTCAGCTTGTTGCTCTTCCAGAGGACTAGAGTCCAGCACTCATGGTTGGCGGCTCATACCTGTTTGTAGCTCCAGCTCCCACCTATCTAGTGCCTGTCTACTGGCTTCCTTGGGTATCCACTCACACATGGCACACATTCACACAGACACAAATACATGTACATAAATAAAAATAAAATAGATCTTTTTACAAAGACAAATTGTAAAGTCCATAATTTATCCTTGAAAAAAGTGCTATCTAGTGACATAGCTCTATAATTTCATCACTGGGAGACTGAGCCAGAAGGCTTGCAAATCACAACCATATCAGACTGCAAAGTAAGACTTTGTCTCTCTGTCTCTTTCTCTTACAGCACATTAAAGCTAGAAAAAGAACCTGAATGACACAGAAGGTAAAATAATAGATACAAGATTAAAAGTCAACAATTTTGAACCCAACATTTAGGAAAATTTTAATAAAGGGAAACACAATAATTAATACTAAAACACAAAGGTGATACCACTACAGACATTACTAATTCTAAGTAACAAAGAAGAATATTACATAAAATTTATGCCAACAAATTTGACAGTGCTGTTAGGCTGGGAAACTACTTCAGAGAAACATGATTTTCCCAAACTGACATGGGAAGAAGTCATCTGAATAGTTTATATTTGCTAGGAAGTTGACTATGTAACAGAAAAAACTTCCCCTTTGTTGGTGGGAAAAATTAATTTATTTGCATTGCTCGCATTTTCTACTGTGGTGATAGGACAACAATCTTAATGTCCAAATGGCTTCACTATGAATTCAATCAAATGTTTAAAAAATCAGTAAGAGCAATATACACAGTTTTTCACCATCTTACTAATCACAGGCAATAATGTTGCCTAAAAAGATAATGCATCATGGAGAAGAGGCATTTATTTTAGGAATGCAATATTGGCTTCACATTCAAAAACTAAATTGATGTAATTTACCATATTAACTGAATAAAGGGGGAAATTATATAGTTATTTCAACAGATGCAGAAAACACATTTGACAAAATTCACTATCCATCTTGATAAGAAGGCCAATTAAATCCTTAATCTGATGAGGGCTGTCTATGAGAATCCTATAGCTAGTATCTTTTTAAATATAATATTATTTTCATTCTTTTAGAATTTTATACATGTATAGAGCAAATTTTGATTATATTCACCCCAACCCCTCCAGATGCTTCTAGGTCCCCTTACATGACTCTGTCTCAACTTCATGTCCTGTTTTAAACTTGATTCATTTTTAATTTTAATCCTTATTGCCTATTGAACCCAATTAGTCCTGCTCCTGTACACATCCATGGGACTACACCCCCAAAGAAACTGACTCCTCAGCCCCCAGCAGCCATCAATCATCAGTGACTCTTCAACTAGGAGGCATGCTCACTAGCCCTTCCCCACCTATCATGGGCTGTTGACTGCCTTGACCTTGTGTAGGTCTTGTGCGGACAACCACAGCTGCTATGAGATCATGAGAGCAGTAGCCATATCATGAGATAGTGAAAAGAGATCCGAAAATCACAATGAAGTGATATTGATTGATAATGAAACGTTTTAAGATTTTCTAATAAATGGCATCATGCCAGCTCAAGGGGCATAAGGAACTAAAAATAAACCTGGACAATTTACTCACACTGTATACAAAAACTACTTGAAGCAAATTGTAGACTTGTATCAAAATTTAAATCAGAAAGTTTCTAGAAGGTGATGAAAGAGGATTTGGAAGGCCCAAGGGGACCTCAGATTTCTTTTTTTCCTTTTATTTTTGAAATTATAATATAATCACACCATTTCTCTCTTCTTTTATTCCATCCAACCCCCCCCCCCCATATATACAATGTAGCTCTCTTCATGGCCTGTTTTTTCATTAGTTGTTACATGCATATACAATAATATATATCCTTAAATATAACTAGCTCAATCTGATAACAGATTTCTTAAACATCCAGTAAGCATAAAAATTGTAATCTTACAAAATAAAAAAACATTTTGGTTATATAAAGGCATTTTTAGAAATAAAAAGACAAAATACAAATTGAAAGAGATAATATATGTATATTGTGAAGGATACATATTTAGGAGATGTAAACAACTTACAAATCAATAATAAAAAAGATCAACAGTATTAATAAAAATAGTAATTGTCTTAGATACTTCATAAAGATACTATCAAATGTTGATACATTCAAGGAAATGCTTAATATCACTGTTCTTAAAAGGGAATATAAATATTTACATGTGTGTGTTGTGCTGAGGATTGAACCAGTTAGTTTCACATGCTAGGCAAGTTCTCTATCCCTGATTTTATCCCCGTCATAGGGTCAGGCAAATTAAAATAATTCCTAGGATTCAGGTTCATACTCACTTAGTGGGTATTAATACAAATATTGACAGTATTATTTTCTGGTGAGAGCTTAGCGTCTCATACATTGCAGATGATGATCTAAATTACAACCACAAAGAGAAATTGTTTGGCCTGGGTTTTATAAAGAGAACCATACATGATACACACAGACCTTCTCACCCAGGAGCACCATTCCTAGTTACAATGCTAAAGACATACATGTATACATCCAATAATACATGTGTATGATAATGTTAATGCAATTTTATTCATACAGCAAATATCAGAAATAATTTTAGTTATGTCTATAAGGAAAAGAATAAATAAAATATGCTATATTCACAAAATTAACTGCTTCTCATTAATAGGAAGGAAGGAATTACTAATATGTATACTGATGGTGATAACTAAAAATCATTATGTTGAACCAAAGGAAATAGAATCTAAATATTGTAATGTATTATTCATTTATATGAAGTTCAAAAAGAGGTAAAACTTTCTAATGAGGTTTGACAGCAGAACACTGGTTGCTGTCTTAGTGAAGGACTGTTGCTAAGAAAGAAACTCAGAGACTTCTAGAGTGATGGCAAGGGTTTTCATTCTTGAACATTTTTCAGAGTGCATCCAGCTATGGCAGCAGCTCTGCTTACCTATTGCATTTCTTTGTACCCGACTTTAAAAATTACATTCTATAGCTTGTGATACTCAGCACAATTAACCAATAGATTTTTCTGAGCACTCATATGTATGACCCCTCCAGGTACTGACATTATCTAGAATAGCAATATTCATCATTTAATGATCGTTGATTTGCTCTGTTCTTCCTCTTGATGATTTACCAAACATATAACTGAAAACATTGTGTATTAATTTAACAAGTGAACACATGCCTCCATTGTGCCTGGCACTGTTTTATCTTTGGACTCTATCACTAAGTAAGAGGATAATTTCTATACTCAAGGCAGGTGATTCAAGAGTGGAGAGATGTGGGTGAGATGGGAGTCTTCATGTTTCTGTTATGCCTTCAGGGAATAAAACATTATCTTCTGGTTTACCGTCCCTGGGCTTTCTTTCCTCTTTCTTCTGATAAACTCTGTCATTCACTGTGTCAAGTGTCTCACGACTCCATCAGTGTTCCTAAGGCATCTGCAACTTTGAACATTTTGTTTCTTTGTCTTTTATGTATCTCTTATTTTATTAATTCCCCATTTCCCAGGATTTCCTTCCATGGATACCTGCCAAACCAAAATAGGAAGGTTTGTTTTGCGATCATAACAGGAGGTAGAGAATGTTGTTGAGTTGGGAAGTTGTTGGCATAATCTAGAGATCACTTTTGAGCTGCAAAATTATTCTTGTTGGTTGAGCTTGATAGTCAAGGCTTGGGCTTGGCTTACAACTGTGAAATTTCTGTGCTGCCTTTGGATTGGGTTCATATGCTAAGGAGCCAGCTCACAAACAGGTCACTGCAATGCAGGTGATAACACTGAATGAAAGAAAGATGCCTTTGACATGTTCCACTTCCAGATACAAGAATGCTTTTGAATAATCTGTAAAGCCTCACATTCCTGTTGAGATACAGCAATGGCCCCAAATGCAGCTCTGGGAGTTGCTGCCCAGTTGAGCTTACCATGTCCAAATAGTTCCTGTCAGTGCCCTATTCTCCAGCACACAGGGATCCAGAGCTTCAGAATAACTCCCCGGGCTTCTGTCTCTAAGACATGCTTTCCCTGAGCTTCCCAGAGCACCATGCTGGTACAGCAGGTCAGCAAAGGGGCAGGGTTGCAGGGAGGAACTGGAATTCTGTAACACAGAGGCATGTTCTTTTCACCTGAGGATCATCCAGTGGCGTCACTGCAAGCAGTGCATGAAATGAGGGTTTTATGAAAAACGTTAAGGACTCTCAGACGGGTGCTGGTGTTTGTTGGGCCTTTGTGTGTGGCTGGCATGGATTCTTCTAAGTCCACACACTTCCCCAGAACCCAGAGCTAAGCAACCTTTCTCTTGCAAATCAGACTTTCTGGGTCATTGTCTCTATTTTTTTCTGCTCATCATGGACCTTGGTGGGTCTAGGATTTCTAGAGATGTTTGAAAGTAATACCTCACATGAGATCTAATGAATAATCAGTCCAGGACAACCAACATCCCATGTCCATTAAATATAAGACTGCAGATATCCATCCATATCCTCATGTAGTTTACAAATAAGTCAACCATAGTACAGTGCTATATATAGTCTACTGGCTATGTCTATATCAATCACAGAAAAGAGAGGAAGTGACCTTGACCATTTCATCTGGGTCAGGTCATTCAGAGGATGAGAAATTTAGATTGGGCTTAGTGATAAATTACATTTCATCAGGCTCAACCATTTTCTTATTAACAACTCCTAGGGCCTTCAGAACAATTTTGTTAGCTACTTAAAGTTTTGATAGTTTTTAAGTGAAAAGATATATGTATGTAAACACATACACATGTATATACACATATAGACTATCTTTATATTTTTAAATTAATAAATAAAATGAGCCAATGGTATAGCTAGAGTTTTCTCCAGTCCTGTCTGGCCCAAGGTCAGGACAAATCTCTCTCACCCGCCAGTCCCACAGCCGCTTAGACCCAACCAAGCAAACACACAGAGACTTATATTGCTTGTAAACTGTATGGCCCTGGCAGGCTTCTTGTTATCTAGTTCTTATATCTTTTTTTTTTTTTTTTTTTTTTTTGGTTTTTTGGGACAGGGTTTCCCTGTGTAGCTTTGCGTCTTTCCTGGAACTCACTCTGTAGCACAGGTTGGCCTCGAACTCACAGAGATCCGCCTGTCTCTGCCTCCTGAGTGCTGGGATTAAAGGCGTGTGCCACCACCGCCCGGCCTAGTTCTTATATCTTAAATTAACCCATATCTATTAGTCTATAAGTTGTCAGTGTCTTGTGACTTACCGGTATCTGAACATCTTCTCATGGCTGCGGCTGCCAGCCTGTCTCTGCCTCAGCCTTCCTGTTCCCAGAATTCCCCTCTCTACTTCTCCCACCTATACTTCCTGCCTGGCTACTGGCTAATCAGTGTTTTATTTATCAACCAATCAGAGCAACACATTTGACATACAGAACATCCCACAGCACAATGGGTGGTGGGAAATGTGGTTTTCATACTTACGTATGTTGCAGAAAGGGTGAGTCCAGTACTTACGTATGTTGCAGAAAGGGTGAGTCCAGCCTAGTGATGTATCCCAGGCTAGATAGAAAAAGAATGTGGATTGGAAGAGAGATTTAAGGAGATATTTGAAATGTTTTGAAGCTTAAAATATCACATACAGATAGGACAAAAGCCAACACAGGTTAAAGTGAAACAAAGATTTTATTATTTTCAGAAGATTCAAAGATGAGATTTCTGAGAACACAGGGGACCCTCATTATGAAGGGGAAAAGACCCTCATTTTGATGGGGGAGAATTTCATTATGATGGGGGAAAATTTTCATTATAACTGGGAAGAGCCTTGTTATGACGGGGGAGACCCTCACTATGATAGGGTAGACCCTCACTATGACAGGGGAGACTCTCATGTTAACATAGGAGACCCTCATTGTGACAGAGTGATACTAATGAAAGGGAGAGACCCTCATTTTGAGTGACAGATATAACACAAATTGATAAATGGTCTTGTTAATAAAAAACCCAGAGTCAGATATTGGGGTAAAAGCTGAAACATCAGAGAGGCAGAGAGCAAGCCACTAGTTCTTACTCCTACAAAATCCTCCACCAAAAGAGAGTGAGCTCCTTTCACCCTGACATATCACTTTCTCTCTCTGCCTAGCTCTATCACTTTCTGTCTGCACAGACCTCCAGACCTCTATGGTTAACTAGTGGCTAGTTCTTCCTTCTAATTTTCAGGCAAGCTTTAGTTGTTAGAGTGCAAATAAAATATCCCCACAGACAGTGGAGAGCCTCACTAATTCTTCCTGAAGTAAAGCTCCCATTGTCCTTGACCTGATAGATCTGAATTTTCTCCCATTCTTATGACTCTCATTTCTAACCTTAGTTTTGGTTGTCTTGCACAGAGACACTTCTATATCCTTCCCTTCTGCATAGCTCTGTCTCCTAGTCTACAGAGTTGCCTCCAGAATACTTCTCAAACGCAAAGCCAAGGCCATCCTTGAAATGGGCTCGTTTGCTGAGCCTGCAAAGCTTTGTTCTTCTCCCACTGTTTGGCAAGCCCTCAGATTCAGCTGCTCTCTGCTTCTGCTAGACCTTCTGATAATTCTGTCCCATTGAGCATTCTTCTTTCTTTGCCAGGAATCCATCCTTTTTGCACCAACTCTGCCTCTGGGTGGTTCAAGGTAGGCTGGGTCTTTCACACTGTTTCTGCAGAGCCACGTGCCGACTCTTAAGAGGATCAGCAGTGTGCTCTGCGACTGCTTGTGAGCATATTCTTCTCTTCTTAGACTAGAAGCCCACTCAGGGAAGGATCTGTCTGGCTCATCTGTTTCTTTAGCTCCATCGGAAGGATTTGTACACAGGCACAGATGGGCCCCTCTAAATCTGTTAGTCGTGATGACTTCACTTTCCATTTGTTAAGAGCTATTCTGTACCAAGAACTGAGAATTTTACATTCATAATCTCTTGTAGATGTTTCCAAAAATCCATCCAAATTAGGTTTTTTTAATTCTTATTTCAGACATGTAAATTCAGGATCAGAGAGGCTAGTGACCTGATGAAGATCTTCCAGCTAGGGTATGACAAAAACAGAAGCAAGTGTAGATCTGGTTGATCCGAAAGCTGTGCTTCCCAACTGCATCATGCCCAATAATGGGCAGAGGGTTATTTAGAGGAGAAGGACAGAGAGCTTGACCTCCCACACTCATGCTCATTTTTCTTACTGGATGCAAAAGATTCTACGAAAGCCACCTAATTGGAGTGTGAGATATAAATATTTATTGTGTCTCACAGCCGTGTATCTTTCAATTTGGGTCATTAAGGAAGGGGTTGTACCCTGTCTTGTATGCCTTACACAGAATAAAATAGGGGCCACTTGAAGAATTTCTGGCATTGGCAGAGAATTTAACGTTACATTCACTTATTTATTTCATGTTTGTGGGGGTAAGGATGTCAGAGAACAGTTTGTATGTGTTGGTTCTCTCCTTCTACAACATCAGACCCAGGGATAGAACTTAGGTCATCTGGCTTGGGAACAGGGGCTTTTACCCACTGAGCAATCACTCCACATCTAGATGGGAATTTTGTTAAAGAAAGAAGCAAGCTAAGCTTGCTTTGAGTCTATGGCAGGTTGTAGTGCATTGATGTGTGATTACATGAGGCATGATGATGTATACAGTGTAGATATTGTTTTAATGGCTTTATTGTGGTGTAGAGGATTGAATCCAAGTCTTCACCCATGGTAGGCAAGTGCTATAGTACTGAGTCATATTCCCAGCCCAGACTCTGTTTATTTTGAAATAAGGCCTCATATATTCTAGGATGACCTAACATTCAAGATGCACCTGGGATTCAAGCACCACCCACCATGCCTGGTCTAACACGATAGTATTATTTCCTTTTTCTCAGTACTGGGGATTAAGCCTAGGTCCTTGTACATGCCCAATAAGCACTCTACCAACCGAATTACATTTTCAGCTCTTTAAATTTTAATTGCTACATAATAATTGTATGCATATATATAGTGCAGAGTGATATTTCAATACATATATACCATGTGCAATGATCTGAACAGGTAATTAACAAATCCATTCATCATTTCTTTGTGTTTAGAAAATTCCAAATCCTCTCCATTAGCTATTTTGAAATATACAGTTAATTATTGTCAGTCATAATTATTCTACAGTACTACAGTAGACATTTTCTTTCTATCGCAACTATACTCCTGGACCCATTACAGATCTGTTCTCTACTCTGTTGTCCATCCTTTTCAGTCTAAGATACTGTGTGTCCATTCAATCGCTGTCTATACTGATGATGTTTCCATCATCATTTGCCATCTTCACTATCATGTTCATTCTAGGATGGTTCAGGAAATCATAGAACTCATGAGGATGTGTGTGTGTGTGTGTGTGTGTTCAATATTTCACATAAAGAGCCATCTTGCCCAAGAACTGAAATATTCGTATAAACAGTGTACTTGGCTTACACACACAATGTTCCTATGAATATTTTAAAAATAAAGCGTGAAGGGAAGGCACAGTCGTGAGGATGTCTGTAAATGACAATGGGTAGAACAATCACATAAATTGTGCTTCTGTCAACAACAGCAGCTTGTAGGTCAAACCATGCATTCTGATTATAGTCAGCACTAAAGACGTTCTGTGTTTATGTTTGTGTTTTCCATCTTTTTTTTTTTTAACTATCCCATCTTTGGTATCCAAATACCAATGCTCAGCACACATTCACAGGGTGGAGAGGAGACTGAATGGTACTCACACCCAGGAACATCCTCAATGAGGAGGGGGTCACAATCATTATTTTTTTATGAGTGCAGTTTCTTGGGCTGTTTTAGAACCAGCTGAGGAGAGAGGTAATGGCATTAGCTGGGCTGCCACCCGTGTCTGAATCTGCATCTGCAGCTTCCATGTGCTTCCCTAGGGATTCCAATGGTTGTGAAAGATGAGGAGCCACTGCTAGGGACATGCATGTGCCCCCATGATTCCAAGATCAGAGTTCTTGTTAAGAACCCTTGCTTCTTGGCTTTTGTCTCTTTTTCTGCTCTGGAAGATTCTGCTAAGCTGAAATGCTTAGACCAAATGTGGGAAAAGAAGGAAGGAAAGAAATTAGAATCTTGTTGAGTCTTTCTGTGTGTGGAGGGTACATGCACAGGAGTGGGTACACATGCATGTGTGTGTGTGCATAATGAGACTGGAGGTCAGCCTTGGATGCTGTTTGTCAGGCACCACCCACCTTGTTTTATGGGGCAGAATGTCTCACTAGCCTGGCGCTCACCAAATAAGTTAGCCTGGCTAGCCTGCAAGACTCAGAGACCCATCTTTGCCCACTGAATTACAAGCAGGCACCAACAAGCCTAGCTTTTGTTGTATTTTGAATGCACTCTGAGAAATTAGACAGTTACTAGTAAGATCAAATGAAGTGCTAGATATGGCTGTGATTCAGGACCTACATTGTCCTCGATGCATAATAAATATGAACTTATCAAATACTGACCCCAGTTCAATCTTCCCCCATTACCAGGAGTAATGGAATTGGGGATACTTAACCCTCATCTATTCACATTCATTTTATCAAGGACTTTTTCTTGAACATCAGCTGTATGTACATCATTGTTAAGGGTTGAAAATAAAATTTTAAAAAGCCACTCTTTAAGAGACTCAGAGTCTAACAGGGCACCAGGGTGTGCTCAGAACTTCAGCAGAACATGAGGCATGCTGCAGATGTTGAGAAGTGACTCCAGCGTGTCAGAGAAGATACATATGAGGCAGAAAAAAATCTATTCAGAATGCTTCTCATTTGGTCAGGGGCTCAGGGAATAAGCACCATCTGGACTTCAGAAGCTGACAGGAGAACCATGCACACAAACTGAAACATCTCAAACTAAGGCTTGGAGGTGAACACACCCAAGTTCTATTCGGGTGTGACTGGTGTATGTCAAACAGAGATTGTGACAGAGAGTTCTGAGAATGGCTCAATAGCATTTACCCTTTAAACAGAAATTATAGTTTGCATGAATCTTGGAGCAATCAAAGAGCCATTTAAAGAAAATAGAGTTGTGAAGAGTGATCCTCTGAAAGATACAGTATTGGTGTGAGTTAGCTCTTTACTTCTCCTAGAATTCATGGTTTTGATGAGCCATTGCTCTTGTGGTTACGTAGTGTTACATGACAAGAAGGTATTTGTCATTTGATACTGAGTTTCCCCAGAAAGGAGAGGGGCTTCTAAGCCACTGTCATGAGATGGTTTTCTGTTACTTGGATTTAAGGACAGAATGGGGTCTTAGTAAGTTCTCTTCTTGTGGCTCTGACAAAACACCTTCAACTAGACAATGGTGCTACTCATCTTGGGGTGTGGCTGTCTTTCCTCCAAAGACAATCAAAATAATTCCTTACAGGCATACCCAAAGTCCCCTTTCCTAAGTGATTCTAGCTCCTGTTAAATTGACAACATAGCCATCACAAGGGCGCTGTGTAAGTGGAAAGCTGGAGCTGCAGTCAGTCCTGAGTCCTCTGACCTCAAAGACCTGAATTTAGCCAGCACTCTCTGAGAGTTCAGCATCCTCTCAGACCAGAATGTAGTTTTGTGGTACCCTGAGAACCAAGCTGAGCCTTCCCGGACTTCAGACCTACAATGCTGTCAATAATAAATGGGTGTTGTTACAGATGGCTATATTTAGGGGTTTATTGCACAACAATAGAAAAATACAAACTTTTAAAAAGAATTTAAGACTGTGGTCACTGTAATACACATTATAGACTATAAGACTTTATGTATTGACCTTTGAAGGCACTGTTGAAGATCTTGAGGTAAGAGGACCATATAGAAATAAAAGGAAGAACTAATCTTTATTTAGCCCTCATGGTGTGCCATGGAAGGTGTTGGGCATTGGTCTAATTCTTATATCAGCACTGAGACTCCATGGCTTTTCTTTTCAGCCGAGGAAAAGAGGCCAGGAGAAATGCTTCAGCTTGCATGCAGAGCTGGTGAGCTGCAAAGTGTGGAAATTTCACCCAACAGCCAGTACTCACAGACATAAATTGGGATGCGCATACAAAAGTGGTAGTTGGCATGACTCTTCAAGAAGTTTCCTAAAGGGCTATTTAAGGAAAATGGAGTTGTGAAGAACCAATGCTCTGAAAGATGCAGAGCAGGGAGGAAGTGGGTAGTCGGGTTTTTACAACGTTATTTTAGGTGTAGGTCTGAGTTAGTTACTCACAGATCGGGCAGTTCTAGAGCAAATTTGTTGCATCTGTATGATACTGATCATCTCTCCTCCTTTATTTTCCTCCCTCTCCTTTCTCCAAAATCCACATTTAAAGTCAAGTGCGCTTTTTGTAAAATAAGTTTGGTAATATCACCAACCTTAGCAAAGTCTTATGGAATTTAATTTGTTTCCTTATATAATGATCATTAAGTTTCTCAAATGATGTGAACCAGAGAGGGAAAGTTAAGTCATTACAAAGGACTTAAAATTATCATCTGTCTTCCCCAGAGTCATGCACAGGAACTATTTTAAATACCCACATAGTACAATATGTCAGGTCACAGGAGGGAAGGTACAGTGGATCTCTGTAAATTAACTTGTCCAGCTGGGATACAGAATGCCATCTCCTAATGGTATATATGTTCTGGTTTTAGACAAGTTGTTCTATTTTCTTTCTTTATTCATTGTTTAATTTTTTTGTATTTAGTTTTAATCCACCTCAAACTGATGTTGAACCAGTGGTATCCTACAAGGCAACAATCTGCTAAAATTTTTATAGATTCCAAAAGTTAAAACAGCAACAACAAAATGCAGTTTACAGAAAAGGTATCTCTGTGGGAACATGCATTGATAGGGTTATTAATGATAAAGATAGGTGATAATGGTAGGGTAGCTATGTGATGCTGATAATGAATGATGATGGTGATGCTGCTGCTGCTGAAATTGTGATGGTGATGATGTGTAGTGATGATGACCAATGTGTGACTATTTTGTTTATTTTTATTTGTTCTTTAAGAATTTCATATAATATCTTTTGATCATACTTAACTGTTGGATATGTGGCCTTCCACTGGAACACAATCAATCAACCGTGGACATTCTTTTAAAGAAAACACATTCTTCCTCTTCCAGTATCTATCAATTACCAATATGTCCTTGGCTAGGGTTGCAACTTGGTGCCATCTCCCCACTCCATGCTGGGATTTTGTCCGGCTTGATCTGGCACAGTTCCTGTGCATTCTGTCATAATCACTGTGTGTTCACATGTGCAATGGCCCTTTGGTGTCCTGAGAACACTGCTGCTGCCTTGTCGTCACTTGCTCCCTCTTGCTTTGACACTCCTTCTGTCCCTTTTCTGTTGTGATCCTTAGCTTTGGGAGGAGGGGGTAGAATAGAGATGGCCCATTTAGGCCTGAGCATTCTACACTCTCTGAGTCTCTGAACCTTGACCTGTTATGGATCTGTGTTAATCACAATCTACTGCAAAACAAAAATCCTTTTCCAATTAGGATTGAGAGATGTACTAACTTATGGGTTTAGGGATAAGTCATTTGAGTCTGTTTAATTCTGCATCCATTTAGCAGAATAATAATAGTAAGTTCTCCTCTAACACTAAATAAAGACCTTTCAAAAAAGTCATATGGAAATCTACTACTGTAGAAACTTTCTGAAAATGTACATGTAGATACATAAAAAGAGTTTAAATGGAATTAACTTTTAATGGGGGCAACAATGTCCTTACTAGACATCATAGGCTATCAAAGAAGTCCAATGCTGGAAATGGAGTTGTTGGCCACTGAGATCCCACAGATACCTAAACATTACAAGTTATTGTCATTGATCTTGGTTATCTACCAGAACTTGACACCATATACTTGAGTAAGAGAACATGGAAAAATCAAGTTTATACTGACCTGAAATCTTCATCCCCACTGGCTAGCTTTCCTAGTGCTGGAAGGTGCTGTGCACACTACCAGAGGAGAAAAGATACCATCCATCTTAGTAAGCCTTGAATTCCTAATCTATAGTAATGACCAATTTGACAAGACATACCCACTGGGGCAATAGTGGCATGGACATCAAACAAGTAACCAACAATCTTCTGATTGAATTCAAGGTCTACTCTACAGGATGAAACCTGCACCTAGAATCCTTATCAGGGTCAAAACATGTGGCTTCACAGGTCATAGACCATAAGAGAGAACTTACCACTGTTAATCTTGATGGCAACAGCCACCATTAATTGAGCTCTGTAATGTACCATGCACAATGACACGTTCTTACTATAATATCATGTTTTGATCTTATAATGTTCTCTTCATTTTCATATCTCTAAAAGTGACATGATGAAAATACTATTCAATGGAGTTTTTTGAATTGTAGATTAAATGCTTAGAAAATTGACTGGAAGATGGACACCACAGGCTAACAAGGAAAAAAGTTCATGGAGAATGTTCACTAACTGCCAATTTCAATCATAAGCCCTTCTTTTCTAACAGTATAGGAAGGAAAATGGACACTACAGGAGTAGAACCATTTGTCTAAGGTCATAGAGTGGTAAAGGCAGACTTGGATCTGATACCTTGGTACAATCATAATGTCATGGCAGTGTTCACGTCTACTCAACTCAGAAACTGTCTGAGGGTGATGGGGGCACAATTATGCTGACAAAAAGTACAAATGTGAGACAAAAGCTGCTCCCTGCATAGTCTGCCACTGCCATCAATTATGAAAATGAGTGAATAAGATTATTTAAATGACCCCAGATGAGTAAATTATTCAAAGAGCCTCTCAGTCAAAAGTATTTCTAGAAACTTCTGAACAGACAAATGAAAACCATTTAGATTTTCTGACAGGGTCATCAACTCATCTCTGTTGAGGAAGATTCTAAAGAACCAAGTGTCTCTGGGTTGGGGGAGAGGAGAGATTGATGAGGGCTAGAGGAGCTGGAAAGAAGGAAGAAGGGAGAGGAGGAGGAGGAAAAGACAGAGATGTCAAAGTTGTATTTCCGTTATCATATCTGTGCTAGTTAGTTTTTGTGAACATGACATGAAGTAGAGTCACCTGGGAAGAGGGGATGTCAACTGAGGATGGCCTCCATCAGACTGTCCTGTGGGGACATTTTCTTGATTAACAATTGATTCAGGAGGGCACAGCCCACTGTGAGGAGTGCTACTCCAAGGCATGTGAGCATGGGTTGTATAAGAAACCAAGTTCAACAAGCCAATAAGCAGTATTCTTCTGAGAATTTGTTTCAGTTCTTGCCTCCATGTTCCTGCCTTACCTTCTCCCAATGATGGTCTAGAACCTACAAGCTAGAATGAACCTTTTTTCCCCAAGTTGTTTTGGGTCAATGTCCTGTCTCAGTAACAGAGAAGTGAACTAGAACAGTATCAAATGCCTGAGGAAATCAACTTATGAAGAGGAAAGGCTTGTATTGGCTCAGCTTTGGAGGTTTCAATCCATTCTTGACTGATTTTTGCAGTGGGTCAAAGTGGGAGGGTCTGGAGGAACAAAATTACTCTCTTCACAGTTAGGGAGTAAAAATTCAAATAGGAAAGGGACTGGGTACCACCTTTCTATCACGAATACTCTCCCAATGACCTTCAAAATTTCCACTAGGCTTCTCCTCTTAAAAGTCTTAACACTTCAAAGTAATGTCACCTAGAGGGCCAAACCTGAAACATATCAACCTTTGCGAGACATTCTTTATCTCAACCACAGAATAAAGAAAGGGAAAAGGAAGAAGGAAAGAAAAAGGGAGAGGAGAAAGAACAAAGTGGGAGAATAAGGAAAAAGGAGAGAAAACAGTCACTGGGCCTTTACAGTCTTCCTCTCTCTCTCTCCCTCCCTCCCTCCCTCCCTCCCTCCCTCCCTCCCTCTCTCTCTCTCAAGTCTCAAGTGAGCTGTTATTTGGAGAAAATGCAATATTTTTCTTGATTATATTTCTAAAAGAAGTTTGAAAGTGAGTTGAGTCTCAGCTTGGATTTAATGATCCTGGTCCTCAGAACATAATACAAGCACATAGGAAGGCTGCACTGAGCATGGAGTCCACAGCAAACCTTAAATATGGGCTTTTATATTTATGATTACACTTAGCTTCATGTTGGGAAGTAGGTGGCAGTCTCTGACTATATTTAAGTAGTGCTAACTTGAAGATACCCAATGGCATTTTGTACAAACTGCTGAGGAAGTATTCAAATTCAGAGCTTGTAACTCTCCAAATTCACAGCTATCAGAGGCACCGCGGACCGCAGAGATCACTGAACCACAGACATAGGAGTCCTTTTGTCGAACACTTCATTTCCTTTTTCTTTTCTTTATCTCCCTGGGACAGGGTTTCTTTGCATAGCCCTGCCTGTTCTAGAACTCATTCTGGAGACCAGGATGGCTTTGAGCTCATAGATCCACCTGGCTGTGCCTCTGGGGTGCTGGAGTTAAAGGCACCACCACTGCCCTGCCCTACTTCATTTCCTAACTCACCCGGGTAGCAATATCTCTTTATTTTCCCATCCCACCGACAGGCACCAAGACACCACTGCTGGCTTTCTGGAGATGTTTACCATGTTTTTACCACAGCCCTGTCAGTCTGTGATTTGCCACTTGTGTGCTGATAGTGGAACAGGAAGGACATTTGCCCCCAAGGAAAGAGACAGGACAGTGTCTCCACCCCGGCACTCTGCTCCTGGCTACAAGTGACTGAGAGTGGAGCCTGGATTTTCTGAGGCTCAGTTGGATTTTCTCAACTGAGGTTCTTGCAACCACCCTACCTCTACCCTCCACCCTGGGTCATAACCTAACTTAGACCAAGAGAAGAGGCAGGAACAGAGAGGTAGAATACTCCAGTGTTGGTCGCCAAGCTTTGGGAGCTTAATGTGTACCTTTTAGACTCTGCAGACAAGAGTTATGGGTACCCCAGAACTTTCCTCAGAAGTTTATTAGTATACAGTTGTTATACAGATATTTCTTGATAGCATTTGTTCAAGTGTATTGTCATGCACTTTGGCCAGATTTATTCCCAATACCCTCTCCTTTCCCTCTTCTTCCTATCCTCTCATTTTCTTCCCAAATAGTCTCCCCTCAGTTATCATGGTCATAGATATGTAATAAGGTATGTGTGTATATGTACATATATGTATATATCTTGAATAATACCCTGTATTTTACAAAACAATAATAATGCTAGTCATTTTGCTTCAATTATGGCCTTTATATTAATTACATTGATTACTTTTTAATAGTCAAGATAATTAGTATCACCCTTTCCTCCCATGACAGTGACATATAAGAAACTGAGGATTTAGGTTACTGGTGGCTTGACAAAGATGACAGAGCTTAGATTACAGCTCAGCTCTGTCGGATTTCCAAGTTCATTTAATTTCCATGTCATGGTAGGAATGTGCTTTATTTGCATGTAGGCAGTGAAAGTAGCCAGAGGTTCACCATGGAAGCCCATTTTGGGAGTCCCTGTTCCTGTGCAGAGGACTGGCTCCAATGTTTTCAAAGAGGGCTATTATAGGAACAAGGGCCCCTCTTGTGCTACAGGTCTCTTCTTTTTTCTTCTGGATCTCAGTTCAGCATTCTCCCCACCTCTCTCTGGGCTGTATGCAAATCAGTCTCCTAATCAGTTCTCCCTTCTTCCTGCAAAGCCAATCAGCTTCTGCAGTCTGACAATCTGAGGATGTAAATGAGTCCCCACCCCTGCAGAAACCATTTCTTCATTGCTTATGGTCTGCCATCTGGTCTACCATCTACCCATTGTCTTTTGAAAACTATTACAGAACTCATCATTGCCACATCCATAGCATCTTTAGAGTCCATATTGCTGCCATTTGAATTATAATCCTGCAAATTCGAAAAGCTGAGGGAGACTAGAGAAGGAAAGAGCAGGGGCTGAACCATCTGGATTCTCTCCATGTGGGAAGAGCCTGTTGGAAGCACAGAAAAATACCCACAGTGCAGAAGACACCAGCAAATCGACGCATATGCCCTTGGAAGGAGTCTTGGAAACCAATGGCCTCTCTCTGAGTGTTCAACTTTGAAGTGGAATCGGATTCTTGGTGCTGGTTCACTACCTCTGTGTAGGCCGGCAAGTTACAGCATGAACAAAAGGGCTGTATTGGTTTTAACTGCCACTGTCTAAAAATGGGAAGCAAGGGTATTTCCCTGGTGATTCCCCAAGATTCACAGGTAGAGAAATGTTCCAAGTTCTTCTGCCAATACTGCACATTTAACCTCACTTAGACCTTCTATATGGTCACTTGAATCCACACAACAGATTTGGGTTTCATCAGCAAAATAAAACCTAACCTATGCAATCAGGTATTGCCATTTAACTGAGAACAGATGAGGTTTTGAGAGTATGGGTGTTGACTTCCATGGAGCGATGCTCTAACCTATGGGTATATAAAGTCTAAATTAACATCAAGAGAGATAAGAATACAAATAGGGTAAGTGTTGTGGTTAGTGGAGATCACGGATTGGTAGCTTCCTGCTTCCTTGAGCTTGCCACTGGCCAATAGCTGAACCACTGGGGTGAGTGTTGAATAGTTTTTGGGATAAGTTTGGCCATGAGATTCATTTAGTTCTAATACCCTGGCCAACCTTGAAACTTCATTATTCATATTTCTCAGACCTCAGTAGAATGGAGTTAATGATAATGCCCTTCCTATCTGCAATGTGTCTGAGAGTTATTAAAGCCATCATTCATCAAATGCTTCCTGTAAGTCTGAGAGGACTTTAGATATGTGGCCTTTGATGCATGTGTGTATGGTGTGTGTGTGTGTGTGTGTGTGTGTGTGTGTGTGTGTGTGTGTGTGTGTGAATCTATGGAACTCAGAGGTTCCCATCAGGTGTCTTCTTCTGCTTCTTCCCACTTGTTGTTGAGTTAGAGTGTTTCACAGAGTCTGGAGCTCACTGTTTTAACTAGACTGGCTAATAGACACCAGGGATCCTTTTGTCTGCTTCTGTCTTCAGCATTGTGGTGACACACATGTGCTGTTATGCCTGGTTTTGTGTGGGTATTGAGGGTCTGAATTCATGTCCTTAATACTGGTTCAGCAAGCACTTTGCCCACTGATCCACCTCTAGTCCTCATAACCCCTTTTATTTACAAAACACTTTATGATATTAGTATTGTTATGATGCCTATTTTGTAAGTGAGAAAAGAAAGGGGAAAAGAAGAGTCAACTTTCAACAGTCTGAGGAAGATTATGACTTAATTTGTTGGCTTCCCAAACCCCTGCTTTGACTGTTCTGTTATGTTCCTTCTTCAATCAAATTCTACAGTGCAGTTGATATCACCCAGTGCTGTAAGAGGTTCAGAATTAAAATAAGAATCACACATTAGTTTTTCTATGTCTTTCCTAACCATGAAAACAAAATGATCATAGTTTCCAAGCTCTAGAAGATCTCTAGCTAAGCACATTGAGCTCCCCCTGCTCACATTTCATAATGCTAAGCAGTAGATACAGTTTATTTTACAGATGGGAGAAGTGAAGGCCAGAGATGTGAATTAATTGAACATCATCACTCAGCTACTTTTGAAACTGTGAGAGTTATAGGTAATTTATGCCAAATACATAGTAGGGAGCATGGGACCTGGTAGAAAGGGCTTAGCAAATGGGAGCTATATCACATTCAGAGTGCAATCTAGATTTTTTAAACGACACTTATTTGGGTTATTTTCTCTTGCTTTTTGCATTTTGAGTGGATTTCTGAGAACTACTAACAATGCACTCTTTGTCTCAGGAGCTAGTTTAGACTCTAAAGGTCATCATGCTCAGGAACCATTGGCCATTTACATAGCCCACACAATAGGGTAATAGTGAAGTACACCCGGTTAAGCAAATGTTGGCCAGAATACTATCTCTTCTCGGTCAAGTTACTTGAATGAACACTGTTTCACCCCTCTTAACAATGGTAGCAATTTCTCTTTCCTCTTTATGTGACTGTCATGAATGACAAATAAAATGTGCTATTAACAGTAACTTGCGATTCATAGAGGGCCTTATAAATTCAGGCGTCTTTGGTGTTATCATCCCTACAATAATACAGCTTTCTGACTAGGATGTTTCCTCCAATGTGCCTGTTTTCTGAGGTTCCTTTTTGTCCGTTTCTGTTCATCTTTTCCCAGTACAGATTCTTGGCCAATCAAACAGTAACAAGCTAGTGCATAAGGATCCAAGTAAGTTTGAGTTACATTTATAGTTATGAAATTAATGACACACATTAATAGTGCAAAACTTCCAGCCAGAAAAAGGAGAATGAAATAATTTCCAGGCCTTTGAGTTTATTGGAGAACTAAGGTAATGGCAGGCTGCTTTTGGCAGGACCTTCTCTGTGCACAGAAATGTATTAATAGACAATATGAGTTCTATTTAAAATCGTCAAAAGTTTGCACAGTTAAGTGCAAAGCAGATCTGTCTCTCATTACAGAGGAGAGAAGTGAATGCCTGTGTCCTTTTGGTAGACAAGCTGTGGGACTGGGTTTCTAGTCAGTGTCTTGCTTTATAAGCTCTGGAGTCATGTCATGTCTGGAGGAGGATATGCACATTGGAGGTGGAAAGGAACATTCACTGAAGGCTTTCTAAGTGCTGGGTGTCTTGTCCAATGGCTAATTTGTGTGAATTAATAGAATCACTCCAAGATCCCAGAATAATATGAGCCAGGTCACATTGACTGGACAGAGACCAGTTACATGAAAGAGACTGGAATCAGTCCTTTCATTGAATTGTTTCATTTCTTTGTTTTGTTTAATTCTCATAAGAATTATACAGTATGATGACTCCTCTTATACCCAATTCACAGATGAGGAAGTCAGTGTTCTAGAGGCGCCATTAAACAAGTTCACATCATGGACAGCTCTGCAGCCAAGTGAAAGCCCATGCTCAGCTGACTCCTAACTCTGCACTGTTTTTCACACCTAAGAGAACAACTCAAGCTGATGGTTGACTGCAGGGGGAGCCATTAGGATGGTCCAATTGGTTTAGATTGTTAAATAACTTATTTAATGAGCACTTGGAGCCCTGAGCTGGATACAAGAGACACAAAAGTAGGCAGAACCCAGACTCTGAACTGCAGGAGCCCGCTAGAGCAACAG
The DNA here is from genome assembly GCF_903995425.1 of Onychomys torridus. Lineage (NCBI taxonomy): Eukaryota > Metazoa > Chordata > Mammalia > Rodentia > Cricetidae > Onychomys > Onychomys torridus. Next base: position 10,780,147 of record NC_050450.1, read on the forward strand.
ATGGACATTTGGGGACTATGACTGATGAGTAAGTAGAGAAAAGAGCACCTCCCCATCCTGGGGAGCTAGAGACTGTTTTCCTTGGCCTTGGGGTCTGAATGACAGATAGGGGGTGACTAGCAAATGGGGAGGCAGGGGATTTCCTGGACAGGATGGGTAGTGTTAAAAGTGGTGACAGAGAGAAATGCTGATGTGCCTAGCAGCTGGGCTTAGTTCTCTGTGCTTTATGAATCCACATAGGGCAGCATGGGGTCAGGAGTTGGCTGTCAAGAATGACATGGGCATGAACGCAAGGAGCTAGAAAGGCCAGTCCAGACACTGAGTCCTTTAGAGCATGATATTTACATCTCAATCCAGTTGGAATTGGAAATCATAACAGGGACAGCAGAATGTTCAGATGATAGACATATTTAGAGCCCATGACCTGAAGGATGGACTGATGGGAAAAATTACCCCAAGGCAGGAAGATCCAGAGAGAAGTTTCTTTACAGGCAGGGCAGATTAAAAGCCCACACAATGTTGGTAGTGTCAAGTCTGGGTGCTTGGTTTAATATACACAGGGGAGAGAGGAAGAGAGATGAGCTGAGGATCATTTGGAGCATTGGGATTTCAGTAATTCATACTTGCAGATGGGATAGAATTTGTATTTCTCTTATGACTTAAGAGAAGAGGGTGAGTTGACTCTGATCATGTCAGTGACTGAGACTCCTTAGGGGCATCAGGAAGGAGCTGGTGAGGAGGAGTCAGAACTACATGCTGTTGACCTATGTCTGATAACAGAAGACTGAGGAGCAGGAGAGATCTGAGCATGGAGAGTTGAGGTCAAGAGGCAGGCTAGAGACTTATGAGGCTTGTATCAAAGAGGCAGGAAGCAGCCTAGTGCAGACACACTTGGGGAGGCTGGGGTGGCCCACAATGAAAATTCTTGGGACTTATATATGACACATCTGTTATTTAGTGAAGAGTGAGCACTAGAAACCTTAGTGAGCATGTTTTTCAGGATGGATGACTACAGAACAGGGATATTTAAGCACAGGGGTAGAATCACTATTAGTCTAGCCCAGTGTTTCTCAACCTTCCCAATGTTGTGACCTTTAATACAGTTCCTCATGTTGTGGTGGCCCTCAACCATAAAATTATTTTCATTGCTACTTCATAATTGTAATTTTGCTACTGTTACGAATCATGATGTAAATATTTGTGTTTTCTAATAGTCTTAGGCAGCCTCTATGAAAGGGTTGTTTGACCCCCAAAGGAGTCTTAAACCACAGGTTGAGAACCGATGGTCTAGATGAAAGGAGCCTCTTTCAATCTCAATGCAGAAGGAAGGCACATGCAGAGGCAAGTTAAGTTGATGGATTATGTGGGTTGTCCATCTAAGCTGAAAGAAAAGATAGATTCATCAACTGAGAGCGAAGATGTTGCTGGCAGCCTGAAGCCTTGTGGGCAGGTGTGAAGGTCTGAAATAGTTTCCAAGGGATGGTGGAGATGCAATTAGGAAAAGAGAGGAATATTTCTAGTCAGAGAGGGTGTCCTGAAATTTGAAACGACATTAAGCTAGTTGGTCATGTGATGTTCTCCACCTATACAGCTGGTTTACAGGTGCAAAAGTAGTTGGATTGGCTCTGTCAGATGGGGGTGGACATGCCAAGTTGGTGTGATAAGAGGACAGGTGGAGACAGTCACTTGTGCAAATGGGAACAGATCTGTGGTTGTGGAGAGTGAAAAGTATTGGCTGGACTAGTGAAGAAGTGAAAGAAAGCGTGGAGGGGTCGTTTGGAAGAAAATAGAGATGTCCAGGGCCAACATGACACTGGAGAAGAGCCAGAAGCTTGCTTCCATGAATGAGGCTGTAGCTTTTCTTAGAATCACTGAAGTTTAGTTTTTTAATGAATTTATGTCACTGGGATAAATGGCTAAAGTGGATTGGAGGCGGTTCATGGAGAGAGGATGCTTCAAAAATGGACCTCCAAGTTCAACCAAATCACCTGAGAAGTGTGAATACATTTGTGAAAGGAATGGCATCAATTATTTGCAGACAGGACAAGTTCAGTATGGTGCATAGTGGCATACATGAGTAAAGTCACCATGCACAGCATGTATAGGTTCGGAACCAATCCGGAAGAAATTGCAAAGCTAGTCACAGATGTGAACTTAAAAGCAGCCAAATTCCAGGGAGCATGCAGGGATGTTAGAGCAACATCCCCCTGCTTCTGCACCCCATCTCAAGCCTTTCTCTTTGCTCCTCTTCTCTTCTTTCCTTTGTACTCAGTGTGCTTCATCTAGTTTGGATGAATTCCTGACTTATAACCACACCCCTTCAGTTCAACTCTTAAGCCTCTGATCACACTGTGCCCTCAACCTGCAACCCCCTTCTCTCTTGTTCTGATTCCCTCCTTTGCAGACTCCAGACATCCTGAGTCTGCCACCTTTCCTAAGTCCTTATTTACCACTTCTGAGGAATTTATGCATCAATTTCATCTTTGACCCTTTGTCTTATCATTTTAAAAATGTTGTATAATTCATTGTGAAGGCATTCTATTTTATCTTCCTTACTACCCAGTTAATAATCTTTCACCAGTAGGCATTTAGAATGGTGATTAGCAAATGTTGTTTACTGATATTTTAGGCTTTGAGGACCACACTGTCTTCCTGACAAGCCCTCAACCCTTGTTAGCATGTCAAGGAATGTAAAGGGCCTATAGGGAAAACAAGCATGACTGTGTTCCAATAAAGCTTTATTTATGGACACAAATTCAAATCTCATAGAATTTTCATGTGTCACAAGTATTATTCTTTCAACCATTTAAAAATAGAAAACCTAGTGTGTGTGGTGGTATGTACCTGTGATCTCAGCACTCTGGAAACTCAAACAGGAGAATTGTGAGTTCAGGATCTGCTTAGGCTACATTGGGAGAGCCCAACTCAAAACAACAACATTATCAACAACCAAAGTGAAACAGGAAGCCCCATCTGTGACTCATGACTTACTCTAAAACATTTGACCCCTGTATGATACTTTGCTGACCTCAGGGTGAGAGGCCAATCACCTTGAAGAGCTGCTGTTGGGAAGGCTGATGTCATTGAACAGGCACTAACATTTATTGAGTGAATGGACCAAGACATCCTATTGTGTAACCCTAGAGAATGATTCTGCTAATTAGTTTTGACACTAACCAGGGACCTTGGGATTCTACATTTGACGATAATTTGTATGAATCTGAAAATTCAACAAAGATGATGTTCACTCAGCTTTACTTTTCAGGCCACTGTGAGTTCTTTTCAGTGGTTGTGTTTGTGTGTAGTTTAAGCAAGAAGTGTAATGCTGAGGTGCTGCTGGGCTGGTTGTCCTGATTTGGGTTTCCTCTCAGTAGTTGTACAGAGCACTGGAATTGTGCATTCATGTCTGGGATAAGGACCCCCGGGTGCAAGACTGGACAGTCAAGGTTTACTTAGACTCTGTTTAATGAAATAATGACTCTTAGCTGTCACTTCCCATAAGGACCATCTTCCCTTCCAACACATCCAATAATCATGATTGTATGTGTGTATATGCATTTGTAGCTGTGTGAACATCCATGTATTTGGAGACCAGAGGCTGATGTTGGAATGTTCCTCTCTCTCTCTCTCTCTCTCTCTCTCTCTCTCTCTCTCTCTCTCTCTCTCCATAGTATCTCCCTGAAACTGAAGTTTGCTGATTGGCTAGACTAGCTGAGCATCAGAGTTCAGGGGTCTGCCCGTCCAAGCTTTCCCAAATCAGAGCTGGAGTTACAGGCATGCACTACTGTGGCCCTGTTTAATGAATGTGCTGAGGATTTGAACCCAGGTCCTCATGCTTCTGCAGGGAGGCACTACCGATTAAGCTGTCTCCTCAGCACCTGGTCATCCTGTTTCTAACTGTAGATGGAATTGTGGCTAAGCTTATTACAGTTGCCTCACCATTAAATCTTCTGTAGGTTTTAGTATTTCAAGGATCCTCTTGTTGGAGCCCTTTAGGGCTCAGACAGAGCCTGGAGCAAAGTTATTTGAGGGCCAGAACTCAGGAAAGAAAAAGGCCTGCCAAAATACCATCTTATCTAAGGAGAACTGAGCTGGGAGCAGCAGGCATTTCATCACGGCCTTGGAGTTAACCCCTGCACAAGGGCTTGGTTTGCATCCTTGTAACAGCTATTGGTGCCTTAGGCATCAACCCGGACTCCCCTTCATCTTGGAAGGAGACAAATGTCCACCTCCAGGATTTAAATTTATTATTTTGCCCCAGACACAAAAGCACAGATGCCCATCAGAGACCAAACACTTGAGCACTCCCAGCTCTCTAACTTCTCATGGGCAAGGAGATACAATGTCTTTCAACCAATTGGCACCCTCAGGTCTTGCAGCCTTATTTCAAAACTTTGTAGACACTATAGATGAGGTTAAATTTGAATTTTCTGGCCTAACACCATATGGAACTGGTGTTGTTATTATTATTTTTCTTTGTGGTGCTGAGTGAGGAAATCTCTCCGCTCATTGCCTGTGGCATCCCTCAAGTGAGATGCACTGATGCCTATTGCTTCCTCAGTCTGCAATTTGATTTCATGGAAGTTATCTGTTTTGTAAATAGTTACAGTCTCAGACCAAAGTTTTGCTACTTTAAAGGATTTCATTAAAAAAAGGAAGAGTCTGATCCGTATTTACATTTTAGCTTTATTGTCTTAGGCCGTCCTCCCAGGATGGGAGCATGCCTGCCTCTCTGACCAATTCTAACTCACTGGCAGCATGGCCAAGGGGACAGAGCTACTAAATATTGTCCAGGTGAATGCTTCCTTGAAGAGCTGTTGACTCTGCCTGATTGCAAACGGCCTTTCATTTATTCTACAGTCGGAAGTGATGCTGATCTTTGAAATTTACCCAGAACAAAGCACATGAGAAGGTCAAGAGGAAACCTTTGCCACATTTCTAAACAGTCTTTGTGGAGGTCTTTTTTTTTAAAGTAAGAAGGACTGCCGATTCTAAGGGAGGCCAGATCTCAGGTTGAGTTTCCTTTAACAGTGTGGGATGCTGGCTCCATACCCCAGTCCCAATGTCTGTGTACCAGCCCCTTTGATGACTCCTTAAACTGACTGACTTGGCTTTCTTCTTCAGTACAGTGGCACTGTGAAGAGCTCCACACAGTTTCACATTTGGGTTTCAGTAAAAGCAGATGCAGCCATGTGAACAGATAGTGTCTTCTTCAGCCCCAGCACAAGAAGTGCACCGACACAACCTTTAAGGGCCCTTATGTAATGGGATGGAGGCTACTGTGGAGTCCAAGAAGCCTAATCAGCTGCTAGAACCTTAATTACATTCCTCTTGGTTGAAATCCCTAAATTACCTGATTGTCACGCAGCTCACATTTGAGCGGAGGATTCTTTCCCCTGATCTATTATTCTAATTGCCTTTTGGATGTCCAGGCTCATAGCACATAGCACTAGCATTCTACCTCAAGGCTACAAAGCAGGGTCCACTAATAGCACTGCTGTTGGAGGCATTGTGTATGTAGAGTTCAAGTCCTTAGAAGAATAAGTTCACGGGAAAACTGGAGAAATAGAGCTGCCGTGCATGAAAGCAAGCTGCAAGACCACCTCCGTCCTCTCTCTATCTCTGTCTCTGTCCCTCTCTCTCTCCCCTCCTGAACTCCACAGGGAAAGGAAACATAGTCCCTCTCTAAAGGAAATAGGTTACACACTGGGGCCTCGAACCTGCACATCCCAGCTCCCAGGGCATCACTCTATCCATTGCAGAGTGCTGAGTGATTCCTTCCCCGACTTATTTATTCATGGGATACTCTCCCCACTGAAGCAAAGTACTCAAGCATTTATAGTTTTCCTTGAAACATCCAAAAGTATTCAAATGTCAACATTGGAAACCTTGGCATCTCTGAAGTCTGGCATCCTGATCTCAGAGTCTATAACCTGCTGTTTGATTTCGGGCAAGTCACTTAAGTAATCAAGTTTTTCAATTTGCAAAATGAAGATGACAGCCTTTATTCCTTGCAGAATAATGTTAATAAAATAAGAAAATGCCTACTGGGGGGACTGTAGTACCTCAATAAATGCCAATGACTATACTTATTAGTTATTCAATAGTTATTATTATAACCCATGAAAAGCTGACTGATACAGAAACTATACAATAAGAAGGACTCCCAGGAGCATGTTCAAAAAATTAATTAGTGATTATGAGAGGTCTCTTTACTTTTCCATGAATTTTCAAGTCTCTGATGTTAGATCTTTGCAATGTGGAATCAAAGAGGAGGAAGAAAACACATTAGCTGCTTAGCTAATTAGCAAAGCACATCACTTTTAATAATTAAAGGGACACTGAAGAAATAGGACTTTGGTCCACCCCTGGGGACCTAGGAACAGAGGATTTCCAAAGATTATACACAAGCTCCTGAAGAAAATGAAGTCAAAGACTTCCACTTTTAAATTTAAATTTCAAGCATGAACAAGCCTTGAGCTATTCTCCCATTGACTGAACCTGAAGAGAAGAATGCTACATATGATCCTTCTCTACTGCTCCTGGGCATGTATCTGAAGGACTCTAAGTCAACATACCTCAGATATCTGCACATCTGTGTCTGTCACTGCAGAGGTCCTGATAGCCAAGTTACAGAATCGTCTAGGTAAATGAATAAAGAAAACTTGCTATTTACACACAATGGCATTTTATTCAGCCATAAAGAATGAAATTGCAACTGTAGACCATTATATCAAGTCAAATAAGACAGGGACAGAAAGACAAATTTTTTTCTTATTTGTGAGTTTTAGGCTTGTTTATAGATATATAAAACCATGCACACACACATACGCACTCACTCACACACACACACTCACATGCACACAGTGTGAATACAGAAGAGGGGGTACAGGTAAGGAAGGACACTAGTGGGGGGCATGAGAAAAAAGATATACTCAAAGAATATTACAGACTTGAAAAAGTCTTTCTGAAACCCAACACCATATAATAAATATGCATCAAAAAAAGAATGGATGTAGATATCTGAGTTGTTTGTGGAAATATCAAAGACCAAATTGTTTTTCGGTTCTACAACAGTTGGTAGTCTTATCTATAGAGATATTATATTAACCCAAGAGTGGTTACAGAAGGAAAAGAAGTCAACAGCTCAATGTGAGCTGTGTAACAATTAGGCAATTCTGAAATTTCAACTGAGAGGAATTTAATTAAGGCTCTAATAGCTGATTAAACTCATTTAGATCTGCTGGCAATTGCCACTGGTTATGTAAGTCACCCAGGAAGAAAGATTTCCATCCATTCCTCCTGCTTCATTTAATTCTGCCTGTAGCTAAAGGTATAATCTTCTTGGTGCTCCTCAAAATAGGGCCCTTGGACGACCAGAGCAGAAAGCTCTAAGACTCCAACAGAAATATCTGGATCCCAGGCCTCAAGCCAGATCCAGCACTGTGGAAATCTTGGACTCCCTTCCTCCCTCCCTCCCTCCCTCCTTCTCTCTCTCTCCCTCCCTCTCTCCCTCCCTGTGGTGTATTAGGATGTTTGTGTGTGTACATGTGTGTCTATACATGTAGAGAATGGAGGTTGATATCAGAGGTCTTCTTCTGTGTCTCTTCACTTTATTCTTCGAGATAGGGCTTCTCTGTGATCCTGGAGCTCCCTGATTCTTCTTCACCAGGTAAGAAGTGAGATGAAGAGATGCTCCTGTCTCTGCCTCCCCAATACTAGGATTTCAGAGGCACCATGACATTTCCTGACTTATTTTTATTTTTTATTTTTAGTCCTGAAGAGCTAAACTCAGGTCCTCATGCTTGTGCGATAGATACTTTGCCATAAATTCAGTATCCCAAACCATATGAGTTTATTCTTTTAAAATTTTATGTTACATTTATCTATTTATTTACTGTGTGTGTGTGCACATGCATCCACACATGTGTACATGTGAGCCTCAGTGTGAATGATGGGCTCATGGGACAACTAGAAGAGGTTAGTTCTCTTCTTATACTGTGTGGTGCCCAGGGGTCTACTTCAAGTCATCAGACTTGGCAGCAACTGTGTCTTTACCCACTGAGACATCTCACTGGCCCAAGTTCATTCTTTTTGCTTATTTATGGTTTTGTTTGTTTGTTTGTTTTCTTGTTTTGAGATAGGTTCTCACTGTATATCCCTGACTGGTCTTAAGCTCACTATGTAGACTAGGCTGGCCTTGAATGCACAGAACCTCCTGCTTCTGTCTCCCAATTCTTGGATTAAAGGAGCATGTCTCCATTCATGTCCTCCTCGGCTTCCTTCCTAATCATGTCCAAAGAGTAAAGTTTATAACTCCACCTCCTTCAATTGCTGCATTGAAAATGTCTCATTCTCAAATGGCCCTTGAGCCTCTACTACATTGAAACAAGGCTGGCTAACTTACAACTGCTTCTCAGCAGCTCCTTCGTAGGGCTTGTTTGCATGTAACTGGCCTGGAAAACTGAGTTCCACAGTGATACCTGGTTTCAATGTACTAGCTGACATAAGTGAACTTAAGTACTACGTTGGTTTTAAAAATATGACAAACTACTGAGCCCCATTGTGAAACACCCTGGCCACTGCTCATTGTGAAACACCCTGGCCACTGCTCATTGTGAAACACCCTGGCCATGGCACATCATAGCTTACCATGAAGCTGGAGAAGTGGTTCAGAAGCTTGTGCTGTCATTCCTAGACCCATCAAATGCAGCTCTTTCCCGGACTTGCAGCTGCCATCTCTGACACTAAATGACCCCTGCTATTGGCTTGCATACACACGGACAAGCTTGCAGAGGCCCGAGACACTAATGGATGAGTCTACTTAGGCAAAACTTGGGCATGAGAGCATTCACAGTTGCTTCTTTTCTGCCTTTTGGAAGATTTTTATGTTTCAGGTGGAGAGACATTGGTCTCCTGTTTGTTTTACTTTCCTCTGTAGCTGCTTCTGTCTGAAGAGTTTGTTACTTACCCTCCCTCCAGCTCGAAAGTAAATCTCTACTTGTTAACTGGAGTGAAATGTTCTCTGATGTTTTGCACAAGCGAAGTGTTTGTTTCAAAGCCGAATTTCTTCCGTTTATGAACTCACCCCTGAGCTCTAGGGCCCAGGCAGATTGGGGCATAGTTGGTGTGAACTCAGCTTCTACTGCCACTTTTAATAAACGTCTCTGATTTTTAATTTCGCAATCTATTGCCTTGTCTCCAAGGAGAGGAGTTGGGTAAACAGGCAATTTCCCTCTTTTAACTTTGAATTCTATTAAAAAGAATTGATGACATTGCTGTGGTTCTGTCCAGCAACTATTCCAGGAAGTGGCTGGTCACTGACCACTCTACACCAACTGAGGGCTTCCTATTGTAGGCTGACTGACTTGGAGCATCTACAGAGTTTTCTCTTGAGGCATTTCCAGCCCCACCCCACCCTTAAGGACTGGATACATCTTTGAATTCTATCAGTTCTCCTAATTTGAGATGCTATGAGTTTATGCCAATCTTACCACTGAGATCTATGAGAGTTAAAGCTGCCTCCTGATACATCTCTTTGCAGTCAGAATCTTTATGCCAAAACCTCTTTCTCTGCACCGATTTAGGAGGAGGGTGTGCCATAAAATATTCCCCTCATTGAAAATCTTTCCTAAGTTCCATCCATGCATTCCAAGCATCCACAAGCTAAAGATGGAACTAAAAGATGCACACCAGCTCTCGGATTGGTTCCCATTTGTATGCCCACAACAGGAAACTCATCCTTCCTTAGCGCCTGGTGCTAACCCAGCACAGCATTCATCTTACCTGTTGCTGTTGGTTACATTATGCCTTCTGTTGTGCTACAGATGGACTTTGCACATGTCACACCATCACTGTACCACTAAGTTATCTGCATTCCCAGCCTTGTAATGGGACTGAAGCTCCTCCACTTTTCTCCACCTGACAGGAAATGCTGCAAAGAGGAGCAAACTCTCTGAGGACTGTCACTGGTGCAGCCCCAGGAGCTCCTCCTGCCACAAGTGAAATAAATCATTCAATGCAGGTGTGTGGAGTTCATGAAAGAAGGAGTGAGGGAAATAAAAAGGTACACACACACACACACACACACACACACACACACACACACATCATGTGGAGAAGAACTGGCATTTGAAGTGGCTGGATCTGAAAAGAGCTGGTAGGATTTCAGTAGGTGAGGTTACAGGTGAAGGAGTCCAGTTAGAAGAAATCAAGGAGCTATAGGAACACGAGTGGGTGCTGTTCTGGGGAAGTTTGGTGAAAAATGTGTTTGTCATGTATTATAGCTTAGCATCTTGTCTCTCTGTGTGAATACATGAACATGTATCTGGATGTGTGAGAACACATTTGTAGGTATGGTTGTATGTGGAGGTTATGAGCATGCATGTAGTCTGAGTATGTACAGGTATGTGCTTATGTATAAGTTCATGTATAGATGCATTGGCTCATGTTGGTGTGTGCTTGTTTATTGGTAAGAGCATGAAGGTTGAGTGTACGTTTTATACTGTGAGAGAATGCAGAGAGTGTTTGATGGGACATTTGAGAGGCAGAAAGAGATGAAACAGGAGGAGACAAAGAAAGGTTGGTTGGGACTGTGTGTGTGTGGCTTCTGTTTCACAGGCAGCTTGAGGGTTTGATCAGGGCTAGAATCGGAACTTTAGCATCCTTGTTGTTGTTGCTTGCTCATTTTTGAGATAGGGTCTCATATAGCCCTCACTAGCCAGAAACTGGCTTTGTAGCCAAGGATTATCTTGAGTTTCTGCTAGTCAATGCTATGCAGTGTTGATGAAACGCTGGCCTCTGTTCATGCTAGCTCATCACTCTACCAACGGAGCTACATCCTCCCCTGCCCCAGTTCTGGTGTTCACGTATGTGTTTTTATGGTTTGGACATCTGAAAGCCAACCATGCAGTTATTTTAATTGTCTCTTGTAAGAATTTCATAAATAGATTCAATAGGATCAAACACTCACAGCCCTTTGAAAAAAGAGATGCACACATTGATGAACCTAAATTCTTCCAGCTGCTTGCTGTCCCTGTGACATCCCTCTGAGCTCATCTAGACATGAAGAGGCAGAGGCATTAACTTGAGACATGCAGTTTCTGGAGCTGAAATTATCTCTACTCTCAGAACATATTGGCTGAACATTTGCAGAGTAATCATTGCCCATTCACAGGGCACTTTCTAGAAGCTGAAGGCAGTTAGCGTCCTCAAAGCACTGTATTTAAATTATATTAATAAGAATGGATAAAAAATCCTTACAAAGTTAATTTCTCCTTTTTATTTTTCTTTCAGTGAAATCACTGCTCTCCATCAGAGGTCAATTATTTTTCTTTGTCCTCCAAACTTCAGTATATTTGCTGAAAATGCCCCAAAGCTCTATCATCAAAATTCAGTTTATTTTGAAGGCGAAAGATTTTTTTTCCTCCTCCCACACAGCCTATTTGGGTGAGTGGAGGGCTGTTTTTAAGGACAAAAAATATTCATGATAGAGATTTTTAAAACAATCTGCCCATAACTTTATTTATTTATTTATTTTTTGTACAGGAGGCATGTAGAAATTAAAATGGTACTGAGAGCGGTGCCCAGACTTGATAAGTCCTGTAAGCCCTGACGGGGGCCCAGAAGATGGTTCAGTCAGTAAAAGGCCCTGTAAGCATAAGGACTTGGGTCCCTTCCTCCACCCCCAGGAGGTGTGCACCTGTAATCCCAGTGCTAGGGAGGCAGAGTCACGACTATCCCTGGGCTCACTGCCCAGCAAGACTAGCTTGACCAGTGAGCTTCAGGCTAGTGAGGAACTCCATCTCAAAAATCAGCCTCAACTCTACAGAACTACAAGCAACTGGGGAATGCCCAAAGGAGGAGAGGTGGCCATTTGGAAGAGCACACCAATGGGTTGTCCAGTGCCAAACAGTCAGCCCTGAAAACAAACATATAAGTAACATTATATGGACAGAACAGGTTCTATTTAGAGATGTATATGCCTGCATGCAATAACAATTAGTGAACAAAGAGACCATGAATTTGAAGGAGAGAGGGAAGGGATATGAGAGGGTTTGGAGGGAGGAAAGGGAAGGGAGGAATGTAATTAAATTATAATCTCAAAAAGAAAACAAATGCTTTCATAAACAAAAATAAATTGAAACAAGGTAAACGGTGCCTGGTGAACAACAGCCAAGATTGACCTCTGACCTCTACTCACATACACTTGTATACACACACACACACACACACACACACACACACACACACACACACACACACATACAAGACGCTATCATTGTATTGTTATGGTTTTCCTTTACCTAGCTTAATATCCATTCTCTAACAGCTTGTTCCCGTCATGATAACTGTATCCTAATTGGCTGAGCAACATTTCCAAGGAAAGCTCTCATTGGCTCATCAATCCACATGCATATTATTTATATTGGGAATTGGGAAGCTATGTCTGGAAGGCAAGAAGAGCCTTGATGCTATTGTGTGATTATTAAGAATGAATGAGTAGAAACATCAAGAGTAGGTGGAACAGTGTGTCTGAGTCTCAGAGAGCCAAAAGGAACAGTTAGCTTCACTGTGTGAATCAGGGAAAGTTACAACACCCCTCTGTGTATTGAACTATTAAGTTGAAACTATGTGTACCATATGGGATCTGGGTGTGGGGAGGGCACAGAGACTAAGTGACCGTGTTTCCACTACACAGAAGTGACCTTGTGTAACTTGTATGGAATGCTGTAGTAGAGATAGGCTCAGAGTTCTCTATCTCTGGGCACAGTAAGGATGGCTTTTCAGAGGAGGTGATGTTGGAGTTCTGTCATGAATGCTGACCATACAAAGGGAGCAGCTGCTATGTGTATCCTGTGCCTTGCTCGGTCCCAGGCTTTGTGCACTGTGCACATCTTTGCCTCCTTTGGACCTCACTACAGTCCTCGGTTGTTTTCTGCATTTTACAAATTTACAGAGAGGTTAGGTGGCTTTCCCAAAGTCATTCAGCGAAAGTGTAAAGCTGGTAGGAACACTCAGAACCTCTTCACCCCCAGAGACTTTGTCCTGCCCACTCCACTACCCAGCTTTTGCTGGGGGTCAGGTTTGAGTCTTTTAGGACAAATGGAAAGGAATGGAAATTATTGATACTAATGTTTGTGTTTATGCTTGTGTGTGTATGCATGCGTGTGTGTGTGGGGGGGTGTACACATACGTGAGCATGTGTGTGGAAGCCAGAGGTCAACCTCAGACTTTAGGTGTTGTTTCTCAGATGCTGTCTACTTGGCTTGGGGGTGAAGTTATTTTTTCTTTTTTGAGTGTCCCTCAGTGTCCTGGAATTCACTGACTTAAGAGACCCAAGGATCCACCTGTCTTTACCTCCCCAGTAGTGGAATTCCATTAGATCTACCATGCCCTACTTTATCATGTGAGTTCTGGGGACTGAACTCAGGTCCCCAGGCTTGTGGTACAAGGGCTCTGCCTGTGCCCTCTCTCCAACAGCAAGGTTTAATGTATGTACAGATTTGGTATTATTATTTGACCACTGTCCTTCAGCTGACTGATAGGACTGGGAAGGCAGGAACCATTCTAGGCTGGTACCAGCACACAGTAGGTGTGCAGTAAATCAATGCTGAACAAAGAAAGAATTCCACAGACTCCACCTTCTCCCTAGCTTATATCTCACAACATGGATAGATGAGCATGTTTGCCTCATCAAATTAGTCTGCCAACCTCTGTGTCTAAAAAAGGACACTATCACCAAAGCTAGACAATTTTGTAATTAGCCACATGGGATGTTTCTTTACAGCCAGTAAAAATTTTCCAGTGCAAAGGATGAGGTAATCTCAGAGAGCAGAAATTCTTTTTCTCTTCTTCACCCTCTTCACCTTCTGGTATTCAGTGTGTCTGGATTCTCTTTAAGGGCCTGATATTCATTTCTGGTGACACTCACATCATCGGAGGAGAGGTGAGTGGGTCACATCAGCACAGACAAGCCTGCACTCGGTACTTAGCTTCTCTGGTGAGGTGGTTTCCTTGAGGTTGGTATTACAAATAAAACGCTGACCTGTGGTGTCAGGCAGCTGCTCTGGAGGAGGAAGGAGAGCACAAGACGTGGAGGCAGCCTTCTCCTGGCAAGTATGTGAACAGAGCCAATAAACTGTCAAATAAAATTAAGGTTCAAAACACACAGCCTTCAATTTGATTTCACCAAGATGCTGGCTGCTGCTCAGAGGGAATATGATCGATTCTGTTTTGACAGGTCTTGATGCGCACTAGGCAGTAACAGTCTCCATTCTGTGGATTAGTAAAAGTTCCCCTTCATTTGCAACTTAAGTGAGACCATATGAGGGTGAAATGATGCTTCTAATCCCATCACTGCCTCGGCCCCTGAGGTCATTTCTTCATTCAGCCCTCCTCTCCTTTTTTTGCTCACTCACTTCACATTACTCTTTCCTTTCCTTGCTGTTTCTCAGCATATTTTCCTGTTTCCCGCTCTCATTTTCCTTCCTCTCTAATTATAGTGGAAGCCTGAGGTCCTCCTTATGTGCTGGGCACTCAGATTTTCTGTATATGCACTACTTGATTCTCCTAACAACTTAGGAAGCAGGTGGAATTGCATCATGGGACAGATGAGGAAATAGATGCTCCTGTAATGAAGAGCTTGCAAAGTTGAGAAGTGGAGAGATCCACATCCAAGTCTATATGTCTGTGACTATCACAGTCCATGCAGTTTCCATGACACCCATGGCCCTGAACTCTGGCAGAACATTGGATCTTTCCGGGAAGCCCCAGAAGTACATGTGTTAGTCATCACTGCCAGATACACACATTTTATTAGCTTCTAGAGGGATCTGGGAGGTGGAAGAACTGCCCAATATTCAGTTCTTCGCCATTTTTTTTTTTTTTTTTTTTAGTGTACAAGCAAAGCATACATCAAGGCATGTGGCAGTTAAGCCCCTCAGGCTGTTAGATGACCTGTCTTCTGTAAGAAAGACCTGCCTTTCTGGAAGTCAGTGATGTTTGAAAGCACAGTGTGTCTTTGTGTTTGTGATGCAGGTGGGCAAATGGGAAAACCAGACCCTGAGCCTGAGGCATGCTGTGTGGCCAAGGTACAAGTCCTTTTCTGACTGTGAGCCAGACGACAACCACCTGAGCATTGTCACCCTGGAGGAAGCCCCCTTTGTCATCGTGGAAGACATAGACCCGCTGACGGAGACCTGCGTGAGGAACACGGTGCCCTGTCGGAAGTTTGTCAAGATCAAGTGAGTTCTGGGGATGCTCTTGGCTAGATGTGTTCATTCCTAACTAAGCTTATGTAACAGTATCCAGAATCCAGTCATAATATCAAATATATTCCATGGTCATGATCATGTAAATTAGAAGACTTACATGCCTGGAGATGTACCAAATATGCATTTGTTTAATTACTATGTTGATATGAAGTGGGTGTTTTTTGTTTATGGGAAAGTGATACTACCAGGTTATAGGAATATTAAGAAACTCTTCAGGGCTAGAGAGATGAATTGGTTGGTCAAGGGCTTGTCTTGCAAGCACCAAGACCTGAGTTTGAGCCCCAAAAACCAATAATGATGAAGATGATGATGATGATGATAATAATAAGCCAGTCAGGCATGTTGGCACACTAGGAAGGTAGGGACCAATGGATCCCTAGGATTCACTGGGCAGCCAGTCCAACATACTTGTTGAGTTCCAGGTTAGTGACAGACCCTGTCTTAAAGTGAGGTGTACAGCTTTGCTGAGAAACCATCCAGGTTTGTTTTCTGGCCTTCACATGTATACACACAGACACAGACTACACACACACACACACACAGACTACACACACACACAGACAGACACACACAAACACAGACTACAAACACAGACACACACACAGACACACACAAACAGACTACAAACAGACACACACACAGACACACACAAACAGACTACAAACAGACACACACACACATACATACATACACAGACTGCACACACACACACAGACACAGACTACACACACACATACACACAAAGACTACACACACATACACATACATATACAAAAACTACACACCCATATACCCACACATACACACACACATATATACACACACAGACATAGACTACAAACACAGACATATACATACATATACACACAGACTACAGAAACACAGACACACTTACACACACAGACACACAGACACAGACTACACACACACACACACACACACACACACACACACAACATACATACACACACACACACACAAATAAAAACACAAAGCACAAGGAAGAAACCTGTTTAAGGCCCTGCAGTGAATAGGCAGGAAAGGTGGGATTCAAACACAGGGCCAACAAACAGCATCATCCCACACTTGCCCTTCTGTCTTTTCTTTGTAACACTACCTAATTTCTGCCCCTCTGGGCCCCTCCTCCCTTCTGCCAACATTTCCCAGATGGGCACTTTCCTAGGATCTGTTGTCACCTAGGATGCACCCTTCTGGGCATGTCTGTTTATAGATTGGGTTCATTGACATGGGAAGGCCCATCCTAAATATAGAAGAATTCAAGCTGAGGGCCAGCATTCCACTCTGTGTCTCTCTGTCTCTGTGTCTCTGTATCTGTCTCTGTTTCTGCCTCTTTCTCTCTCTCTCCTTCTTGACTATAGATGCATTTAACCAGCTGCTTCCCATTCCTGCTCCTGTACAGTCCATGATGGACTGTACCTTCCTTAAACCGAAAGCCAAGTGAAGTGCTCACTTCTTTGCTTCCATCAGGTAGATGGTCACAATAAGTAGAAAGTTAACTCATAGTGGGGAAGGCATGGTGGTGAGTGTGGCTCCATCCATGGTGGTTGGAGACTGGCCTGGATGTCTTCATATACAACAGATCAAGAAGCAGAGAGTGAAGAAGTGAGGCTGGAATATAAGCCTCAAGAGACTCCTCCCAACAACCCACTTTCTCCAGTGAGGCCTTACCTTCTAAAAGTTCCACAACCACCCCACACAGCAGCCACCTGCTAGTGATTAAATGTTCCAACATATGTGCCTGTGGGAGGCACTTCACACTCAAACTGCGCATGTTTCTAGCCATCCTGTAAAGTGATGACCTCTCCTCTCAGGAGTCAGGGCATTCATCCCAGTTCCCTGGTCTATGATAGCAGGCCCAGGCTCTGCACACAGCACTGATTTGCATTGCTCTCCACCACTGGCCACAAAGGAGAATTGCAAAGCCATTGAATCATGCATCTTATTGGCTCCCTTTCCTTATATTTGTTTCTATGAATAATCTTTGGTTTGAGTGGTGGTGGAGAGCTGAAGAAGCCTGAGTATCATTTCCTAGCTTTTTCTGTGATTAAGCCACACCCCCTTCACACTCACAAAGGCTGGAAAAGGAGTCATCAGATGTTTGCAGTCATCAGGTGCTCTGTACTCAGTCAGCACAATGAGTTTAATTAGTAACTTTGCTTGTCTTATTCATGTTGTGTCTTTAGGACCTAGTTGCTTACATAGAGGAGGCATTCACTGGGTACATATGGGGTGAACATCCACTGTGGTCATCTATATCTAGAAATAAACCTTGTGGTCAAGGGATGTCACTAGCTCATAGGTTGACTGAGGCTTTCAGCAAGGCCAGTGAATACCTATGATCTTGACTTTAACATACGGAGCATCAGTAACTTTTGTCCAAGAATCTTAGCCAGTTAGAGGAAGAGGTATCAGTGTGTGGTGCAGTCACCAGGAGAAAGACAGAGAATCTAATCAGGGCACACGTGTCAAAACTACATATAGAGAAAGAAAATTGTAACTGTTCCTGCCATAAACTGAGTGTACCTAGGCTGTGTTTCTATTGTTCTTCAGCCCACTGTAAACCCTCTGTTCTGAGTATTTGGTAGGGAAGAAGCGGGTACTTACTTCCTATAATTTTAACACTGACCCTACCAGTCATTGTATATGGATGTAGGCAGATGTGGCTTCTTAGATGAGGGTAGAAGGTCAGAGAAGATAACTTAGGTTGTAGGGTACGACAGGGAAGTCACCATGATGCATCTGGCCAAAGGAAGCCAGATCATTGAGTAGAAGTCTGGGATAGGATCAGGTGTAAAGGTTAAAACAGTGAGTCAAGTGAGGCCACCATGGCCTTGAAATAAGAAAAAAAGATGTAACCTGCAGCTCACTTCCATCACCACAGTTATACTGCAAACATGTCCACATCCTGATTGCAGACACAGATAGACATCTATGAGGCCTGAAATATGTGTATCCAATTAGATGCAGAGTGCATACTCATTAGAAAATGTGGGGAGAATATCTCAAAAGCATGGGAAAGAAAAATGCCCCGCCTGTCAGATACAGCTACCTTTCCTATTTCATTTTTTTCTGGATGGTATTTTGAGATGTTTGATTTTGTGTAGGTATGCTTATGTTTGTATTTCTTTGTACTCTATTTTTTCAGAAGGCATGTAAACCTTTTCCTATTTTGATCTTGAATTTCCATAAACACTATTTGGATGCTTAGTTAACAAGTCACTGTGTAAATGTATGAAAAATGGAGTTTTCCAATAGAGCAGATATTCCATGACTGTGGGACTCACCTACAGCACTGAGCTAATAGAATGCCCATTGGTGCAAGGCAGAATTGAGTGCAGTACCAAAAAGATCTTCTGGTAAGGTTCTCTGGGAGCAATTTCCTACTTGTTGTCGAAGATCATGGTGCTTCCTTTGGTTGTGAAGGATTTGTATGGATGTCCCTAGGATCTGACCTGTCAAGTGAGTAAAGCCAGGTGGCGGGAAAGAAGAGTGAGCAGAGTCCTGGGAGGTCACAAGGTCACCTTCAATATGGCAATGCTATACGAATCTTTTTTTGCCTATGAAAGTGTATGTGGTGTGTGGGCAGATGTATGTTCAAATATGTGGAGCACATATGTGTACGCATGTATGTATGTATACTTATAGAGGCCTGAAGTTGACATCGGGTAGCTTTCTCAATTGCTGTCTACTTTATTTATTGAGGCAAGTCTCTTATTGAACCCAGAATTTGCCAGTTACTCTTAGTCAGTCTATCCAGCCAGTTGATGATCTCTGCCCCTCGTGCCTGGATTACAGGCAGCCACCAAGGCTGCCTGGCCTTGATGTGGGTTCTGGGATCTCAACTCTGATCTTTACATTTGTGTAGGAAGTGTTTATGTACTGCACCACCTGCCCAGACCCTGCTGTGTCCTGCCAGGACTTGTTCCTGCCCTGTGGTGCTGTCCTTTGGAAGCACCATCTTTGTATTTCCTGCCATGCACTTACACAGAAAGGATGTTATCATAAACCCTCATTAGAGACTGGAAGCTCTGGTAAGAGGCAAAATCCACAACTCCAGAAGAGGAGGAAGCTCAGGTGTCCTGACTCTAAGGCACTTTCTCAGGAGCACCCACTTCTCCCTTTGCTCTAAGAGTTCATCAGGGTAAAGATGCAGAAAAACCCTACTCTGCTCAGGGCTTTCAAATTCTCTGCTCCATTTTCCAATACGTTTTTTTCCTAAGATTAGTTTAGATCAGATGACAACAGTCTGGTCTAAAGAGGTTTTATGTGTTCAAAACTCTTTTAAAAAAAAGTGTTGGTAACTTTCCTCTGGTAATGGAGGTGTGAACTGTACCAAATTCAGAGAAATTTTGTGGAGGTGAAGCCCACAGTTAGCATACAGCACTTATCAGAGTGCATAGTCAATTAGCATCACTCAATAAATGCCAACTGTTATCACTTAGCAGTTTGGGGGCCTAAAGATGTAGCTCAGCTCATAGAGGGCTTGCTTAGTATGAAATGGCTCTTACTTTTGGCACTCAAGAGGTGGAGATGTGAGAATCAGAAACTCAAAATCATTCTCAGCTACATAAGGAGTCTGAGGCCAGCTTGGGCTAACCGAAACCCTGTCTCACAAAACAAGGGGTTCAGGAGGTAGCTTAGTGGATAAGAGTTTAGGACATGAATGTACAAAGACCTGAGTTTGAATGCTAGCACTTATGTCAAAAGCTGGGTAAGCATGGCTGTATATGCCTGTAACACCAGCACTGAACAGAGGAATAGGAAGAAACATACTCTGAGAGGTTTTTAGCCAGCCAGCTTAGCCAACATGGCAGACACCTTAGATTCAGTGAGAGACCCTATCTCAAGAGAACAAAGTGGAGAGTGATAGAAGGCATGTGGGTATTCTCCTCTGACTACTACACATGTGCACTAACACACACACACACACACACACACACACACACACACACACACACACTAAAGAACTTCAGAACTCACTTCCCCCTTTGAGCTTCAACATCTCATCCAAAAATACAAATGTACATGTAGCCAAGAACACAGCCTTCCAAGAGTAACTTTCTGTGATCCTGGGACTTTCTTGGCAGCAACTCAACCAATGAAGGGATGAACGTGAAGAAGTGTTGCAAGGGGTTCTGCATCGACATCCTGAAGAAGCTGTCCAGGACTGTGAAGTTCACCTATGACCTCTACCTGGTGACCAATGGGAAGCATGGGAAAAAGGTTAACAATGTGTGGAACGGGATGATAGGTGAAGTAAGTCATCTTCGCTACCTCCAGGTTCTCATCCCATCAGAGGATCTTGGGCTCCAGTGGTGCTGGGAAGAGAGGATGAAGGCCTTGTTGTTTCTTCCATCCAGGTTGTCTATCAGCGAGCGGTCATGGCCGTGGGCTCGCTCACCATCAATGAGGAGCGTTCAGAAGTGGTGGACTTCTCGGTGCCCTTTGTGGAGACAGGAATCAGTGTCATGGTCTCCAGGAGCAATGGCACTGTCTCCCCTTCTGCTTTTCTCGGTATGTGAATATCATAGAAATAGCTTCCCTGGGGGAACATGGGTGTTCTGGGCTGGGAAACTGCCTCAGTTTGTAAGGAGCCTGCTGTGTGAGCATAAGGACCTGAGTTTGTTCCCCAGGTTACATGTGAACTCTTCCAGCTAATGGCCACCCTATCCCCTCAGCTCATTTTTTTTCATTTATCTTTGACTTGGGCATTTTTTGCTGATAAATATCATCACATATATAGATATTGGTCTTGGTTATGTAGAATGAAAATTAATATATTGCTAAAACCAGGAAAACATTTTAAAAAATGAATTAACCTGTCTGTTGACAGTTAATTTAAATAAGCCTGTAGGTTTTGATTCACCATCCACACACACCTACTTTCCAATAATCATTTGTTTATTAGAAGTAATGGAAACTGCTGAGTGATTTGTTCCAGTACTATAATAAACAGAAATAGTCTGAGGAATATACATTGATATAGAATTAATAGATTTGTATTTTAAAGTACATCTATTCTTCTTGCCATATAATTTAAAATAGAAAGTGCTTTCAACTTTCCTTCTAACAATTTCATAAATGTGTTTACATAAAAGACAGTCAAGGTGGAGTTACTCTTCCATTGTCCACTCGCCATGAGCACAAGACTGTTTGTGTGCTGGCGTCCCGGTGGGAGTCAGAGAAACTTCCTGGCACACAGCCAAGCACAATTAATTTCTTCTTTAAAGTGACTATGTGCTTATTATAAATTATTTTCTAGAAGTTATCTTGTTGAACATCATGAAGTTCAGATTATTAACTTTTCCCTGATATTCCCACATAAATGAGTTTGTCCATATTTGGGATGGCAAAGACAGATGTTTGTCTTGGGATGAAAACTCTAGGAGCAGGGGAAAATGGTTTAATTAAGGTCAACTAAATTTCTTACACTTTTCTAGAGACAGGAAAACATCATTAAGGAAAATCACAAGGGCTGGAGAAATGGCTCAGTGGTTAAGAGCACTTTACTGCTCTTGCAGAAGATCTGAGTTCAGTTTTTTTTAAAAAATATTATTTTATAATTCATTTAATTTTACATATCAGCCACGATTCCCCTGTTCTCCCTCTTCCCACCCCCGTCTTCCCCCTTAATATGCCCCCATTCCCACCTCCTCCAAGGCAAGGTCTCCCCTGGCGAGTCAGTCCAGTCTGGTAGATTCAGTAGAGGCAGGTCCAGTCCCCTCCTCCCTACACCAAGAATGAGCAAAGTATCTCTGCATAGGCCCTAGGTTCCAAAACGCCAGCTCATGCACTAAGGACAGGTCTTGGTCCCACTGCCTGGGGACCTCCTGAACAATTCAAGCTAATCAACTTATCTAGAGGGCCTGGTCCAGTTCCATGGGGGCTCCTCAGCTATTGGTTCACAGTTCATATGTTTCTGCTAGTTTGGCTATTTGGCCCTGTGCTTTTTCCAATCATGATCACAATATCCCTTGCTCATATAATCCCTCCTCTCTTGTCAATTGGACTCCTGGAGCTGCACCTGGGGCTTAGATATGGATCTCTGCATTTGTTCCATCAGTCACTGGATGAGAGTTCTAGCATGACAGTTAGGGTGTTTGGCCATCCAATCACTAGAGTAGGTCAGCTCAGGCACCCTCTCGACTATTGCCAGTTGTCTATAGTGGAGGTATCTTTGTGGATTTCTGGGGACCTCTCTAGCACTCTTTCTCTTCCTATTCCCATAGGGTCTTCATTTATCATGATATCTCTTTCCTTGTTCTCCCACTCTGTTCCTGACCCAGCTGGGACCTCCCGCTCCCCTAAACTCTCTCCCAATCCTTTCCCTCTATTACCCCCACTCACCCCCAGTTTCCTCATGCAGATCTCATCGATTTCTCTGTCGTTGGGCGATCCCTGTGTCTTTCTTAGGGTCCTCTTTACTAGGTAGCCTCCCTGGAGTTATCCTTTGCTTTACTTCTAGTATCTACTTATGAGTGCTCAGTTCTTAACACCCATATGGCACCTATGATGGCCTGTACTTCCAGTTACAGAGAAGCTGATGCCCTCTTCTGGCCTTCATGGGCCCTGCATGCACTGGTGCACATAGACATACCCAACCACAAACACATACACATGGAATAAATGAATTACAAACTCACACAGACTTGTGGATAGCAACTTCAAACCTACAATCTTGCTCCCCAAGCCTTTATTTACATCACACCAGCAGCCGGTATCACTGCCAAGCCACTTTCCCTTGGGTACAATGTTGACTAACAGGATTTTTGGAGACTGCTTTATTCACAGCAGCATATAGAATGACTATTTTCATTTCTGATAATCCAATTAAGCTGTGGAAATCCTTGCCACTCACTGCATTTGAGTTTTGTACTTGTTACTTCAGTTTCTCCAACCTTTGTTGGTCTAATAACAAGCTTGAGAAAGACACATCTTGTTATGTTCTCCCCTTTGTCCTTTTGATTGACAGATGCATATCTGGAGGGAGTCTCATTACACCAGCAAAATGCAACAGGCTCATCCTGCAAGTAACGCAGGTTCTTAGTCTTTATGAGATGGGTGTTTGATTAGCTTCCCTGGCTTATTTTTCCTGCATTGCCCACCAGACTGTTTGACATAACACAGCTCTTCTTGGGGTTAAGAAAAGATGGGGGAAGCACCGACTCCATGCAGAAATGTAGAAAGAAATGCATCTCTTTTCACACAATGCCCATGTCCTACACCAGAGAGAACTTTTCTCCAGTGCAGTCAGAGATGAAGAGTATCAAGTGGCTTGTCTCATAAAAATGGGTGACCGGCATTGAGTCTGGCCTCAACCTTTGGTAGACTTTAAATCTCACCTATGTCTGTAGACTATTTCCATTGGAAGTCAACTCTTTTGCCCAATTTAACACTCCTTCTTCATACTGTCTCTTTAAAAATAAAATAAATGGTTCAGGAGGGAGCTGCTTTTAATGCTGTTTTCATGCAGTAAGCTTAAAATATTTCTCCTGGTCTCCAGATTACATCCCTGTCTGATTGACTATGCACCCCTTATTTACAGACATCATGTGCAGGTTTTGAAAGTCATAATGAGCCGAGCTAAGCTACATTTTTCCATTCATGGGCTCAGCCATGCGGAGAGCCTAAACACTCCAAGTCTGATTGTGCCGCTCTTCATTATTTCCTATTCTCTCTCCCCACAAACTCCATTAACTCACTTGGGAAACATTGGGCAGGTAATGCTGCTGAGCTTTTGTGTGAAACCATAACCAGGCAGCTCTTCAAGGACAAAGATGACATCTTGTGATATTTCCATCCAGTTCATTCTACAAGCTTGCCGAGTAGGCTAGATTCTTACATCTGTAGAAATGCTATCCTTGAGTCTTCCACACTGAAGTTCCTTCAGAAATAAATGTTGAGTATGTTTTAAACTATTGGACGATATAACTCAGAGCAATTTAAGATATTTTTGGGTCACCCCTCAGGTGCTATGGACTGGTCCACTCTGTGTGTTTGCGTGTGTGTGTGTGTGTGTGTGTGTGTGTGTGTGTGTGTGTGTGTGTGTGTGGTCTGCAAGTAGCAGGGCACAGACAGGTACTTCATCTATTAAAACCAGAATACTGGGTCAATAAGGTGACTCAGTGGGTAAAGGGACTCACCACCAAGCCTAACCACTGAGTTCAATCCCAGGGCCCCGCAGGGTGGAAAGAAAGAATTGATTTCTGAAAGTTGTCTGATAGCCTCCACAAATGTTTTTTGGCAAGCACACACACACACACACACACACACACACACACACACACACACACACACTACATATTTATGACATACACAAAATAAATAAATAAAAACTCAATAAAATTTAAAATCATACTCCTGAAGCAGAGCCCTTGATTTCTGAGGCATGAACACAAGTCAAGAGACTAATGGTGTCACCTTCAAGTGAGGAAACCTTTGGATCATTGGCTGGGATCAGTTTTCGGACTAGTATGTTAGTGATTAGTATGTATTCTGCCAAAAAAGATCTGCTGGAGCTTTAAAAATTCTAACACATGAACAGTAGTGATATACCGTTAATTTTTATGATGTTATCAGGTCCTACAGAGAGATGGGAGTTAATTAGTAAGTGTGATTTTATTAACTGAAGGTGCTTTTTTGGCACTGGGGATGGCACATCACTTATCATTTTTGGCTTTAATTGTGGAGTCAGTCATTCCATCCACTATGTGGTGTGTGTACACAGCATTTAAGAGGCAGTGTCAAAGGCTTTCCCCAGGAAAACTCGTGAACTCGTCATATGTCCCAGCAAGTACACCCTATTTGCAGAATTACTTTCACATCTTTATTCTTGATGATTAAATAATTTTTTGATTTCCTAATTATCCATCTACTTATCTTCCTTTTGGATGCACCTCATTACCGGGTTGCAGTGATTCCAGGAACATAATGTTATTTATTACTCTAGCTGAAATCAGCTAAGATAAATTTCAGTTGCAGCCTTGATTCCTTGAGCTCATTTTTGTGTTAAACAAGGAAGCTGTCCCATCACATGTTGCCCTTTAACACACTCACACTATTGAAAATTGTGTCCCAAACCAGGCTCTAAATTATCCAGTGTCATTAAGGCTTAGACACACTACTTCCTTGCTGTACATTAAGATTATCTCTTTGGAATCTGCCTGTGTCAGTGACCCACAGGTTCTATTCCTGACTGGCATTAGCACTTCATAAAACTTGTAAAAATGGTAAGCATTTACCATCAAGTGGCATTGTCATGCTCATTATGTTTTACTCTCAAAAGTGTTTCTTCTGGGGAAAATGACTTTCAGTTAATTTGTGTCTGTGGGTAATATACTCCCCACGATGCAATCACTTGGAGACATGTTCATTAAGATTTTTTTTTTTTTTTTGCTGAATTTTCTAGCCCATCTATATCATGCATGATAACACAGCTTTAATCAGCTAATTTTTATATTCTCAATCAGGTTAAGTGGAAGTGTTCATTTATAGACAGGATTTCTGACATTTGTAGAATGTTGTAAGACTTAGAAACCTTGTGCCCCACATGCTTCTGAAACACCTGCCTACTGCCCAAGTTACATACAGTGAACTATTAAGATGACTTGTAAGGGAAGCAACTATTTACCCATCCAAGGCTTCATCACCTCTGCTCTATATGATGTCTGATGGAATTATTCCATGAATGTAATAGCTCAGAATGGCTTTTGGTTGTAGTTAAGCCCATCACCCACCTCAGTAAGACATGTAGGCCACAGGGATCTCATCCATCTGCATCAGAGGGTGGTAAATTGTGACTTCTAATATTCTTGCCAAGTCCATGATTCTATCATCCTTTGTAACAGGTTATAATTTTTCATCTACTTTTGAAATTCCCCACACATCCTCACCACTAGTATATAATAATACAAATGAAAATAAAAATTAAAACCACACATTTGTAGCATCCATGTACTACCTATTTGAGTCTGGCTTGTTTCTTCTCAGCATTGGTTTTCTAGATGGTTCTATGATTAGGTGGGGCCCTGTGACCTGTTTGTTTGCAGTCTAAGATATTCATTCTCATCTTATCATTCTTTTTTGCTTATATTATCCTTGACCTGGTTTGTATAATGTCACATTCTCTTCTCTATTTTTATTATCTCATGTACAGTTTTATGAAGTATCTCAAATCATTTTATAAAGAATGGTTTCACATATGAATAAAAATGACCAGCTTCTTTGGAATGATCAGATTTGATGACACCAAGTTCCATAAGCTTTTGGGTGGGTGAATGGGTTTCCTGCTGGGGCTGAGGAAGAACTGACTGATTATGCATATGGCCTTATCTCTTTCCCTGTAGAACCCTTCAGTGCCTCTGTCTGGGTGATGATGTTTGTGATGCTGCTCATTGTCTCTGCCATTGCTGTCTTTGTTTTTGAATACTTCAGTCCTGTTGGATACAACAGAAACTTAGCCAAAGGGAAAGGTAAGGATGCCTTCATAAGCCTGGTACAAGGTGAATGCTGTTTCAGGGCCAGGAAGGTGGCTCAGGGTGTAAGGTGCTTGCCATGCAAGCATGACGACCTGAGTTCACATCTCCAGCACCCATGTAAAAGCCAGATGCCATTGAGCACCCATAATCAGCACTGGAGGTAATGGAGCAGAAACAGGCAGATTCCAGGGACTTTGCTCATCAGCCAGTGTAGCCAGTTGGTGAGCCCAGATTCAATGAGATCTTGTCTCAAAAAATAGGGTGTGGAATTATAGAGGGAAGATGCTCAACGTTGAACTCAGGCTTCCATGTGGGCATGTGTGTGAGCTGCACAGCTGAACGCACCCACATGCAGATATGTGCATAACACACGTACGCACATACATAGATAGAGACAGAGAGACAGAGGAAGAGGGAGAGAAAGAGAGAGAGAGAGACTTTTAGAGCATTTTACCACACATTGCTGAGTTGTTGTGGTGAATCTTCATAAGAATAGTGTTGACACATTGATAGGACAAGTATGATCTGTTTAAGCATGAAACATTTTAATTTTATTATAATTCGAGGTCAATAGTGGTTAGGTAAAAATCATTGATATTCAATTTGTTGAAAAAACAGAGTTGAAGGGTTTTGGCAATTTATTTTAAAATGTAGATCAAAAGAAATATTAAAGTCACAGCAAGTCTCAATTTCAATCTATGCAAATAAAATGACTCAATAGATTCGACTTTAAGAACATTCTTCAAACTAGTGAATCTTATTTGCATTAGTTTGACAATAAATGTAACTATAAAGTGGTGTATTTCCCCAGAGTTAAATTTTTCCCTGATGGTGCTGATTGTAGTGTACTGTACTTGATAAGAATTGGTAAGTGGAAAGTGGAATTTAAAGATATTCTTTGGTTATAACTCACTAAGAGGCTTGCTAAACACATCATGTCATTTTGAGTAGATTTCCCTTAATGCACGGCACCTTTGTAAGTGGATGTTATTAGAAAGCATCAAATCCCTTTCCCCCAAACTGACTTGTTATTGCAGAGACACAAGACCTTGGGAGCAGGAACAGAGCTCAGGGCTACAGTCATTGCCCAGCATGTGCAAGTCTCTCAAGTTTGGTGCTCCTGCCACAAAAATGAAGACCTTGGTGTCTCAAATATCCCTCCAGAACAGGACATCCTTTAATTCAACACATACACATGTGACTTGAAAGATTTAATACTAGAAACAGTTAAGAGGTCTTGGAAATTTATTAGGGACATTGTTTCATTAGAATCTTTCTACTTCTTAACTACTGAAGAGCAGCGAACACTACAGAAGCAATCTCCCAAACCACGAAAGGGCCATACATAAGTGTGTGTCTAAGTAAGGGCTGAACCATGAAGGACCTTTCAACTCAGTGGGAAAGGTGATTTCTTGTGATGGTCATACAAAGGTGAAGCAGGACTTCCACCAACAGAGCAGTTGTGCCCTCACATAGACCACGAATGGATATTTACCGAGTCTGTTCTGTGTGTCAAGTCCCATGTGGCTGCAGGTGACAAGGTGAATCAGATGGAGGCCTCCTAGGCTTTAGTGGGGAGACAAGAGGTGAGCACATTGATTATATCACAGATAGTAAGTGCAGGAAGAGCACAAAGCCAGACTCACGCCATGGTGAGGGATGGAGCATGGAGACCAGGAAGGGATCAAACCAGCGAGGTTCAGCTGAGGTCGAAAGGAAGCATTTATCTGTGAGAAAAACAGAAAAGAGCATTCAATTAGAAGCAGCCACCCACAGGAAAGTCTGGAGCTAGAATCCATCCTGACATGTTGAAGAAACAGAGGATGAAAGCAGGCCTGGTGGTGGAGTCTTGTCATCGCAGCTACTACCGTAGTGGCTGGGGCAGAAGTCCACACTCAAGGCCATCCTGGGTTACAAAGCCTGGTCTGGGGAAGTTGTAACAAACCTTTGAGAAGGACTGAGGATGCAGCTCAATGGCAGAGTGCTTGCCTAGTGTGTACAGGGCCCTGGGCTCCACTCCCAGCAGTACAAACAAGCCAACAAAAAATAAAATATGGAAGACATGAAATTGGGAGGAAGATGCAATGGGGGTTCTTCAGGGGAGTGGGAAGTAAGGGATGGATATGGTTAAAATACATTGTATTTATCTATGGAATTTCAAAGATAACAAACCAAAAAGATTAGGGTAGTTTGGACTAGGTTAAAGGCTATAAGGTGGAAACAGGTAGTTATACTGGTGATACATCCTGGAGAATAAAAAGGATTTGAAGATCATTTTCTTCAGCGGTTCATCCCTTGGACAGAACACACTAGAAGAGTACCATAAGAAAACCATCAAAAGGATATGAAACAAGCTAGCCTACAACCCTCATCTCTTCCCCACTTGCCCCCTGTGTCCTGCTCCCGTGCATGTGACAGCTCAGGAAATAAGAACACTTCGTTTCTCTGCAAAGTGTTTTCTTTTACATTTCACTGCATTTTATGGGTTAAGTTACATAGTGCAGTAACAGTATTCACACATCAGGATTCCCCAAAGTGTCCAGAGGATCCTCCTCTCAGCTGCCTGTGTCTGACTCTTAAATGGCTGCCACTTCTGGTCAGCCTTTCTGTAATTAAGTAGCTGATGAAGTCAGCAAGATTGACTCATGAGTTCCTGACCTCTTGGGAATAAGTCCAGAAAATCATAAAACTAGGCAAAGAGAATTGTGGGAGATTGAGATAGAGAATTACAGGGTTAACCACCTTCTCCTTTGTGTGTTGAGAATTACAGGGTTAACCACCTTCTTCATGTGTTGAGAATTATAGGGTTAACTGCCTTCTCCTTCATACGTTGCATGGTGGGCACTGTGGGTATGTGGGAGTGAGTCTGGTCTCCAGTGAAGGAAGAGTCTTCTCTTAGGTCCCTGCCCAGAGTGTCCTAACTCCCATCCAAGCGAATCCTCTCCTGCTACTTTATTGCCCACTCAGCTAACATTGCTAGCTGAGGTCTCGGTAGATCATTTTGTCATATCTTCAGTTACTTAAATGACATAAAAATTAACCTTCTGCTTAAAGAAAACATTTTTCTCTCTCAGAGTGAGGGCACAAATTGATTTTTTTTCTGGTACAAGGCAAAGTCTTGAAAACCCTCACTTGAGTGGTTTACCGTCCTCATGTGCCCTATCCCAATAAATTTCCACACATCGTTCTGCCTCCCAGGTAAACCTGTCTCAAGGAACACTTAAAAACTGAAAGGGACACACTGCCGAGAGGATTCGGGGTGCGAGGGAAAGGGATGGCATGTCCGTCCATTCTCAGTGACCTCCAGCGAAATGTCTCCCTTCTGTGAAGTGTGGGAAAATTAGGCTCTATTGTTCTGTTCCTGAACTCCTCCATTTGAAAGGAGTTTGATTTGTATATTGTGCACACTTTACATGTGAATTGAACTGGAGCAATTTCCAGGGACAACTGAATTCGAACCCTAAGCATGCTCTTGCCAGATTGAATGGCTCTTAGGGACAGCCAAGAGTGAAGCACTCCCCATCCCATGTACATGCTTCTGCAGGCTTCCTTTACATTTACTTTATGTATTTTAATTATTTGAGAATTTCACAAATGCATACAATGTGTTTTGATCAAAACTACCCCCAATTCTCTCTCCTTCAAGTTCTCCTTTAATTTTTTTTAAGGAATTTGGCTTCTCCAAATGGAAACCAAATCCAAATTTAAAAACATGTCCTAACACCACTTTTCACGGAAACCCCCACTTTGCATAACTCTTTTCTTTTTAAGGCATGTGGTAAAATCCAGTTAGATAGAAATGTGAGGAAAATGTAAATTATCTTAAGGCAAAAAGAAGTGACTGCAGAAAGGTTCTGGGGACAATGGAAAAGCATGACTCTAATGAATGTCTGTCTTCCACCTTCCAGTGCTACTGGTGACTGCCATTGTGCACATACCACCCCCCCCCACACACACACACGAGTGTGCACTCTTAGAGAATGCTGTGACCGTTCTTTCTGCCACTTGCAGCTCCCCACGGGCCTTCTTTTACAATTGGAAAAGCTATATGGCTTCTCTGGGGCCTGGTCTTCAACAACTCCGTGCCGGTCCAGAATCCTAAAGGCACAACCAGCAAGATCATGGTGTCAGTGTGGGCCTTCTTTGCTGTCATTTTCCTGGCCAGCTACACAGCCAACCTGGCTGCCTTCATGATCCAAGAGGAGTTTGTGGACCAAGTGACAGGCCTCAGTGACAAGAAGGTAAGGAGACCCCCTTGCCTTGCTGACTGAGGTCCCCTGCTAACTGCCATTCTCGAAAGGGGTGATTCAGATAATTAAGGGCTCAACGGTCTACTCTATAGCTCAAAAGCAGGATATTTCTTCCATAAATTGCGTATTCATGAAATAGAGATGCCATCTTAAACGCCACTGCCTGGTGTGTAAGAGATTCTGGATCCCAGCTTCTCTGTGTGGTCCCTTCTCACATTTATAATCTCTTCTTAAGGATGCTTACACTGAGGCTCTGCAGCTCCAGATCACCCTGAAGCATTGGTGGAAACTCAGGGATTTGATCCTGAGGAAGGTGTGCTGCCGGACAAGAAGCAACTGGGAGAAGAGCTGTGGGGACCCCTTGCCCTCTGGGAACTCAAATAGGTCTTATATGACATTTAAAAAAGTCATCCCTAAACTCTATCCAGAGACAATTACTGTGTCTGTTCTTTACTGTACAATCAAGTCAGCCTGGTTGGTGGCACTTCCAACTCTCTGGAATGAGCACAGAGGTGTCTCTCCCCATCTGTTTCTTCTTAGCTGTAATTCAACAATCTTGCCCCAGTAAGCTGGGCTTTATAGCACCCGCTCTCCCCATCCTTCTTCTTCATCCTCCTTCCCTGTCCTCCCTTCTCGTCCTCCCTCCTGGTTCTCCCTTCTGGTCCTCTCTCCAGGTCCCCTTTCCCTATCCTCTTTCTCAATACCCTCTCCCTGTCCCCTCTCCCTGTCTTCTCTCCCCCCCACCCCCGCCCCGCACTGGATCCCAGGGAGGGCTGTGTGGGTTGAATGCCTATTCAGAAGCCTCGAGGAGGATGAAGAGAGGTAAAATGGGTTCATTCTCCTATTGAAATTTTAGCTCAGGAAACAAATCCTGACTTGCTAAACTCAGCAGTACTGAGCCTGCAGCGCAGCAGAGATTTTCTGTCTTGTGTGTGAGGATAATTTGTCTCTTTATAAAACGTCCCTGTCGTATCTTGTTGACATAGTCTGCATCTACCCTTTCAGATTCATCAACAAACTGCTGAGTAGAAAATCAGTCTGTGAAAAGCCTTTGCAGCTTATCCATACACTCTTGGAGAAAGGGGTACACGGTGTCCTAGAAACAGAGAGACAGCAAGAGGGTCAAAGATGGAGTCACCTTCACAAGCATGACTTAGGAGTGCCTGGCCTTTCTCAGAGGGCTGGAAAACTTGCACACCACTGGGTAGCTGCCCTTCCAGTCTTACCTTTGCCCACACATATCCTTCCTCTTGCTCACCAATCTCCGTCCCATTCCCACACACCCCAGGCTCATTCCCGGCTGGGCACCTTTGGCCTTCCTGGGCCTGTGTGTGGGCTGTCTCACCCCGATTTTCTCCTGGCTGCTCTTCCTTGAATTTCAGGTTGAAGAGAAAATATCAAGCCCTCAGAGAGATCTTTCCTGACTACTGGAGTGAGCTTGGCAGACTGAGCCAGAGCTCTGGAGAAACCTTTGTTTTTAGTAGGAAGAAATAAACAGTGCACAGGTAAACATCAGAGGAAAGGGAATTGCCAGGCAGGGAAGGAACTTAAGAGGTTATGTTGATAAGACTAATGTTGTCTCAGGAAAGAAGGGCTCAGAGTTGGTCAGTCAGTTTGTCTGTCTTTTTTTCTTTGATTTTTCAGTAGTGAGGTTGAATCTAGAGTCACTGTCTACTCCAGGAGTGCTCTGGTACTGAGCTACATCTCCAGCATTCTTTACTCTCTGCTTTGAGACAGGGCCTCACTACATTGCCCAGGTTGGCTGTGAACTCATTCTGGTCTAGAAAATCTTTGAACTTATAATCTTGTTCAGTTTCTTGAGTAGTTGGAATGAGATACCTGTGCCTCAAGGCTCTGGTAGAAAAGTCCTTTTTATAGCAATTCTAGCACTTAGGGGGTGTTTGGTATGAGTGTCAGTCGAATGCATAAATGCATGTATGCTATGTTAGACATGTGTACCCCTCACTTGAGTCCACTAGAACCTCTCCAGATCTGTATCCCCAGCACTTTACCTGCTCTGTGCATGCTTTGCTGCTAACGGCTCATAGCAAAGGTCTTTGGTGCTACAATGGTAGAATTGAGGTCACCTGTAATCAATATGAGCAGTACAAAGCCCAGGTGCTCCCCCACTCTTCAGATGGACAAATGGAGGCATGTGGACTCTGCAGAATAGCCACAGAATCACGCAGAGATACAGACTTTGCCTCTGTCAGACCACCAGACAGACCCTTGGCCAGCTTCCTGCCCACTTTAACACCCCTCTTCCTGTTTGCTTTGCACTGGAGTCTGTGTTTATTAAGTCATTATCATCTACATGTTTGACTCATGGTTTAGATGTGAGAGCCCCATCTGAGGCAAGGGGCATCCACAGGCCACCAAGGTATTGCATCTAGAGGCAGAAAAGATAGATCTCCATTTCCTTTCTACCAGGACTAGCCACATCATGTGACCTCACTGCCTGCTGGTTCTTCTCTGTTAATCTAGGGTTCACCCTTTTGGAGAAGGTCAAAAGATGCTGGAATTGTGCATATGCCTTTGTCCTAATTAGCTTTCTGTTGTCCTGGCAAAACACTGACCAAAAACAACATAGCCATTACCAAGGAAACCCAGGATGGGGGCTGAAGGCAGGAACCTGGAGGCAAGAACTGAAGCAGAGACCGTAGAGGAGTGTTGCTTAGTGGTTGCTTCTAGGTTCATGTTTAGTTGCCTTATAAATAGGAACACTTGCACAGGGTGAGCTGGACCCCCTTCACTGATTAGCAATTAAGAAAAGGTTCCTCAGGCATCCCCTAAGACAAATCTGATGGAAGAAACTCCTCAGTTGAGATTCACTCTTCCTAGGCTTGTCTAGGTTTATGTCAAGCTAATGAAAACTATGACAACTTTATGGAGCACACCTTTAATCCCAGCACTCGAGAGGCAGAGCCAGGCAGATCTCTGTGAGTTCGAGGCCAGCCTGGTCTACAGAGCGACATCCAGGACAGCCACCAAAACTACACGGAGAAACCCTGTCTCAAAAAAACAAAACAAAACAAAAAAAGTACTATTCAATGATTCCATTATATGATAGGGTCAATGATGCAATTCCTAGAGGAAGTGATTGGGAGAGGCAGTGCAGAACTCTACCCTGAATGGGAAGCTTTTCCACAAAATCAGTTGACAAACTATTTTGCTTTCTGTCATGCTCCTGTGGGTACATGTACAGGTCAGAGGTCAATGCCAATTGTCTTCCCCAGTCATTCTCCACATAATGCTTTTGAAACATGACCTCTTACTAAACCAGAAGCTCACTTTTGGGGGTAGACTGGCTGATCAGAAAGCTCCTGGGGTCCCCCTGTTATAACCCCCTTTCACTCCCCTGTCCTAGGGTTATATGTGTATGTTGCCATGCTCAACTTTTTTTATGGAAATCCAAATTCAGGTCCTCAAGTTTATGCAGCAGACACCTCACCCACCCAGCCATTTCCCCAGGCCCCTTTGTTGCTATTTTCAAAGAGAAAGAGAAAGAAATCCGTTGGATTGTAGTTTGGAGTCTAAATAATAACCACTTGCAAAAAGACTAACTTAAAGTGCTAATCGCATGGCTGACCTTCTCTGGTTTGGAAGAACCCAGTAGCAAATGCTGTATCCCTGTGGGACCCAGCTCAGCTCTCATGCTCAGAGCATCAAACACAAACTGATGGCACCTTTAATTAAATGTTTGATGTAATTCAATAAACAGAAAATTTCCGAGTAAGTAATATAAATGCTCCTAGAAGATTAGAGGCAGCTACATTAGAGAAGTTTGCAAAATGTAAATCTGTTAATACTGTACACAGAGAGGAAGAGTACCTTGTTGGGGTCAAACTCGACCTTGACCTCTAATGGTCGTAAGGCTTCCCATATCTTAGTGTCCTCAGGCCTTAATTTATGAACAAAAGACTATGCTAATTCTGTTCTGGAAAGTGGGTCTGAGGATTAGGGATGAGCTCCTTACCAGTGTGGGCTACTGCTTATGTGGTATTCCCTCCTTCCCACTTCCTCTTTGCACTGCCTCCTCCTTCCTGTCCTTCCTCCTCCTCCTCCTTTGTCTTCATTACTGCCTTGTTCAAACTATCATTCCACTTCCGGAGCCTGGGAAGTTATTGTATGGAGTTGGAGTCCTGCAACTACCCCTGCAGGCTTTTAGGGGCTTCGCAGTTAGGGAAGCTGTGTGTTCCTTCTCAGAGTCATGGAGTCTTGTGTGTGGGGGGGGGGGGAGGTGTCACAGTCTAGGCAGGAAATCTTTCCTTTGCTGAAGGCCAAGTCTGTTTGGTCTCCCATCATAAAACATGTGGTATGTGCTACAGAGATAGCTCAGCCGTTAAAGGCTTGTCTTGAAGTGCAGTAGGACCTGAATTCAATTTTCCAAACCTGTGTCAAAAAGGCCAGGTGTGGTGGCACATGTTTGTTATCACAGTGCTGGGGAGCAGGAATCTGGCTGGTCTTTTGTTCTCACTGGCCTGCCTAGAGAGTTCCAGGCTAGTGGAGATTCTGTCTCCAAAAAGGTGGATGGGCCCTGAAGAACCACACTGGACGTTACCCTCTGACCTCAGCATGCACTACAATTACACATGTGTGCACCTGTACACACGAGATTCACCCTCTGAAGATCATGCTAGGACTAGAGGCCCAGCTACTAGGTGTTTCCAGTTTATAGATGTATGAGACATACTTCCCCAAGTTTATAGCTTTGGCTTCATAAAGATACAGGGTGAAGAAATGCACTGGTTAACTGTTGAACTTATTTTGAAATTGTATTTCTTAGTTCTGTGTCTATCTCCTCCATCATAAATGCATGCCATAGCTTAATTCACTTAAATGACCTTCAGATCTTTCCTCACACTGAATATAGATGAAAGAAAATTAGGAACCAGTTCTCTGTTCTCCATGCTGGAAGGAGACTGGCTAAAGCTATGCTCAGTGATGACAGTCACCAAGAACAACACACATGCAATCACTATGGCACATGTAATATGATCTGCATGAAGTAATTGAATTACATGCCATTTCAAGCATGGTATAACTGATTCCCAAAGTGATGCATAATGTATAGATAAGAGAAGCAGGCTCAGTGAGCTTCATGGACTGCTTCAGACAACCCAGTTCCTAAGCTGGGGTGAGGGGCTTTCCTGATTTGGACCTGTGGTGCCATTTCTCTGTGCCCCCCACTACACAGGAGCCACCCCTGCCTTCATGGAGGCCGCACCTGCTCCCTTCTGCTTGCATGGGACCCTCACTGGAAGGAGGTCTATCACCAGAAATCATTCCAGTAGGAAACATGAGACATCTACAAGGTAGATCTGGTTGAGAAAGATGAACCACTCATGAGCCTAACTTTTCAGACAGAGGGCCAGGACTCTTCAGTGAGCTGCAGAATTGATGTAAGGGCTTGGAACCCTCAAACAAGGACCTTCTCTGTGGATGGATGGTAGTGATGGTCATACAAAGGGAGCATGTTTAATGCCAGTGAAAGGCACACTTAAGTGTCTTAAATCATATGTTCTGTACATTTTACTTCAATTTTAAAATACATGAATATACTATAAAATCCAGAGAAAAAGACCACAGCATTGTGGCTTTGGTGTGTCACGTGTAGACAGAACGAGCACCTCTAAGTTGCGTGCGTGTGTGTACAGGCAGCAGTGAAAAGTGTATAGTGAATCATTGTTTGAAAATTTGACAATCTTTGATCTAGTGAGGGAGGTTTCTGGGTGTTGGGGCTGGCTGTGGGGGGCTGTTATTGATGTCTGAGGAAAGGGGAACCTTCACAGAGACTTCCGATTGGTCTGTCTCTGTGCAAACCGGAGGCAGAAGGGGAAAGTGCATCTTAGTGCTGCATCCCTGCAACAGTTGCAGGGTGAAGTGGAAGGCTTTTAGTCAAACAGACCGTCTCCTCGTGTGCCTGGAGATGGGAATGGCTGTTACAACAACTAGATTTATGAGCAATGCTGTGAGTCCTGTTCCCCCAGAGCCTGTAGCTGCTTTGCAAGGCAGTCTGAGCTTGCGCTTTCTCTTCTGGTGATGAGCAAGGTTGCTGTGCACAGAGCCTTATCCTGCATGCGTGCACACGTGCATGCACACACACACACATACATGCACATACACAAGCACACCTATATACACACATGTATATGTATGCATGCATATACATTCAACATACACATATATGCATGTACATACATACATGTATGTGAATGAACACATACACACATGCCTGTGCACACATACACATGTATGGATGCACATTCATGCACACACATACATACATATATCTCCTTGTACCTTACATACACCCACAAACATAACATATGTAATATGCACATGTATGACATATCACAGGTACACACACTTTCTCACAATGCAAGGTGCACCCAGGCAGGAGGCTCTGGTTTAGACACAGCATGGCCTCTTCTCCCAGGTCCAGTTACAGCTGCCAATTCTATAGCAGTATGACTCATTTAGAAAAAATGATTTTCAATTGGAACTTTTAGTTGATAGTGAAAAGAAGTGTGAGTTCTTGAGTAAACTTGGACACTTTCTCTAGCAATTCTTAGTTTTGTGACAAGCATGTGGGTCTGCCATTTGGAGAGATCCCCTGGGCTGTAGCCCTCACACTGGCACAGGTTTCCTGGGCACTCTTACCCTTCAGTATCTCCAGGTCCTTGTCTACATTTCATTTATTTTTGAGACAATGTCTTGATGTGTGGCCCAGGTTGGCCTTGAACTTGTGACCTTCCTGCCTCAGCCTGAGTGCTACAATACAGGTGTAGACACCATGCCCAGCATTTACACAGGTAATATAATTCAAGCCTCAGTTTCTTCACATACAAAATGGAGGCACAAGATTAGCCTCATATCTGAGGGGCTGTGAGGGTGCATGACCAGTGTTTTCAGAAGGTTGGGGCACATTGCTATCCCCATGTAAGTCCTGGGGAGATGTCAGTTATTACAAAGTAAACTGACAACATGGGTTGTTACAAATATAACCTTCTAGTTTCATAGCTCACAGTCTGTATAAAATGCAGCTTGGGCTATTGGATTTGCCCACAATGAACAAAAAATACTAAAGCATTAGTTTCCAGTGCTTTCTCCATTGCAGCAATCTGCCAAATGTTATGTTATTTAGTCTTCACAGTGACCCTATGAGAGAATTGCTGATGTGGTCCTTACTGAATGGGCCCTGCCTCTTCTGCCTCTAGGATCAATTGTATTTCTAGGATTCAGGCTATATCAGTTGACTTCTAATTGGGTTGAATATCCTGAAACATGATCTAAGTACATTATATATGTACATAAAAAGTTCTAACAAAACCTATCATTGCGTATAATTAATGTTATATTAATAAAATGTTTTAAATCTGTGAACATGGGGCTGGAATGATGGCTCAGTCAGCCAAGTGCCTTGCAGGCATGATGACTCGGGTTTCATCTTCCAGAACTCCATCTAGACTAGACTATTTGGAGAGTTCCAGATTCAGTGAAAGCCCCTGTCTCAAAACACAGGATAGATTTCTCTTGAGGAATATCTAAGGTTGGCTTCTATCCTGCACATACAGGAACACACATGAACATCCTCCCCACACACATGAACACACACACAC
The DNA here is from genome assembly GCF_903995425.1 of Onychomys torridus. Classification (NCBI taxonomy): domain Eukaryota; kingdom Metazoa; phylum Chordata; class Mammalia; order Rodentia; family Cricetidae; genus Onychomys; species Onychomys torridus. Next base: position 10,818,792 of record NC_050450.1, read on the forward strand.
ACACACACACACACACACACACACACACACACACACACACACACACACACACACACACACACACACACACACAAGCTGTGGGCAGGTAGTACCAGCCAGTCAGTCAAGAAACAATCGTGGAGCATAGAAAACTTCCATGCAAACCTGAGGATCCCAGAAAGCAGAGTCAGTGGAGGCTTTGGCTCATAGGCTTTCCCTGAGTCTGTCATGAGCCAGTCACGGTATCTGGCAAATATTAGGATTCCACAAATACTGCCTGTGTAAATGACTGAGAGAATGGAGGATGAATGAGTGATAGCATGCAGCCATTTTCTGGAGATGAGAACAAGATATGACTGACAGGAATCACAGAAAGGAAAATCTTCATCATAAAACAGGTAAGTGAATTTGGATAAAGCAAACCCTTAACTCCTTCAGCGTATCTTGGTGCCAACTGTGTGCCTAGCATGATGCTAGTCTCCTTAATGGAACAGGAGAGCTAACCTCAGCAGAAATTCATTGAGCAATAGACCAAGGTCCATGTTTGGTTCTGGGGAACAGTACAGAAAACACATGAAAAACGCAGGCTAGATGCTGTCTTCACCTTCCTGCGGATCGCAGGTCCACAGGAGACGGGATTAAGCACAAGGAAAGCTGAAAAGGACCTTCTTACTGCTCTGGACCTCTACATGTCCAACCTCTGTCACTGCATGAATGTTCACTCACTGGTTTCTTCTCTCTCTTCCTTTCACCTTCCCCTCCCCCAACACCCTTCCAGTTTCAGAGACCTCATGACTATTCCCCGCCTTTCCGATTTGGGACAGTACCCAATGGCAGCACAGAGAGGAATATCCGTAACAACTACCCCTATATGCATCAGTACATGACCAAATTCAACCAGAGGGGAGTGGAGGACGCCTTGGTCAGCCTGAAAACAGGGTAAGGACAATGCTTTCCTCTCTGCAGGCATCAACGCTTAAAGGTGACAGCAGCAGACTCTGCATGTCACAGTGCTTATCTGTGAGATTGCCTATTTTCTGGAGAGCTACCACAGGCTAGATGGCCACCAGTAGAGGAATGATTGTATTAATCTGATGAGCATCATGGGCTGCCTGTTAAGACAGGCAACCCACAAAGTGTGGAAACTTGAAAAGCCCAGGGGTTCTGTAAGCTGATAAAAGAAGTTCGTTCAACTCCATGGGATATTTTAGCCAAGCAGAAAGACTTAAAAAGTTGAGAGCTTAAAGAAGTAAAACTTGATTTCTATTATATTATTTGGGGAGGGTAGGATATTGGTAACAGCTTGACAGTACAATATTGATGAAGTTGGCTGGTGATGAGGCTCAGAGCAAAGTCTGTGTCTGGAATGCAGAAGTCCTAAATTTCATTCTAGACACACTGAACAAAATGGTGAAGGAGAAGGAAAGAGATAAGAACTCAAATCCTTTCTAAAGACATAGCCAGTGTTCTGGTCTACCCATTGACATGGTGGAATAGAGCTGTATTAGTCAGGGGTCTCTAGAGGAATATAACTGGTGGAATAAATATATATGTGTTTGTGTGTGTATGTGTAATGTATGTATGTATATACATACATACATATATATATATATATATATATATATATATATATATATATATATATATATATATATATATATATAAAGGAGATTTATTAGAATGGGTCACAGGCTGTTGTCCAACTAGTCCAACAGTGGCTGTCTACCAATGGAATGTCCAAGAATACAGTAGTTGTTCAGTTCATGAGGTTGGATTTCTCAGCTGATCTTCATTATACACCTGCCAGCAAGAACAAGCAAGCAAAGAGAGCAAGCCTCCATCCATGCATGTCATATATATATATCCAGGCTGACAGCACAAAGTGTGGCCCAGATTAAAAATGCATCTTTCCATCTCAAAAGATCTGGATTCAAAGTGGGTCCTCCCACTTAAAATGATTTAATTGAGAAATAAAAATCTCAAAGGTATATCCAGCTATTTAGGTTTTAGTTATTTCCAAATGTAGTCAAGTTGACAACTGAGAACAGCAATCACAAATCCACACCTTGTCCACCTGATACACAATCATATCTCCTTATATTATGCTTTCATTTACAAATGAAAATAACTATGTCATAATTACACATAACATAATATAATATAACTATCACTTGTACAACTGTAAACACATTATAAATTTTAGAATAGGTGGCAATGTCCCTTAAGGGACATACTTTTAGTATCTCAAACTCAAAAATGATAATCCCTGATACTCTCTTAACTGATGATTACATGATAAATTAATTGAAGAAAGAAAACAAATATCTGTAAAAACATTCTTAACAAAATACGACAGAAATATTCATGTCAATTATAATCATCCTTTCTGCAACTGGTCACATTCTAACACCTTCCTCTACTACCCACTCTACATTTCCTCCACCCTCAACAAGCACCTCAGCATGTCTTGGCTCTTTTCCTGGAGGAGTGACCCACACCTTCATTCCTCATGGGTCTGTGCCCTTTGTCATCCTGCCTGGATTAGGCTGTTATAGTTTCCTGTTGACTTAATCACAGGTCATGGTAGCGCCAAGAGATGCCCTAAAGGATCTCCTGCACTCCAGACATAATCCTTCTTACCTCCATTGTGGAGAAGCAATTCAATTTCCCATGGTAACCAAGACCAATCACCTCTCATAACACTTACTCCCCTTTCCCCTAGTGTACAGTTACCCTTGAAAAAGGGGAAGGATGAGAGCCAGGCTAACAGAAAAGTGTTACATACTTTATCAAGGTCCTTCCTCAGGAGAACCTGGCTACCGCTTCATTCAAGGGTTCTGGGTGTGCAAACCAGCTCAAGTCCTGAAACTGATTCATGAACTGAGCTTCCCTTTTGCTATAATCTAATATAGCCTTTCTTTCATTTGTTTGAAAATTTTTCCACTTCCGCAGATCAAACAAAACTTTAGTAGTCTTCTTATCTATTTCATGCCTAGAAACAGCATGATTGATTAGCCCAGAGGTTCTCAACCTGTGGGTCACAATTCCTCTGGGGGACAAATGACCCTTTCACAGAGGTCACCTAAGACTATATGCATATCAGATATTTGCATTATGATTCATAACAGTAACAAAATTACAGTTATGAAGTAACAACAAAAATAATTTTATGGCTGGGGGTCACCACAGCATGAGAATCTGTATTAAGGGGTTGCAGCATTAGGAAGGTTGAGAACCACTAGATTAGCCAGTACCAAAGTCCATACAAGTCATGCCACAATACAATCACTTTGCCTGTGCTGACCATTACAGGTCAGGCCATTATGAACATTGCTTTGCCTATGATGCTGTTATGATAACCAGGGTCACCTTGCCTTTGGTGACTCAGTGCTGTCACCTGGCCCCTCTACCTCAGAACCCAACGAAATCCATTGCATTTAATTTATCCACCTGAGCAGCAGCGTCTCCAAGCCTAAGGTCTGGCACAAGGAAAGGGAGGGGCAACAACAAGGCTCTCCAAATGTGCCAGTGCCCTCTCATCATTTCCATCTGACAGAATTAGTTAAGGGCTGGGCCTTCCCATTGTGGAGGATTAGGTTTTACACAGCATACCCATTCTAGTATTACAATTCCCCTGAGTCTCAAAAGTCCCTTCATCAACACTAAGTCAAGGGAGAGCAGGCATCTCCAACTCTTTTTCAGAGGCCATCTTTTGACAAATGCTTTAACAAACCATTCAAACAAACTGTTGACACCTTTTTTAACTGTGCAAACTTCCATAATGAACCAGAATATCCACTTAGTGGACCCATGTCAATAAACTCAACCTGATCCAGTTTTATGTTCCTTCCATCATTATCCCATACCCTTGAAATCCATTCCCACACATATTCCCCAGACTTCTGCTTGAATGAATTAGCAAACTCATTAAGCTCTTGAATAGTATAGTGCGCCTCCCCATGGACTGCACTTTCTACCTCCTCTAGGAGCCTGCTTAGCCTTCAGTCTGGTTATAGGTCTAGAGGAAACTATTGGTGGTTCTGAGGGACATCGGTCTTGTCTTGCCTGGCATCTCCTTCAGAGTAAGTCACTTCTGCTTTAGCAGACAACAAAGGATTGATTTTGTCAGTCAAAGTTAGAAAGGACAATATTTCAAGGGTTGAGATTGTTAGTACATCTTCTGCTGAGGGTAGAGAGACTGCTTCCTCAGGTGAGATAAGCCCTTGAGAATCTGAGGGTTCAAAGTTCTCAGCTTCCACAAGGTCCTCCCACACATTCCCATCCCAAGTACAGGGACCCATTCTTTATCAATTAATGCCCTAATTTTAACTGCTGAGACCCTCTATGGCTGGGACTTGAATTTTTGCTGTCATTCAGCCAACCTTATAAAAAGGGCTTTGGTTTGATTTTCCACAACTTGAGCTGTGTGGCTGCTGGAGAGAAGATTCTCTTCCAGGACATACTTAGAAACCTTTAGAGTGTTTATGACTGGAGCAGGTCAATTTTATCACCAAGTTCATTGTTGTCTTTTACTGTATTGAGATGCTAGGAGTTGGTTAATTTTATCCCCAAGTTCATTCCTATTCTTTGTCAATTTATCCAGAGATGCTAGGAGCAACCAACCAGCAGCATCATTTTCCTTATTTTTTCCACAAACTGTCAACAGTTTTTCATTTTCTGTAGAGTCACCAAATCATTTGCCTCTTACAGCCAGTGAATAAGAGTAATCAAAGGCATTTGTCTCCTTAAGTTTTAAAATGGTTCGTACATGGGCTTTCAGTACTCTCTGAACTTCTAGAAGAGACTTCAGTAACTGTAGATGTTGGCAAATTGGAAAGCCTATTATAGATACTTAGAAAATTCATCCTTATAATTCTGTTACTCTAGAACTATTTCTGGTATTAAAATCTGTATTTAATATAATGACTATATCTATATATATACTACATATATATATGTAGTATAAAGGGAATTTATTAGAATGGCTTATAGGCTGGGGTCCAGCTAGTTCAACAAAGTCTATTTACCAATGGAAAATTCAAGAATCCAGTAGTTTCTCAGTTAACGAGGCTGAATGTCTCATCTGATCTTCAGTATACACCAGAACCCCAAAAGCAATAGGCTTTAATGCCAGTGAATAGACTTGCCAGAGAGGGCAAGATGGCAGAGAGCAAGCTCCCTTCTTCATATCCTTATTTAGGCTGCCAGCAGAAGGTGTGGCCCAGATTAAATGTGGATCTTCCCAGCCCAAAAGAGCTAGATTAAAAGTGGGTCTTCCTACTTCAAATTATTTCATTAAGGAAAGAACCCTCAGTCAGGGCAGTGGTGACACACATTTAATCTCAGCAAGGAGGCAGAGGTAGTAGATCTCTGAGTTTAAGGGTCTACAGAGTAAGTTCCAGGACAGGCTCCAAAGCTACACAGAGAAACCCTGAAACTCTGTCTTGGAAAGAGAGAGAGAGAGAGAGAGAGAGAGAGAGAGAGAGAGAGAGAGAGAGTCCCTCACAGGTGTGCCCAGTTGCGTCCGGATGTTGTCAAGTTGATAACCAAGAATAGCCATCCCAACCCCCATATGACAATGGCTAAGTGACAATGTACAGCCTGGGAGTGGAAACAGGTGGATTACCCTGGGTTCCCAGTCAGCCAATCAAGACAGAGCATCAGGCTCTAGGTTCAGTAGGAGACCCCATTTCAATCAAGCACATAGAGAGCAACAGAAGATTCCTCTGGAGTTCACACATGCACTCACAGGCAAGGGCATCTGCACACACAAGTGCACACACAGACACACAGAAAAGATAGTGCAGTCTTGGGAGGCAGTTCAGCAGGTTAGAGTATTTACCACACAAACATGAGTGCCTGCATTTGACCAAAAGATCCTATGTATAAAAAAAAAAAGACAGGTGTGGTGGTATTTACTTGAAATCCCAGTGCAGGAGTGAGTAGTGATGGTGGAGGCAGGAGGATCTCTGGCTAGCCAGTCTCATCCAGTCAGTGGGCTCCAGGCCAGTGAGAGACCTAGTCTCAACAAATTAGCTGGAGAACACTTGAGGAAGAATCTGACACTGACCTATGGCTGCCACAGGTATGTGACACACATGAACTCATCCCTCCCCAAGCCCCCAAACATAAGAGAAGTAAAAACACCACAGTCAAAGATAGTCACTGCCTCTCCCCGCTATTGGCTCTATGATTTTTGTGTGTGTGTATGACCTTTATTTAAGCATCTTGAGCATCATCCTTAAAGTGGGAAAAATGATAGGACCTAACTCCCTAGAATTATATGGCCAATAAGATGGACGAAAGTGTTAGAGAGAGCAGTTTGGGTAGCACCTGGCATAAGATGGTATTTATTGTTATTGTTGTCATTTGTTGCAAAGGTTAAACTCCATTTGTGGATCTTCAGAAAGTCAGGGATGTGTGAAATACAATTTAGGAGGATTCCATTTAAATGATTTCATTTTAAATGAAGGAATTGTATAATGAGAGAAGTTTTGATTATCTAGAAAATTAGCTTTGAGGAGGATTTCAGTCGTCTGGGGTTTCTGAACCTGACACGTGACTACAGCAGCAATCTCCCCACACCTCAGCAGCTGCTTCCTCTTCTTCTTACCTTTCGGAGGACTAAGAAGCCCCTCTACACTGCAGTCTAAACCCAGATCGATGCACAGTTCTTCAGGAATTTCTTCTGAGGGCATTTTCCCCCACCAGTCCTATGTTTGGAATTTGATTGGCACAGACAGGAAGAACATTTCCTCAGAGGTTAATCCACGACTTACCTAAAACTCACACATGGCTTACTCCAGCTTGAAATGATTTTTTAAAGTTTTTAAATGGACAACAAAAACATAAAAGTCTGATATTAAATAAATTGATGGCTCTCTATTCATTCATGCTGTTCGTTAGTGGTCCCAGCAGTGGTCCTATTTAGTAGTGTCTTCCACCAAGCCTGTCACCTCCGAAGCTGAAGGTCCATTCTTACTCTAACAACCTATGAATAACATCATTCTGCTTGTTCCATTATTTTGTCTTTACCATAGCACTCTCACTGTGGGACTGTTGCCTTGACTCCTAGGTCTCGTTTCCCATTGCTGTATAGATTTTCACGGTTGGCACACTTCACAAGTTTATCCCTCTCAGTCTTGGTGAATGTGTGAGGACTGTCCTGTTTGGAGTATCTGGATGCTGTTCTAAAGAAACCCTTGTATGTGCCTTCTTTTGCACATGTTTCTCCCTGTGTACCTTTAATAATGGAATTGCTGGGGCATGGAGTGTGTATATATTCAACTTTAGCAGATACCATAAAATTTTTTTCTTTTTTTATGACTTTCAAGCTTAGGCATGGTGTGGGTCTATGGGTTCTTTCTCCAAATATCTACATCATTGCTTCCGATAGACCATGAACACAGTGTGGATGACATGGTTGAGGGCTGTCTGGATCCTTGTCATCCATTTGTCACCCAGAGCTCAAAATGGGTTATTTTCTTTCATTTTTAAAAGTATGTAACACAAAAAAATGGGTTGCAGAAGCAGAAACCAGCCAAGGCTATAAATTTTACAAATTTCCTGAATACCGTATAATAATTATGACATCCATCTTGGAAAGCTTGGGCAGATGGTGGTTTGCTGTGTAAACTCCCCATGTAAGGGCTGCTTTGGGCTAGTACTTCAAAGTTGAAGCAAGAGCTAAAGGGATACAAGTTATTCTTTAGGTGACAGCTGAATGGTAGGTCATTAGGGATGAGAACACATTAGGGCTGCATCCTGGAGATTTGGGCTCAGTGGGGTTAATACTGGCACAAAACAAATGTGTTCTTAAAAGACGCCATGGTTAATTATCTCAGTAAGGATTGAATAGACAAGACATTTGTATTGTCCAAAAATTAAGCATAACCATGACCACAACAACAAAAACATAATACCCGGGCCCGATTTTGCAGGCCTATCATTGCAGCTATCCAAGAATCTGTAGCAGGAAGAACATAAATTCAGGTCTGTCCATCTTACAAAATGAGTTCAAGACCACCCTTGGCAACTTAGTGATAACCTGTCTCCAAACAAAACATAAAAGGAGGGCTGCGATGTAGTTCGATGGTAGAGCATAAAGGAGCTAGGTTTAATACCCAGTGTCACCCCAAACAAGAAAATACATGAAAAAAAGTGAACACTTAGATTCTCCTTCCATGCTGGTCTTCATTTGCCTTATGCCCTCCCTCCACAGTACCTCAGTACATTTGGTCCATCACTACCCCCTGGCAGATTCCGATTTTTCTGTGTTCTGCATAGGCTTTCATGTATAAATGAACCATGCTGTATTTATCCAATGCCCGATTGATAGAAACTTGTCTCCAATATTTTGCTATTGCAAATGATAGTACAATGAAGACTAACTCCACACGTTTCATGCAATATAACATTCATTTATTGAAATAGTTGGTCAAAGACTACATATAATTGTAACTTTGGCAGAGTTTGACAAATTCCTTTCAAAGGAAATGTATATTTACCCTGTAAAAGAGAGTCTGTTTCTCCAAGGTTGTTACCAATACAGTTTCCAGTTGACCTTCTAAGCAGTTCCTACTAAGTAAAGTTTGCACCAACATATATTTTAATTTGGACATTTTCATTATCAATGAGTTTGAACATCTTTTTCTATATAACTAAGAATCATCAGTAATTCCTTTTTTGAAAAGGAAGTTTTTTTTAACCAGTTTATATTTTGATCCTGTTGAAGATATTTCGCCCATGCATATTTTAATTTTTGTAGTCAAATATATTAATCATTACTATGGCTTTTGAATTTTGAGTTATAATTAAAAAATCTTTATTTACCCTAATGTTACAGAATAATTCTCTCCCATTTTAGTTTACTTTATTACCTACTTATGTATTTATTTACTTTATTTTATTTGTTGAGATAGGATCTTACTATGTTGACCAAGCAAGCCTTATGGACACACTTTCCCAGTTGCTCAAATTGCAGGTATGGGTTCCCACACTGACATGCATTCTTATCCAGGCAGGGTCTCATGTATCCCAGTGTATCCCAGGCTGATCTTAAGCTCTCTGTGTAACCAAATAAAACCTTAAACTTCTGATCTTGCTTCCACCTCACAAGTGCTGAGCAATCAGGCACACACCACCACCCTGGTGATCAAACCTAGGACCTCATGAGTGTTAGGTGAGCACACTACCAGCTGAGCCACATCCCAAGCCCCTGGCTTGCACTTTCAGTTATTTAGGATTTTTCTTGGGGTATGTTATAAGAGCTGACTCCAAACCCTCAGATCATGTGCTGCTGTCCCAGAACTGTCCAGAAATCCCATGTGCATCTTTTGTGTCTATATCCACACCCAACCACTTCTGTCTCTTTAACATCAGCTCTGTCACAGGTAGAGGCCCTTTTCTTCCTTTCACATCTTGGTTCTTAAATTTTGTTATTATTAAATATATTAGTGTGATGATGATGATGATGATGATGATGATGATGATGATGATGGTGATTCACTGCCCTGACTTACCTTGTACAACATCTCAGGAAAGCTTCATCTCTCTGGAAGATAGGTACCCAATCTATCCTCAAATTGTTGAGATTTATGGCATCTCCTTTGTATCGCCCTCAGCACTGAAGAAAGTCAGGACAAGAATTTGAAGCAGAAGTCATAGGTAAATGCTGCTTACTGGTTTCCTGGCTAGCTTATGCTCAGCTGACTTTCTTACACAGTCTAGGACCACCAGCCCAGGGAATGGTGCTGCTCATTATAGGCTAAGTCCTGATACATAAACTAACAATTAAGAAAGGCCCCACAGACAAGCTTTTAGGCCAGGTCCCCTGATTGAAACTCCCTTCTCAAGTGATTTTTGTGTTGTATCTAGTTGACACCTAAAACTCACTTAGGAAACCATCCATTCCCCAAACTCTTTACTCTCTAAGCTTCAAACTTGGTGTCCTGAAAACACAAATTCTATTCTTCCTCTTCTGTCTTTGGTAACTACCATTCTATTTCTTATCTTTATGATTTTGACCACTGTAAGCCTCATGTTTAAATAGAATTGAACAGTGTGTGTGTGTGTGTGTGTGTGTGTGTGTGTGTGTGTGTGTGTCACACACATGTATTTATTTTATTTCACTGAGCATAATGTCTTCAAGGTCAATTTATATTATAGTATATATTTATTTTTATTTCCTTCTTAAAGGCTGAATAATATTCAATTATTTTTATACACACATGCTTCTCCTATATTCATCTACTAACAGACATGTGTCACTGCCCTTGCCTTTCAGCTGGTTTGGATAATGCAGCATGAGTATAGGTATGCAAATGTCTCTTTGAGTCCCCAGAATGGGTTATTTTGGTTCATCTACAGAAGAAGAATTACTGTGTCATAAAAAGTGTATTTATTTATTTAGGAATGTGTGTGTGTGTGTGTGTGTGTGTGTGTGTGTGTGTGTAACAACAATTAAAGAAAAAACCATCAGTTTGAAATTATAATTTCAAAAATATTTTAAAATTACTTAAAAGTACAATTTCATTTTTAAATGTTTGAGGCTCCATTGTCCTTTTCTCCCTTGTCTGTAAGATGTTCTGGTATTTTATACATGAGTCCCAGTTTCCCTACTTTCTTTCCAATGCCTGTTTGTCCCTTGTTAGTAGCTGTGAGTGTTTATAATGATTAGTGATGTTGAGCTGAGTGGTCATTGGCCATTTGTATACCTTCTCTGAAAAGTAATTTTCCCACTTTTTCTGTGTTTTGGTTATTGAGTTTTAGGGGTTCTCTATATCTTTTGCATATTCACATATTAATCTCTTGTCACACACATGATTTGAAAATATGTTCTTCCATTTTGTGGGCTGAATTTTACATTTCAGTTATGTTGAAATATCTTTTTGTTTTGTTTTGTTTTTTTCAAGACAGGGTTTCTCTGTGTAGCTTTGAGCCTTTCCTGGATTTCACTCTGTAACCCAGGCTGGACCTGAATTTGCAGAGATCCGCCTGGCTCTGTCTCCCGAGTGCTGTGATTAAAGGCGTGCGCCACCACTGCCTGTCAGCAATATCTTTGATACACAAATTTTAAGCATTAAGGAAATTCATCTTTTTGCATGAACATTTATTTATCTACAAAGCTCAGTTTGATCCTCCCTTCGGGTGTGAGATTATATGTGCAGATGTGTGTACAGGTGCATAGGTGTGCAGGTGCACATTATCTATACTTCCATGTAGAGGCTGAGAGCATCCTCAGGCATCATCTCCCCCCCCCCTCTGCCCCAGGTACCATACTTCTTGTTTTTGAGAGCTGGTCTCTCACCCCTGCTCAGCTGTTTCAGCTAATTGGGCTGGCCTGTGAGCCCCAGAGATTCTCCTGTCCGTGCTTTCTCAGAACCGAGGCTACAAGGACACACCATCACACTGAATGCTGGGGATTGAACTGAGGTCCTTTGCTTGTTCAGCACATATGGAGTCATTCCCCTAAGTCTCAGGTTTTTCTTCATGATAAGCCTGTAAAAGAACTGAACTGTGATCCCACATTCTCACAAGGGCAGAAACATCTTCACTGCAAAGTAAACACTGATCTTTAGTATTTCACCAGTTCTCAAAGCCCATGGCTTTCAGGGTTGCATACTTTTTTAATCGGGAACTAGGTTTGTGATTCAGGTATCCATGATCCTCAGGCTTTTAGGAATTAATCTCTTAAATATCAAGAGATGGAGTTATCCCCAGGGAGACAGGTTGAGGAGAAGGAGGAGACATTTAGGAGGAAGTTCAGGGTAATAGAAGATGTGGGGGATTTGACTTTAGGTCTGGATACATTAAGCTGGAAGTATCTTTGACCAACACCATCACCTTTATGCTATCTGCATCCTACTGATGTTACAGTTTATGAGCTGCAGTCTGGGTGTGTGGCATACCCCCACTCAACTCTCGGTGCTCTGAGCTAGGTACCACTTTGTTCTCTTCAGAAGATGAAGAACATGAAGATCACAGAGATGAACAGATGGTACAATGAGCTGCTTAGCAGAATCACTGTATTGTCGAATTATTAAGCGCAGGGCTCCTGGCTAGAGTTGGATAGATAGGATTAGAGTTCAAGGCAGGGTTAGTAAGTGGAATTGTATGGTCCTGTATAATATATGTATTGTGTAACTTATCATGTGATGACCTCAGAGCTGATTAAAAGAAAAACACTGCATCCTTATTTCTACTCTCTAAAGAAACTGGTCCAGCCTCACAGGAATGACAGAGAGAAAGGTAGATGTGGGGTGTGTCAGGATGGTTGCTATGCCAAGCAAGTTCTTTCAAGGATACCATCTGAGTGGGGCTTATTTGCTATATTTTATCAGTCAGACAGAATCAAGCACGCGTGGTTCATTTTCAGCTGCTGAATTCGAAAGCGGGCGTAGATATCAGCGCTCAGCGAGCTGTTCTAAACGGGATCGCGTCATCTGCAGAGAAAATCAGACCGACAATGACCTGGTTTCTGCGATCCACCCCCACGCTGCAAACACAGCTCAAAAATAATTGGTACCACATCATATGGTTAGGGTTGTTTTTCCTTAATGAAAACTCAAGAAAGCAGAGATATCTTTCTTCTTTTTGTCCTTGGAATGACTTCTTGTTATACTCCATCAAAAACAATATTAAAAGATTTTCAAGGCCCTCCATGAAAAGTGGTAAAAATATGAAAACTGGAGGTGGGGAGACACTGAATGAAGTACATTCACAGTTCTGTAAACTCAGAGATGGAGACAGAGGGACAGGAAGAAGAAGAAAACAGACTAAATGAAAATGCAGAAAAATGTTGACAGAGGGCTGAAGAGACAGTTCAGTCAGTGCTTGCCCTGCAAGTGTGAGGAACTAAGCTCATCTCCAGAACTCACATAAAAAGCTGAGCATAGTGGTATGCACTAGGGAGGTGGAGACAGGTGGACCCTTGAGGCTCACTGGCTAGCCAGCCTTGATAGTCTACTTGATAAGCCCCGGGTCAAAGGAGCTAGGTGGAATTCCTGAGGCTATCCTCTGGCTCCTTGCATACCTGTGAATGTGAGCACACACACAAGTGAAATGTTTACAGTTGAAAAGTTTGCTAACAACCATCTTGTAGGGCAGTCTGCTGAGAATGTCATTTTGTGTCATCTCTCAGATTCTGTACAATTAACAGCCTTGGTTTTGTTTTGTTTTGTTTCTTAAAAGTCAAACTTTTTTCTATAGACATGTATCTTGCAACTAATAATGGTTGGCTTTGTGCTTGGGATATGACTTGAAAATTCACGGCTCAATCTGTGATTGTCCTTCAGCAATTGTGAGAGTGTGTAGTGTAAATGGTCCCTGGCTTCCCTGAAGCCTGGATACTGTTCCACATCTGAATGTGCTTGACTCAAATTGCTTTATCCACCCATGTGAAGATCTCTTTTATTGCATTCTGAATTGTTTGGGAACTAAGTGAGGTATTTCTTACCGACGGGTAACATTTATTGGGCATTGACCTGTTGGAAGGTCCTGTTTGGATGGCTTGGTCAGCATAATCTTGTTTAAACCTTTTGTCATCACTGTGGCCATGGCTGCCATCATTTCTACCTTCTATTCTGGAACAGAAGACACAGGCATGGGATGATGAAACAGAGTTTTCAGGGTAAATAAGTATTGCTCCAGAGCCAGTGCTTTGAGTCACAACTTAAATACAGTAACAACAGTGACCATCTCTGTGACAACACAGCCAGGGTGCCCGTTGTTATATAAAACTGGTGCAAAGTTCATAGAGGTTTTCATTTCAACATGTCTATTCCTTCTTTGAAGTTTTTATTGATATTTTCAAGAGTATTTCTGCTTCCATTGAGATGGAGAAGACAAATAAAGACCCCAGAGATGAAACTGTGTTCCTTAAGAGTAGGGCCATACACAAAGTGGTTTCTCTTGAGAAACTAAAAGAAGCCAGAACTCCCTAGAAGATTCAGTATTCTTATTTTTAAGCATGTGTGTGCATATGGGTGTGGAGAGGTCAACCTTAGGTTTTCTTCCTCAAAACCCTGCCCGCTATGTTTTTTGGGACAGGATCTCTCACTGGCTTGGAACTCACCAAGTTCTGTCTGCCTATCTCTGACTCTCTTCAGCATTGGGATTATAAGGATGTTGGGTTCTGAGGATGAATTCAGGTCCTCTTGTTTGCAAGTAATGTACTTTACTGACTGAGCTGCTGTCCCAGTCCAGATTCTGTATTCTCTGGGTGAGTCTCCCATCACTATTTGCTGAGTTCACATAGGAACTTCAAATCTGTGACTGCTTCTTTGCCTTTCCATTCTTCTGAATATGCAACCTCTCCATTTTGCAGAAGGGACTAAGGCTTGGGAGTAATCAGCAACCTGTCCAAGGACCTACCTGAGGTAGAGCCAGCATTCAGAGTCTGGCCCACAATGGGCTGTTCTTCTTTTTGAGAAGGGGACAATGCTGAGAGAGGTCAGACCTGCTTATTATATGATGTAGGAGCAGGAACAGAGAATCTGTGTGCTCTTGACCATCTGTGTCTTAGTAGCAGGCTCCTTTCTTCCAACAGCTAAAATTACAAACAGGTTTCCACTCATCAGGTACTAATGATCACAGCATTTAAGTGTCAACCTTAGATGGTCTTACCAATGTCTTATCTCTTAAGCCCTTGTAGGAGTGAGTCTTCCACTAGTGGGGCTGGCTAAGTCTCTAAAATCATCTAGCACACATTGTAAGACTTCATCTGCATCTCAAAGGGAGCCCTTGTTCTGACTGCAAAGGCAGATGAGCCACACCTGTAGAGAACTGCAGGTAGGTGCGGGGCACTGTGACACATATCTGTGATCAAAACCCAGGCTTGTCATCTCAGGATCTGAGAGGCAGATGCAGGAGGATCATGTATAGTGATATTTTATTTGTACTGAAATGTGATTTTATTTGTATATTAATAAAGTTGCCTTGGGGTCAGAGCAAGCCATAGCAGAAGCTGGGCAGTGATGGTTGCACGCCTTTAATCCCAGCACTTGGGAGGCAGAGCTAGGTGGATCTCTGTGTGTTCAAGGATACAGCCAGCATGGTGACACACGCCTTTAATCTCAATACCAACCATAGAAGACCTGGAGGTCTGTACAGACAGGCAGTGACGAGGAGGTCATGTGGCTGGGTTTGCAACCAATGAGAAGAAGACAGAACAGAAAGTCTGTGTAAAAGACAGGACACAGGAAGTAGCTCGCTTGCAGAGAAGAAAGACAGAGCAGCAGTGAAGGATACGGTTTTCAGCTCTCAGCTATTGCTCTGACCTCTTGGCTTTTAACTCTGGAACTGGCTCTGTGTTTCTTATTTAACAAGATGGTTACATCTACAATCATGAATTTGCAGCCATTCTTGGCTAGATATTGAGGCTCTGTCTCAAAACAACAAGGGACAAGAAATGTAGGTGGAGAGTGGCTTTTTCCCCTACTGCAGAGATGCCTAAGGGCACCCACAAGCACTTGCCACAGAATGCTGGCGTTCACAACTAGAAATGTATTCTCTCAGTTCTAGAGGCCAGAAGTCCAAAGTCAAGATGATGATGGGTCTCTGGTGGAGAATACTTCCTCACTTCCAGCTTCTGCTTCTGGGGGCTTCTGGTTCCCTTGGCTTGTAGCTGTCTCTCTCTCCTATGACTTTATGTCCACATGGGCTTCTTTCCCTGTGTATCTTTACTTATAGAGCTGAGGTAAAAGCACTGGTAAATTTATGTGCTCAGGAACAGAACTAGTAAACTTCAGAATCTAGGAGCTTTGCCCTGGATTATCACGCTTTCTGCTTCTCATTATAAAACATATTCTCAGAGCAAAAATGAAAAATAACCAGAGATGAATAAATATCCCATTGACCATACGCCAACATCAAACCAGCCCTGGCTGGATAATCATTGATTTGATGTATAGTCCATTTCTCTTAGACCTTTGCTATATATTTTTGTATCTATTTATACCTTCATCTGTAATTACAATATTTATTTCTGCACATGCTATCCAACTATATGCAGTAGGTCAAAAATTTTAATTATAATGTTTTGATGAGCTTCCAGATCTCTAGGTGTTTTTGCCTTCACTCTCTAGGACTGCTGGGAAACCCCCATGTTTATGCATCATAGTTGACTCAAGCTGGAGCTCCTCTGGTAAGCTGAGGGCATCTGTGTTGAACATCTTAATGAATCCTCAGTTCCCTCCTGCAAGTTGTAAATAGAATTCCTCAGTCAAAATAGTCAGATTTTTTTTTTTTTTTTGAAACTTCAAGTCTCCTATGGTCTACTGATTGGTTTGTTAATTTGCCTTCTTTCTGAGTGACTTCATGGTAGATTGTGGACTCAGTGAGAAAGACTCAGTCTCACAGCCTGGGTCTAGTTAACTTGTTCACCATGTGCCTTTTGACAATGCTCTGACCCCATTCCCCATATCTGTGAGATCGCATGACCTGTAATTCCTTGGAGAATTAAATACTTTGACTTAGGGAAGCTATTGGCACCGAGTCCCACACGTTCTAGAATGTGACTGACTTAGAATCTTACTTTCATATTTATGTTTTCTGGTTGTACAGATTCCTTGTGTTTCAGTCCTGGAACCTGATGCAGTCTTCATATCCCATCATTCCTACATTGAAATGGGGTGTTTGGGACATAGCTTCCTAGACTCAAATGTGTTTTCTACTAAAACTCAGCTGGGACATCTTACACAACTTAATTTGCCTCTCAAACTCTACATTTCCCACTTATAAAATGCCATTTGGGGGGCTAGGGAGATGGCACAGTAGTCAAGAGCATTGTTGCTCTTGTAGAGGACCTAATTTGGTTTCAGCATCCATATGGTGGCTCACAGCCGCCTGTAACTCCAATTCCAGGGCATCTGACACCCATTCTTGGCTTTGAAGCCACCTGGAGCTCACAATATATGCAGACATACATGCAGGTACTCACATTAAAGCAAACACATCTTTAGAAGACATGCTATTCAGCAGCTAGAGAGATGGCTCAGCAATTAAGAGCACTTGCAACTCTTGGAGAGGACTTGGGATCAGTCCCTAGTACCCACATGATGCCTCATAACCACATTTCCAGTTCAAGGAGATTGATGCCCTCTTCTGACCTCCACAGACACCAGGCACACACATGCAAAACAACCATACACATAAAGTAAAATACATAATACCTGAAAGGTTTTTCTTCTTCTAAACAAAACTGCTGTTTGGCTTGTCCCCTCCATAGGGTATGAGTGGAAATTACTGGAATATTCAGGCAAAGAACATGGTGTCTATCAGGAAGTGACCATTCTAGGAAAGTCTGAACAAGGACATTGTTTCTTGGTATCAGAACCATGAGCTCCAATTTCAACCATTGAGAAGTGGAACAAGGAACTCCTCATGAGAATGACTGTCCAGAAGGAATGATGCTTCTACATCAGAGCATGATCTCTGGTGAGGAGAAAGAGTGGCATTTGAGTAGTGTCCTCCTTCACAGGAAGGGCTACAGCTGTTATCTCACCCTACTATAAACACACAAGAAGGATCATGAAATCATTCTGGTCAGATGGAGGAATCAAGGCTTTGTGAGACACAGACTGGCCTGTCTCCCACAGCTTGTGACCAAGCCTGTTCCTCCAGAGTCCCCTGCATGTGGGAAGCCCCATGCTGGCTCAGTACTGGCACTTGCAGTGGTCTGCAGTGGGGGGTCTGGAAACAAAAGCACTGTACATCTTCTTGAATGGAGAATTGTGGGTTTCAATTCCCTTCTGTGAAAAATCCAAATACTATTCTATGATATCACTACCTTTTGGATGCAATCAACTTGGGTCCAAAGTGAATGAAATAGAATGAAAGCAGTGATCGTCTATCATTTCAGTTCTTTCCTGTGTCTGAAGTTGGGCCCAAGGGCTCAGCCACCTTGTAGCCTCGCTCCCATCATCCCCTCCTCCCTCCCACCCATTGCCTCTTTTCTGCCTCTCTTGGAGCCTTACTGTCTGCACTCCACTTCACTCCTCCAGCTGCTTGAAGTTCTCTCTCTTTCTCTCATCTCTCTCCCTAGTTCTCTTGACATCTGTTCCTCCTCCCAAATCCTCTCTATGTCTCTACCATTCTTGTCTATCTTACAAATTTACTCACAATCTTCACAGTAAAAATAAATATTAAGCATGTGTCTTCTTGTTTCCAGCTCACAGTGCATGATCTTGGTAGGAATATTCAATGCAAATTAAGCTGACAGCAGCTAAAACACACAGGATGAAATTCGTTATTGATTAAAAATCCATAGATGACTGGAAGCTTCTTTGCTAATTTTGTATTTCTGCACAATTTTGACTCAAGAGAATTGGACTTGGTGAAAATAATAGCTTCAAAAGAAAAATCCCAAATGGCAGGAATCACAAATTAGTTGAATTTGTTGTGCTCCCAAAATTGACCAATGAACCAAATCTTCATAAAATTTAGACAGAATTGACTCCAGTGAAAACAGTTTCCAAAATAAAAAAGGGGATAGGGACAATGTAACTATGCCATGCAAGATATTGATCTAGGAGTTAAGTCAGCTTAATGGAACTTACTATACAATTAATCAATGTCAGTATAATTCTGATTTCAATGTTTGCATTCACAAACTCAGACTCAAAAATGTGAGCCTGGAGCTAGAGAGATACCATGGTGACTAAGAATGCTTGCTCAAGGGCTAGAGAGATGGTTCAGAGGTTAAGAACATTGGCTGTTCTTCCAGAGGTCCTGAGTTCAATTCCCAGCTCCCATATGGTGGCTTACAACTATCTGTAATGAGATCTGGTTCCCTCTTCTAGCCTGCAGGCATACATGCAAACAGAACACTGTATACTTAATAAATAAATAATCTTTTTTAAAAATGCTTGCTCTTCTAGAGGATGGGGAATCTGTTTTTATCACCCATGTTGAGTGCCTCATAACTGCCTTTAACTTTTAACTCCAGATCCAGATCCAAAGACCTATTCTGTATTCAGCAGGCACCTACATGTACAAGTACACACACACACACACACACACACACACACACACACACACACTAATAAATATACATGTAATTTTTTTTTTAAAGTGTGAGCCTGGGACCTGCAAGATGGCTCAGTGGGCAATGGCACCTGCCTGGTTTTCATCTCTGGAACCCATATGTTAGAAGGAGAGAACCCACTCCTGGAAATTGTACTTTGATCTCCATATGGGTTCCATAACACACATGCTGTTGTATAATGTAAGCACACACACATACACACACAAAACAAACAAATAAATAAATAAGTAGATAAATGTTTAAAAACATATTTGGACAACTGTGAGCCTAATCTACTTTTTAAAGCCAGCTGTAGACCACTCTGGTTGCGGGTGGGTATAGATTGACAGTCTTATTCCTAGTAAACATGTACAAAGATAGTCAAGCCTCAGTAGCACCTTCTGGGGACCATACATGCTCTCTGCCAACAGTCCCATGTCTGGAGCTCGTTCATGATTCATATTCCCTTCTCTTCTTACACAAAATTAACATTTGCAATCCCCCAATGTTCATCAAGATCTGCAATTACAAAGCACCTTCTTTTCCATTTTTATCTACCCAACATCCAGCGCTGCAGAAGAAGGTCATTTGCCCATCTTACAGAAGGTCAAACCAAGGCTCAGAGAGGTCCTGTGATGAGGTCTCCTCATCAGAGCTGTGCAGAAGAATGTGGGAGTTGTGCACTATTCCATGGTTGCCTAAATGTGCGAAATAGCCTGGTACAGTGTGTGTGTGTGTGTGTGTGTGTGTGTGTGTGTGTGTGTGTGTGTGTGTGCCACTACATACACCAGGATATTTGACTCATGAACATCTAGAGACTTTCCTGTATCTGCCTATCATCGTGATGTAGGAACACTAGAATTGCAGGCATGAATACTGTGTCCAGATTTCACATGGATCCTGGGAATTTGAACTCAGATCCTCATGCTTGCAGAGCAAGTGTTGTACCCACCAAGCCATCTCCCCAGCAAAGCTTTGACACAAACTAAAATAATGCATCCAGTTATCATCAAAGAGACTTTCTGTTTTCATAACACTTAAGACTAGTTCTCCAAACACACACACACATGCACACACACATTCTAGTTTTATTAATTCATCAGAACAAGTCACTGTCTTGTTAGAGGCTTCTTGAATGTTAATGAATGAATAATTAACTTTAACTATATAATTAGCCTTTAAATGTGCTGAGACCCCCAGAGAGCATCTGAAAACATGCATAAGATGATGAGCTAAAACTGGAAGCTTTTGATTAGGAAATATCAGGCTGCCTGGCAACACAAGTCCCATTCCCAGAAAGGAACCATGCCTCAATGATGGGATACAGTCTTCACTCAAGTATGGGGAAACAACTTCTCTAAAAAATAGTTTAGGGCCTACAGCGGCCTTGCAAGGGCATTGCATAGATACAAGCATGTTGGACCCCCTGAAGTGATGAGGTCAGATCTACATGCCTGAAGGCTATAGAGCTCTTCAGAGCTGTCAAAAGTCCCAGCAGGAAGTCAGCAGGCTCAAGTAGCTCCAGGTCCCTGTGAAATTGCCTCCTCCCCTGTGCTTCCTTGCATAGGTCTGGGTTCCCTCTCTTCTTTGGAATTTCCATCATTTCTAATCATTTGTGTTTCTTGAGGACTGCTGGTGACAGAGAGAACAATGGCATCTACAGATTCTGTGATTTCTGGTGTTGCATGTGTGAATGTTCATGCACGCGTGCAAAAGTGCATGCGTGCGTGCGTGCGTGTGTGTGTGTGTGTGTGTGTGTGTGTGTGTGTGTGTGTGTTGTTTGGGGTTTTAGCCTCCATGTTAAGAAGCAAAAGTGTCAATTCATCTACCACAAAAGGGGTGGAGTTTCTGAGAACAGGTGGTATTGGTCTCAGGGTGCCAGATAGGACTCTGTCTCCACCCCAGGCAGGCCCTGACTTTTGAGCCTTCTCCTGTGCAGCAGGAGAAGCACTTGGCTGGATAGGTGAGAGGATGATTTCCTCCTGAAGATGTAGAGAACACAAGTAGTCAGATTCCCTCCCCTTCGAGGCCTGCACTTTCACGTGGATGCTTAGTTCTGAAGGATGGAGGCCCTCAGATCTGTGCTGCTCAGAGCTCAGCACTGCCAATTACCCGTCTGCAGCCGGATTTATCACTCTGGTCTCCTGCAGTCACAGCTCAAATGTCTGTGGGCCAAACCAGACTCCTCAAGGCGCTCTCTTCCTCTTCATCAACCTTTGTTTCCAACAAGAGTCTTTGCCCATCAGCAACTAGCTACCCAACAGATTAGGATATATTAAATTCAGAAAGAGTGTCCCATGCTGGTAACTCCAGACCTACATGCTAGGTGTTTACTGGGGAACAGACAAAAGCTGAATCATGCACCAGATGTCTTTAAACTCTTACTGTTCTGCCCCATCCTTGCCTTTTTAAAAAAAATCTGGCTTGATCTACAGTGTTAAATCCTAATTTGAATTTCCTAAGTAGCACACAGAACTGCACCCTCCTAGTCTTAAGTCCCAGGGCCTCAGTGGCCTTGGCATCCCGTGAAATCTAAATCCAGATTTGGAGACTTAGAAGCTGGGTGATGGTGTCCAGCCAAGTTCAGCTTCCCAACCAGACAGTTAGCAAATGCACACAACAGAATTCACTCATCCTTGCACACCTAGAGCCTTGGCTGCCATAGCCTTTCAAAAAAAAAGTGTCTGTTTAAACACAAGTAGAAAAATAATAATGGGGATAGATAAAAGAAGGCAATTCAAGCAAAGTATTTGGAACTGGACTTAATACAGAGGGTGTATAAAATTTGTGGGGCCTTTAGCCATAAACTGAATCTAACTGAATGTGTTTATGCATTTTAAGCATTTGCTATAAGCTGGCCATTGCGCACACTTTACTTACATAACATCACTTTGTTCCCAACAGCCCTCTGAGGGCAGACACTGTCAGCTCCTTTTTGCAGAGAGAAAAAAACTCAACCCAACCCACAACAAAACAAAACTCAAGCCTTAGAAATAGAGGTGCAGCGTCCAAAGCCTCCAGCTTACAAGGATCACTTTCTAGCACATTGGCAGTTTAATTCTTTTTTCCTTTTTAATGACAGCACTATTTCTGATGGGAAAAATATTACAAATAAAACTTTTGCAATGTGAGCAAGGAGGAGAGCCCAGAGACTGGCTACCCCAGGCTTCCCCTTACCTATGACAGGATACCTGGTGGATATTGTCCATTCCTGTAGCCCTGAGCCACATTTGGCCATTTTTATTAGTATCTAAATCAGTGCAGTTCAATGAAACTACAAACTCAATTCCTTGGCTGGCTGCATTAACTGCAGTTCAAAGGCCACTACCCACAGGAGACTGCAGAGACAGGACATTTGCATCATTGCAGAAAGCATCCATAGACTGCACTCTTCTGGAGAGTGTTGAGGTGTAGAGTATGGAATACCACAGTTGCACCTGAGACTGCCTTAGCTTTCCAGAAGCTTGTATGCTTGAAGACAAAATAGAAAGGAACAGGAATGATGTCATCTGTCTCCTGGGCAATGGTGATGTCTCAATGGGATTGATGCCTGCCAAGTGCTATGTGCAAACAATGGTCCTTGGTTTGCTTTTGTTTGCTGTATACAAGAAAGATTGTGTGTGGTGTCTGTGTGTGCTGTTTGCATCTGCCTGTGTGTGCTGTGTGTGCACATGAATGCACATCAGTCAGAGAAGGACATTTGTGGGTCCTGTTTACTACTCTCCACCTTATTCCATTGAGGCAGGGTCTTCCTCTGATCCTGGAGCTAAGCTGGCAGCAACAGGTCCCAGTGATCCTTGTCTCTTCCCATCACGGTGCTGGGGTTGTAGGTACCTGTATAGACATACCTGGCTTTTTATGTGCTACTGGGGATTTAAACTTGGGTCTTTATGTTTGTATAGATTGTATTCTTACCCACTGAGCCATCTCCCTTAGCCCAAGGATATTGTTTTGAACATACAGGTATCTCTGTCCATGTGTATCTAGATCCTCATGCTCTGGAATCACTGGAGAGAGAGAGAGAGAGAGAGAGAGAGAGAGAGAGAGAGAGAGAGAGAGAGAGAGAGAGAGAGATCTACTTAGTGCACTCCAAGTTTCAAGTGTTGGCACTGCTTGTGATTGCTGTGACCCCAGGGACACAGAGAGGTGGGCCAGGAAGAAAGGATCCTCCTGTCTGTGGCTTCCTGTGGCTACAGCCCTGAAGACATGTTTCTTTGGCCCCTCCAGCCATCAAGTGTGTAAATATTTTTGTCAGGACCAACCACATCCCTGCCATGAATCGTCTTGCCTTTTTCCTATCTCTTCACCTGGCTGTTGCTCAGCAGAATATGTGCCATGAAATATGGAACCGATTTGCAGAGTTCTGTGGCTGTCCCTAACAACAGGTGAAGCTGCTTTTGGACAACTCTTGCATGATTGCCAAGCTTATCTTTTGATTTCCATCCCAAGAGTGTATTAGAGGGGGTTAGGGGGATGGTGAGATGCCATCATCAGTAGGGTGGCTGAAGTCTAGACTGTTTTGTGTACATGTAAGTCTGTAGATGTGTGGTTATGGTTATTTCTTGAGGAATTGAGGGAGTTTGCTGAGACTCAGAAAGTCTTTATAAAACTAAGGTTCTTAGTATCTCCATGGCAACTGTGGTATGTGAAATATTGACATTACAAGTACCTGAGCTTTATCAAAGAGGAGAAATACCACAGATACAGTATCCCATGTCTGACTACCCTTTGATAGTCATAGGAGGTGACTTGCAGCTTATAGAATCCTAAGATGTCTCAGAATTGCAGCAGAACACCGTGACTCCCTCACCTCACAGCTGAAGAGCCCACTATCCAAAGGGAAGAAGTGGCTTTCCCGAAGCTGTGTCTTCATCCAAGCCCAACCTAGGACTCAAATATGCTCTATCTACCAATCCAGTGCTCTAGTCCTACACTATGAATGGCTTTGAACCTTTCCTTTATTATTAATATATGTACATGTATAATAATATTAATATATAGTCTTTAATCATATCCCCCATTAGCCTTCCTTATTCCCTTCCCTCTCACCTACTGAACCCCATTCTTCTTCCCAACAAGCCACCTCCAATTTTCATGCCTTTTCCTGTTACCACTGCATTTGATTAGGGTTGTTTGCATGAGCATGGGTTGGGGACATTTACTTGACCATGGACAACTTTCCAGTGACTACACTACTGAGGAATATAAATCCCCACCCTTGTGATGGATTGTTGGCAGGCCAGTCTTATGGGAGGGCTGTACAAGAAGCCACCACTGCTGTGAGTTCTTGAGACCTCACGTCTTTTGCAGCTCTCCACCCATTATCCCTGCTGTTCCCATATAGCTGGCCTTGCAGAAAGGCTGCACCTGATTATCTGGGCAGCTCTGGTTTGCCTGTATCCCTGGCTACACCCAGCTTCCTGCTGGTACTCCTGCTTTGATTATCTGATCCCTTTTGACAAGACCAGAGATTAATACCTAGTGTTTGGGATACAAGTTCTGGAGTCTTTCTATAAGTTAGATAAGCCCTGCAGGGTGGTCTCACCTGTAATCATTACAAAAAAAATAAAAAAGCAGGAAAAAATGGAAATGATGAACCTACCTATAAAGCTTGCAAATTTGTATTCCCACAAGGAGTCCTCCTGCAGCTGCCTCTGAGAATGCAGCCTGCTACATCTTCTCCTGCCACTTTTATTTTTCTTTGCTTAAATGTTTTATGTTTCCTCCTTAGAGAAAGAAAGACAACGAAGTAGAGACCATGGTAGGAAGTTGAATAATCTCTGATGTATTTTTCCTACCTGTTTTAGAATGGAAACATCCATTCCTGCACTCCAGAGTAACAGTTTTGGCCCTTTCAGATAACTTCAAATTGTTGAAATTATGTGTATACTCACTAATAGGGTCCTAGGTAATTAGTGGGTTCAGCCACATCATTCATAAGATGCCGTGATGCTTGCCATTGGGAGATGGTGAGTGTGGGGGTGTCACACAGGGCTTCTGAATCGATGATTGTGGTCTCAGTTTTGAACTTCATGGAGATTCCAAGGATGTGCCCCATGTAAAAATCTCCAGAGCAAGTCAAAGCATAGATGCAATATTGCAATAAACGTAAACTTATCAGAAGAAAACACTATTTTATTGATATGGAGATGTGTTTGGCATGTGTGAAATGAGAAAAGAAATCACTCTGTTATGTGCCTTGGTGTAACCCATTGAGGGATGAAATACAGGAGGTAAACTACATTGGATGGACAGACAGGTCTTGTAAGGAAGTTTCAGTGGAACAGAACTGGGCTTGTTCATGCTGTATTATCAGATTATTTGGAAACTCTGCACTTTCTTGGGTTTCCCTGATAAAGCAGCCTGAACTAACAGATTTAAACAACAGAAATTTGCTGTCCTAAAGTTATGAAGTTTCAGAGTTTGGTAGCAGGGTGTTGGCAGGGCTGTGCTGCCTCTGAGAAGGAGATAGAAAGGTCTGTTTTAGAGGTCTCATTGTTCACAGGTACCATTGTTCCTAGCTGTATAAATATTGTCTTTCTATAAGGCAAACTCCAGTGTGTGTGTGTGTGTGTGTGTGTGTGTGTGTGTGTGTGTGTGTGAGAGAGAGAGAGAGAGAGAGAGAGAGAGAGAGAGAGAGAGAGAGAGAGAGAGAGAGAGAGATACTGGATGGATTAGGGGCCCATTCAGTATGATGTTATCTTAACTAGTCACATTCACAATGACTGAATTTCAAAACAGATCATATACTGAGAGTTTGGGACTTCAAAATTATTTTTTGAATGGAAAGAGGGACAATTAATCCACAACACCCCACCACAGCCAAGTCCCAGTTGCACACAAGAACACAGCTCACAAAGCCTCAACTGTTCATCTTGTCCTTACATAAAAAGTTTTCCTATCCCCTGAACATGAGAGAGAGTATGTATGTGTATATTGATGGAGGTAACCTCATAGCTACAGACTATGGGTTATAGAATTTTGAAACTTATTTAATCAGTTACATAATTTTAATCCTATCTTAATACCTTTCTATATTATTTGAGTTTTTAAATGTTCCTGTGTAATGATTTTGTAACACAAACACAAATGTATTCATGTAAGTCTTTAAAACAAAAAGGCCTCGTTCCTGATTAATTCCTCTTCACTGCTTGCATACCACTGCCCAGTTCTACTTTCCTTTAGTGGTTCATGGTGTTCCGAAGCAAACCTTTTAAACAGGCCACCATTTCCCCACTGCTGGGAGGTGCTAAGGACAAACACTTAGCAAACAAAAAACCTGCCTGTTTACTCACTTGGGTATATGGATTCTTCGTGTCTTAATTTAGCTGCCTCTTGTAAGTTGAAAAGGAAAGGTTTTGGCTTTTATCTCCTCATTAAAAATAGATCCTTTTATGACAAGGGGCTGGAGCAACCATGAGTCACCATCTCCACTGTGTGAGCGCTGGAGTTGGCTGGGGGTGCAGGGCCCTGAGATGGCACCTGGCCACCCCATGACTCCCTGGTGTCTTGTCATTTCAGGAAGTTGGACGCTTTCATCTATGAT
This sequence comes from Onychomys torridus, assembly GCF_903995425.1. Taxonomy (NCBI): domain Eukaryota; kingdom Metazoa; phylum Chordata; class Mammalia; order Rodentia; family Cricetidae; genus Onychomys; species Onychomys torridus. Next base: position 10,845,341 of record NC_050450.1, read on the forward strand.
GCAGCCGTCTTGAATTACAAAGCTGGGAGGGATGAAGGCTGTAAACTGGTGACCATTGGGAGTGGGTACATCTTTGCTACCACTGGCTACGGAATTGCTCTCCAGAAGGGCTCACCCTGGAAGAGGCAGATCGACCTGGCTCTGCTCCAGTTTGTTGGTGATGGTAAGTAAGACCCTGAGGAACCTTGTACTTGACAAGGTGAGACGCAGAATGAAAGATGTCAACAAATCCCTTAAAATACCCAGGCAGTCCTCTTGTACTTCAGCATGCAGATTTGAGGGGCCCCAAGGATAGGCTAGGTTCAGGACAGTGGCTGTACAGCATTACATAACCCGGCTGCCGGGTGAGTCAGCTTTTCATGGCTATGACAAAATACCCAGGCTGAGCAACTTAAAGGAGAAAACGAGTATTTTGACTTGTGGTTCCGGAGGTCTCCCTCTATGGCCAGTTGCTTTTAGGCCTGGAGAGGAGTAGTGCATTGTGAGGAAAACTTATGGTAGAGGGAAGCTGCTGAGCCTGTGATAACCAAGATGTGGCAGTGGGGGCAGGACAATGTTCAGCCTTCAAGGGCATGTCTCCAGTGACCCACTTCTGATAGGTCTTGTGCCTTAACGTTTTCCATCATATCCCAGTAGCCAATTAACTTATGAATCTGTAAATTGGTTGATATAGTCAAACATGATATTGAAATGAGCAAAGATTTACGCACATGTTGGTGTGGGTTTGAATGGAGTTTGTAGTTCTTTGTAGCTTTCCTTCTTTCTTAGCTCACAAAATTAAATCCTTAATTTTTACAGGACCATCAAACATTCTAAATGTGTTTTCTATTTACCTCTCAAATGAGGGCATCTGAGTCTCAGGATTCCCTCCCGGGCATTTGTTTCTTCCTCGGATCACTGGTCATGTTCTTTGCTGTGTAGCTGTGATTTGTGGCTATGTTGGTTAGCTGTTGCTGTGAAGTCTCAGAGGCATACAACAAGATGCCTTTACTCTTCTGATGGGAGTGCAAATGGAGTGGACAAGCCTGGATTCAGGGTTGGATGAGTTTGATGGAGACGAAGTCAATGAGTCAATGACCTTTGCCACATGCATGTTGGTTATGGGCCTCAGGCAGGCTGTTACTCGTCACCTGGAAGAAGGTATTTTCTTCACATGTGAAGCACTTCTCTATGTAGGGACATGTTATGTTCCTGCTTGGTTCCATGGTTGTCTTCCAATATTCTCCTATCCAAAACAAGTCAGATGGCAAATCTCAAACCCAACATATTGGATGTATAGTCCTTTATGGGAAGACAAAGGATAGGGGATGAACACTGTGATAACATTGGAAGTTTGTTGACAATTTTTCCACTCCTCCTCACAGGCTGACTACATCCCCATAGAACCCTGAGCATAACAGGCAATTGGTCAATGAAGGCTTGAGTGCATAAAGACATATATGGACGAATGCTTGGTGTCAGGATATATTTCATTTGACAGAAAATGTTTAAATGTGATGGGTGTCTGTCGAATGAGAAAGCTTTAATTCTAGCTCTGTTTGTGGTTGTTGTCACTCTTGGAGTGTCTGTTAGGAAACTGTTCACATCTTTAGAAAACAGCGTATGTCAATCAATGTAGTTGATGCACTATATATATTCTCTAGTTTATCATCAGAAGCACCTCTTTAAACCCTGTTTTACAAAGGTGGAAACTGAAGTTCAGGGGGCTTGGAACTTCCCTTGCTGATAGGTGGTGATATCTCAACTTCAGGGAATTTAATCTAGAAAGAATTCAGTTAAGCAAGAATCCTGTTTTTTTTATTTTTCTAAGATGTCTGGAAAAGTTGATTGATTGGACACTTGATGTTAATAGGCACTCCAGGAAGAAGTGATTCAGTGCATAACTGAACTAAATCTGTTTGCTGTTCTTACAAATACTTCTGTGAAATTACCTCTCTTAGCCTCAGTTACTCATTTGTGTATAAGTACAGATATATTTACATAATAAGAATGGGAAATGAAATGAGGGGATATATGTAAAGACCTTAGCTTAGCACAGAATCTGTAGCATAATATGGTTTAGAAATATAAGCTGTCAACCTAATCTTCTCTCTATTATCATCATCATCATCATCATCATCATTTTTTTATAATATAATCATCTCAGTCACTAAAACCAAAATATTCTTCTTTAGCATTGTCATCATCACCACCACTATTAACAAAAACAACATCAGCATCACCACCCATCAATGTCCTCATCATTATCACTATCACCATCCCCACCATTACTCCCCTACCATCTTCACCAACAATAACACCATCATTATCATCATCACCACACCACCACCACCGCCACCACCACCATCATAATTCTAATTGCATCAGCACCCACAGCATAATCACCAACACTTTCATCCTCATTATTATTACCACCATCATTGCTACCATCAACATCATCAGCCTCCAAATAATTATCACCACACCTACATGGTCATTTCCATTGCCACCATCATCTACCCCCAGAATTAGTATCAGAAACATCAGCATCATGGGACCATTGGTTCCCATAATCATCATCACCATTGACGTCACTGTAATCACATGTTTTATCATGTTCATTTTTACCACCACCGCTATCACTATCTTTCTCCTTCTCAACATGTTCTTATCCCTCATGCACCATCACTATTCATGCATGATGTTCATGTTCAGTGCATTTCAGTCAGTGATATATTAGCAATAATACAGTTAGGTTACATTCCAGAAACAGCATTGTGGTGCTGAACAGGGACCATCTTCCCTGCCACATTTCAAGATGCTCACATATAGAGCATTGAGTTGTTATAGATAGTTTATGTCCTGGCTGGAGATGCTTACATATAGAGCACTGACTTCTTATAGATAGTTTATGTCCTGGTTCATCACTTTCCCAGTTACACTGCTGGGCTTGGGAAATGTATCTTTTCAGCTTCATCTTCAGAGGCCATCTGGAAGCAAAGCCATGGGAGAGAAAATGACGTTGCTCCAGGGGGCATCTTAAGATAATCTTCCCGGAAAGCCTTGTCCAATTCTGAATGTCTCTCTAGGAGTAAATACATGAATTAACACAGCTGCTTAAATATTTCACTTATCTTATGCAGTTTCAGCAGGATTAATTATGCTCTAAAATTAGACCTGTAAAGAGCACAGTGCCAAGCAGTACCTAATTATTATTCATCCCTTAGAATGGAGTGTTTATCTCTTGTTATAGAGTAGCTCCAGTGGACGATTATGAGTCTAATGAGTGTCAAAAGTATAAAAAAATTTACTAATGGGCTGTGTAAATATAACCTCTGAGTGAAGTGTTTGGTTATAGGAAGACCTCTTACATAAAATCTACCAGTCACCTCCTTAGGAAGAAAGCTACTAATCTATGTCTAGAGATGCACAGTATCCCAGTTAGGTCTTGGTTTCATTCTCTTGTCTGTCCATGTCCCCTTTGGGTCAGTGGGATGCACTATAGGATCTTTAGTTCCTAGGTCAAAAAGCTCCTAAGTGACATTTGGTCCCATCAGTACCAACACTGAACATTTATTGAGGAATATCATTGCTTATTCAAGACAAGATATAATTGTCTTTTCTTCAAGGTACTCACAGGTGGCTCACAATGTATACATTTAAATATGTAAATTTAAAATAGAAACATATTTATAAAAATTCATCTGTGAAAATGTATGCAAAATGTGTAGGCTATACCTATAGGCACATTTTATTAGACATCTTAGATAGACAAGAGACTCATCAAACATCTACAAAGCACTAGATTTTCATGAGAATGAATGGAAAGAGTAAGTCATAAAGAAACAGAGCAGTGAGATTTTAGAGACAGAATAGAACAGACTAGTGTTCATAGGCTTCTCAATGATGCACTGACTCAGCAACTACTAAATTTCTGTGGCACTTGGTATCTACCTGGAACCTGAAAGATGACATAATTGACCACAGAAGCTCACTGAGCCTGGCAATTAAGAATGGCATTTCTGGCTTCAAAGTGGAGGTGAACAGGGTCCTCTTAGTGCTTATATGGCTCATGAGTTTTGTGATTTTCATCATGATTCTGGGATTTGGAGGGACAAGGGATATTATAGTGGCCAAGCCCTCTGGTATACAAAGGCTAGTAAACAAGACATTGAGAGGCCAGACCCGATGACACACGCCTGCAATCCTAGCCATGAGGATGCTGAAACAAGAAGAAAGGAAGCAAGGGCTTGGTGTGTAGCACAGTGGCGGCACATCTACAAACATGCATGAGACCATGGGGTCTGTTCTCAAGAAAACCAAGAAAGAAGCATCACGGGAATGAGAGTCCATATTATTTGTGAGCAAATGGTGCTTAGAACATGGAAGAGACCTGTTGTTCAACCCCTGGGTGGCCCAGCATCATACCAAGTACATCATATATACCCCAATAACACTATAGAATGTTCCAGAGTACATCTTATCTATGCCTTTGCAGTATAGGAAAGTGAGGCTCAGACTTCAAAAAGAAAAGATTTCATTTGAGAAGGCCTGAGATTTGGCATTATCATCTCCTAAGTAGTAATACTGTGGCCAACACCTTGTATAGATTATTATACTCAACCAAAATTATTTACACATTATGATCCTATTGCCTTTAAAATAGTGTTCTCAACCTGTGGGTCATGACCCCCAAAGACCATCAGAAAACACATATATTTGCATTATGACTCATAGCAGTAGCAAAATTACAGTTATGAAGTGGCAATGAAATAATATTGTGGCTGGGGTCACCACAGCATGAGGAACTGGGTTAAAGGGTCACAGCATCAGGAAGGTTGAGAACCACTGCTTTAGAATATCTTGACGGGGCTGGAAAGATAGCTTACTGGTAATGCTGCTCGTGCAGAAGACCTGAGTTCGCTTCCCAGCATTCATGTTCTGCAGCTCACAACCACCTGTAATTCCAGGTCCAATGAATCTGATGCCCTCTTCTGGCTGCTGCTGACACACATAAGCAGCATGTGCACATATTCACACAGAAACACACATAAATAAAAATAAAATATTCTGGCCACAGAGCCAGCTCACCTTCACTAACAGGACTTTTTTCCCCCAGAAATATTTAATGTTTATCTATACTTGTCTGCACTTTGCTCTGTTTTCAGATTTGTGGAATTCCATTTAAACTCAGAAGTGTGTTACTTGTCCCCAGTATACACTAAGTCCACTAAATAAATGAAAATAAAAATACTAATAATCACATTAATATATCATCATAGGTTTTTAACACATTATTTATATAGCATACTCTATTGTAGTATGCCATATTTAGGTACATAAATTTTATATACAAAATACTTGGAAGATATGACACATTTCTGTTGTTTATGTATTTGTATAAATAAGGCCTGGGGAATAGCTCATCAATAAAGTCCATGGTGAACAGGCATAGAATCTGAATTTAATCCCTAGTGCTCATGTAAAATTCCAGTCAAGGTGGCATGAGCTTATGATCCCAGTGCTGTGAGGGTACAGAGATGCAGAGCCTACAGCTCAATAACAAGTCCTCCTAACCTAATTGGAGATCTCCAGGTCTCAATGAGAGAACCTATCTCAAAATACAATGTGGATGGCTCCTGAAGAACACTAAGGTTGAACTCTGTACCCACAAATGTGCACATACACCCTCATGTGCTTGTGAACCTATCTCCTCACAGGTATGAACATGCAAATACACGCACACACACACACACAAACAATAATATATAAATATTGTGACCAAATCAACGAAAATTTCTGGGACTCTCTAAGGCTTAAGGCTAGTTCATGATCCTTGTCATACTGTATTTAAGCTTTTCTGATAGTTGTCATCTATGAAATATTGAAATATATATATATATATAATTTCAATTAGATGGATGCACTGAACACCTCACACTTTTGTTTGGCAGTTTTATGGTAATTGTTTTAAAGGTTCATCCAGATTTTACACAATTTGAGGGGACCACAGCTATGTTCTGTATTAGTAATTCAAATTAGATTGCTATAGGGTTCCACAGCAATTGGGCCCTAGAGTTTGGGGCAACATTAACACAGCATATTGATGCTCACAAATCTTGAAGTAGGTAAGGTAACAGGGAAGGGAAGTGGGTTGAATGGACCATTTCCTGCCTCTAAGTCAGTGGTTCTCAACCTTCCCAATACTGCCATCCTTTAGCACAGTTCCTCATGTTGTGGTGACCCCAGCCATAAAATTATTATTACTTCATAACTGTAATTTTGTTAGTGTTATGAATCATAATGTAAATCTCTGATAAGCAGTGTATCTGCTATGCGACCCCTGGGGGGTCATGACCCATGGGTTGAGAACCACTGCTCTAAGTGGTTCACTGTTGATAACCTCATTCCTTGTTCATCAGCTTTTCCTTTGAAGGACATGGTGGGGTGCTTTTGACAGATAGGGACTCCCTGCTGCCAGCTGGAGTGCAAAGTGTTCCTGTAACTGGAGATGTTCTTTTTGTAGCTAATTAGGACTTTCATAAATTGCTCTGGGCCACTGGATGAGCCGCTAATATCTTCAACACTGCCCCAATCCAGCTTCCAAGCTTAATTTCCATGGGTGGAGCTGGACACCCTGCCATGTGGCTGGTAATGACCACGCATGCCTCCATTCTGAGGAATAGCACAGAGGTCTTTTCAGGCTGTCGCCTTGGCTGGCTCAGAAGGACATGGCTGTGTGAACAAAGGTGGTCCCTGTATATCCTCCACCCTAACTGCTCTCCCAACACATCTAAAATCCTGCCCTTTGGATTTTTAGGCAAGCGTAGACTCTTTGATGCTGCCCTCTTGAAAAGGGAGTTCCTTTTACTTTCTTCTGACTGTTTCTTGGTTTGAATGTGGCCTGTCCTTCAGTCTTCTGCTCCCCATAGAGACCCCCTAAGGCAGGTGCCAGTCCTTGCAACTTGCTGAGCTCTGCGCTCACAGCATCCTGTGGGACTCAGCAGTGCAAGCCAAGCAAGAGAGAAGTGATGAAGGCTCTGTAATTTCCTAGCCCTGGAACCTGAGTAAATTAATTTTTCTGAGTTCCAATTTCCTCATCTTTAAATCTGAGTTGTTTAAAGGTTAAAAGTTAAAATGAGTATAAACTAATCAGTGAGTCAATACTCATGTTTAAAAGGACAATTTTAAGTTGCTTTATTCAAGACAAATAAAAACAGCTTACCAAAATCCATGGACATGCCAAAGCAGTATAGAGAGGAAGTTTGTAGCAACAAATGCTGACATTTTAAGAAGTAGGAGCTGGGGGTGGCAACGTGGCAAGAATGCTTGTGCAAGCGTGAGGACCTGGGTTATAACACCCGGCACCCACAGAAATGTCTTGGTGAAGCAGCGCTTAAGCTTGTAACCCAAGTCTGGGGTGGAAAATAGATATAGCAGGATCAGAGGTTCTTGTGGTATGCAAGCACACACACACACACACACACACACACACACACACACACACACAGTGATCTCAGACAAACCAGCTCAGTGCCTGGCATCCACTTGACATGCTCTTGTTTGGGGCCTCTCCGTGTTCTCTGGCCCTGTGAAGAGATCTGATTCAGAGTCCCTTGAGGGTGGATCACATTCAAGTCCATGTCTGTTGTGCTTCCCTTTCTTCCCCTGGACTCACAGACGACCTCTGCACAACAGATGCTCAGTTCAAACCCATTCAGTGAGCTGGCAGTATTGCAGATATGTTTGTAGGGCTTATTTGGTCTTTCAGATATCTCCTCTGATCAATGAGTATTTTTTTTCAAGGAAAGAAATTAGATGCCCATATTATTCATAGTTCTATGACCAACACCTGACAACAAGAAACTTCAGGAAAGAAAGATTTATGTTGGCTTGTGGTTCAAGAGGAGATAATCCACAGTGGCAGGGAAAGCCTGGTGCCAGGCAGTTCAATAGAGCGAGGGTGTGTGGCAGCTTGCTCTCATGTAAGTGTCCCAGGAAACAGAACAATCTGAAGGCTGAGGCAGGGTTTGGTCAAAACCCGAGTCACACAGTACTGAGTAAATTCATTTCTTTGAGTACCGGTTTCCTCATCTTTAAATCAGAATTGTTTAAAGATTAAATGTTCAAATAAGTGTAAACTAGCCTACTTTCCTTCACTTAGGTTCCTCCTCTTCAAGGACCTACAACCACCCACAGTGGGGCCACCAACCAGGAACCACATTTCAAGCACCCAAGCTTATGAATATCTTATGTTCAAACTATAACAAGTAGTTGTAAGGAGAGGGATGTGGGAGGTAATCAATGGACCACAGTTCAATGTCACAGTCCTCTGGAATCCCTGTATTCACTGTAAGGCAGGAACAGTTCTCAATTGTTTTATCTGTGTACAATAGTGTCAAATTTCCCTAGTTTATTTCATCTTCCCAACACAATTATCTTGATGTACAGAATCAGCAAGGTGACATGTTGCTTGGCTTTTATGACAAAAGAGGATTATCAATTACTGACATTTGTCTCACACCTGGGACCCTAAAGCCAAGAAAGACAAGGTCTGGCCTTACCTATGGTTGTATGGGAGTGGCAGAATTTAGACTACAACCAGGATTTCTTGCCTTCTAGGCCAAACATGTCCCAAACAAAACATGGGGAAAAGAAGTCATGTAGTGACCTTCTTGCCTTGTTACTTTGGAGGAGGACTTGGTGTGTGTGACAGGAGCCGGGGGTCAGGGGCACAGCTGGCATCGCAGTTTGCAGCAGCCAGCAGCCCAGTTAGGATCAAGGAATGACCAGTATAAAGGGCAGTGCTGTTTCACGCCCCTTCCCTCCTAAGGCATAGTATGGACAGACAGAAGAGATGTGTGGACAGAGAGCCCATCTGGCTCTTCTCAGGCAGTGCATCACTAATGGGGCAATAGGCAGGCACACACTGAGTCCTCAACACACACGTGTTTATGTTCTCCACCCCTCCCCTCCTCCTCTTTCATTTTTATGAGTCATTTCGATTCACCTCATTTCACAGCTTCCATGCAAACCTCCCACAACCACTTACCCCAGTCTCTGTCCCAAGGAAGGGTTCATGAGAACAAGCTGCTGTACCCCCCACCTTCGATTTCTGTTTTTACTTCACTGACGTATGGTTTTGTTCACTGCAAAGGCATCCTCAGAACAAGAGCTGGGAATGATATCTGCAGTTTCATTTTAGACTTTCAGCTAAACTGGGTCGAACTCCCACTGTGTTCTCTGCTGAATTCATTCCTGCAATCCCTAAGAATAAAAATGCACAAATGTTTCCTTCATAATTTCTCTGTGTGTGCACATATGCATGCGTTTGATATATTGTATCAACCAAGATGTGTTTTCCAAATTCTCTAACTTTAGACAGGGATCTGAGGGTGCCCACATAGCTAGCAACCATATAAGTCAGAACTCATGGTCTTTCGAGGCAGCTGGAAACTGGGAACATACTGCTGAAACTTGTGCTTCCTCTGGGCTTGATCGGGTTAGGAAGTGCCTTGGCCAAGTCTTGCCACCGTCCGTTTGTAAAAATGAAGGACTATTGGTAGCAGGCTTACCTGTGCATTAGGTATTAGCCGTGGTATTTCTCACACTGCAAGAGCAGGACTGAACAGCTTCAGTGGAAACTCTGCCCTGCAGAGTTGTACACACTTATTCTTTAGCCTCTTACAGAATAAGTTTGATGACCCCTTGTTTGGATTTGTCTAAAGCCCATGTAAGGAGATAACGTGCAAACGAAGGATGGAGTGATGCATGGAGGGTGAGGAGGTGAAGGGAATCCAAAAACCTCTTCTCCACACTTAAGTAACTTACCAAAGAGCACAGGGAAAGAAGGTCAGAAACTCTAGAACAACCAGTTCTGTTAAAGGAAGTGGGTGTGTGTGTGGGGGGGGGGGGGATAAAGCGGAGAAAGAAGGGCCAGACAAGGGGGGGAAGGGAGGAGCGCACAGGTCCGTGATGGGGAAATAGAAAGTGAAAGAAAAAGAGGAGGGTGGCCAGGCCAACAGAGAACAGAAGAAAAAAGGGAATGGGAAAGAAGGACATGGAAAGAAAAAAAGCAGAGAAAGGGAGCCGCGGGGGAGGAGGACTGGAGAAAGATTTGCTGAGTGGCTACTTTATGTAATTTTTAGTTTGGGCATCCGCAAAGCAGGCTGGGTTTGTGCAAATGAGCAATTAGCTGTGTTGAAGATGAAAATGGAGCCTCAGAGCCATTCCCGACCCCGTCCTGGCTCTCGGCATGAACCATGGCTGATTCACTCTTGCCTGTGAGATGTGATCTGTGTCTTGCCCTGCCAGCAGTCCTTTCTGACACAGGTCCCCAGATAACCTGTGACACCCTGCAGCCTCAGCCTATTTAGAGATTTGTGCAAAAAAAAAGGATGGAGTAGGGACTGGAGTGTGAGAAGGTGCAGAAAACCTGAGATCCTTCGTGCACATTCACAGACACTGACAGTCACAGAGGGATCGCCGTGTGCCACCAAATCATTGAAGCCTCGTGTGCATTGGTTTGTTGAGTCCTTACAACAGAGTAACAAGGAAATTAACTAAGGTGTTCCAAACTATAGGGCTTCTACTAGCAGATCTGAGGGTGGGGCCTGTGTAAAGGGTTCTCAGGATCTCCGCTTTAACTGTTTTGTGTGGTATGACTGCTGTAACCCTCACATCTTAGGTTCTCGCCCAGGCTCAGTCCACTTTTTTCTTGCATGGTGGAATGGCATGTGTTACAGATGCTAACTTAGCAGCAGAGGTCCATGATGAGAAGAGTCTTGTGCCATCATTCTCTTCTCCATGGTGAAGGAGACTTGTCTGTGCCTCAGCCCTGGTGCCCTGGAAATAGACCCAGCCTAATTTTTGAGATCCTTCAAGCCTAGCAGTTTTGGGGAAACTCAGGAAATGAATTCGGCGAAGCAAGACATGAAAAGGAAGGAAGCAAGGACAGGATGTAATTAAGAGAAGTCTGATGTTTGGCCTGATACAGGTGTGCAGAGCTGCCTCTCCACATTCACAAAGGCCCATTTTGCTTGCCGGAATTTCTTGTTCCCCGCAGAGATCCTCAACAGTGCATAATCTGAAGCATTCTAGAATGTTATCATTGTTTGGTAAATGTGTTTTAATCAAATCGAGACTTCAAAGGCTGGAGTCACCATTTGGGCTGAACTGTGAAAATTACAAACTTTCTAATCCAGTTAGTGAGGACTAGATAGCACTGGCAAAGCACTCAGTTTTCCTTTACCCACCTGTTCATTCACTCACTCATTCGCTCTCCCCTCTAGTCATTCATTCAGTGGAGAATAACAGACGCTTTGAAGCTGGGTGGTGGAACCGAATGATGAAACAGTCCTGACCAGCTGCCTTTACTTATAAAGCTTCTTGGGAGCTGGCCCTGGCAATATAGGCCTGTAACCCCAGCTACTCAGGAGGGAATCACAAATGACAAGGCCTGACGAGGTTACAGAGTACACCCAACACCAGCTTTGGCAACCTATTGAGACACTGTCTCAAAATAAAAATCAAAAAGAGGCTCCAGATATAGATTAGAGGTTGGGCATGTGTCTAGCATGCAGGAGGCTCTGGGTTACTTCCTCAGTCCAGGGGGTGGCATGGAGTTTGGGCATTTTTTGTGTCTGAAAAAACTTTTAGATTCAACTATCTAATTTTCACTCTCCTGAGGCATTTTTATTTTCTCTGTGCTGGTTCAAATACCCAGTACTCAGAGTCACTTTCTGGAATAACAGCTTTTAACATTTGGAGACATCTCTTCTAATTGGCAAATTCAACAGGTCACTCAGCTGGGATCCCTGATGTCTAATCTTGGCCTGTAGTTTTCTCCACCCTTCTCCTCTCGAGGATCCCCATTGACTTACACTGAGATGCAGGTGATGGGGAAAACATGAGGAATGATGTCATAGGACCTCCAAGCATCAGCCCCAAAGCAACCATAATAAAGAATATAGGAGGCTGAGGGCAGGGCGTGAATAGAAGCAGCAGCCTTTAACGCTGTGCTTCCTCATTCAGAAAGAATCAAAATAGGCATGGGAATCTTCGCTGTTACCAAAGATTTTACTTTCTGTTATTGGCTATAACAGTGGTGTTGAAAATAATATAGGCTTGACTGAAGCTCCTCATTCAGTTGGAGAATGAGCCATTGATTGACTGAGGTCTAGAGCAGATTTTGAGAGAGACCATAAATAGTCAGATTCCTGACATGTATGGATGTAGTTTCATCAGAAGCCACCCAAGGTCATTATTGATGGATGGTAAGTTAACTGAGCTCAATTTTCTCATGTAAATCTCATTATTGTTCATGGTCAATATAGATAATGTTTGCATGCACACAAATTCATTTACATGTGAACAGGATCTTTGATTCTATAATCTATGTATCTACCTATCTATCATCTATTTATCTATCTATCTATTTATCTATCTATCTATCTATCTATCCATCTACTCAAAGAGGGAGTTGATAAATGACCATTTTAATGTCCTAGCCACTGAATCACTTTGACTGTTCTATGATCCTAAGCTGTACCCAAGACAAACTATTCCATTCGGAAACAGTGCTTCCAGAGAAGAGATCTGTCAGTTCTGAGCATACACTAGCAATAAAGGCCTTAATGGCTTCTTCATTGGCCTGTGACCAGATGGTACCATGAAAATTAGACTTGTTTATTTCCCTCCTAATTTTAACTAGAAACAGACTTGGAATAATAATGGAACAGTACTTACTTAGGAAACAGATAAAAATCCATAAATATCCAGAAGGGTCATTGACTTTCCCTCGGGAACTGAAACTCTTAGAATCTGCATCTGTGTGAGTTGCCTCTGCAAAATTCCCAACAGACCCTTTGATTTTCAGAATCCCAGTATCTGTTATCAGTCTGACAGACAACAGGGTTCACAAAAAGTCTGCAGCATCAAGCATGAGTTGACAAGCAGCGAATCATTTAAACAAGGAAAAGTCAAGTGTCAGGGGAACCATCCAAAGATGGAAATGAGACATGGTGGCTTGTTGATGACAGGATGGGAAACAGTGTACTCCGAGCCTTCCACTCCTCACTGTTCAAACACTCTCATTTGGAAAGGCAATGAGAGATAGATGGACAGATAGATATGAAAAACTACACAGATCTACTACCTTCACACTATTATTTCCAATTTGTATATTGCCTACTGGATCCTGTCACATGGAGTACATTTCTTTAAATAATTATTAATGACCTACACATTCAGGTATTTCTGTTTGCTGACTTTAAACATTTTTATGTATGTATATTCTCTGATAGCAACAGTTGTTTTAGTTTTGGGTGAAATACTTAACCAAGGCAACATCACCTGTTTTTGTTTGCTTGTTTTGTGCTACTGGGTGTTGCACACAATTCATGAGACTATCTCAGTAAAATAGTGAGTGCCCGGTAAGCTTAGGTGATGTATTTAGGATCTCCTTATACTGCAATTTATTCCAATCCACATGTATAAGGTTTGAAAATTTATTCATTTTTCTTATTATTCATTCTTTCATATATAAATACACCATTAGATCATATCCACATATGCCGGCTCACTGTTCCAATTCCTCCTAGACACCCTCTCACTTCTCTCTTCCATCTTCATACTTTGTCCTCCTCCTCCTTCTTCTTTTCTCTCCCTTTTATTGCCCACTTAGCTCAAGTGTTGCTGCCCTACACATGTGTGTAAGGTGCCATGCACTGGAGCCTGGGCAACCTACTGTGGACCACACAGATGAGGAAAACTGACCCTCCCTTCCACACTGGCCATCAACTGCCAGTGGCTCCTCCGCTAGGGCTGGAGCTTTGGGAGCCTCTTCCCCACTTCCCTGTGTGTGCTGGAATGGAGTCTAGCTTGATCTTGTTCAGGTCTCATCCCAGCAACTATAACTGTTGTGGTTCATGACTGCTCTGTGGTATCAGAAGACATTCATTATAGTGATCTTCTCCAACCTTCAGTTCTTAACAGTCTTTTCTCTCCTGAGTCGTGTGTGTGTGTGTGTGTGTGTGTGTGTGTGTGTGTGTGTGAGTGAGAGAGAGAGAGAGAGAGAGAGAGAGAGAGAGAGAGAGAGAGAGAGAGATAAACGTTCCATTAAGGATGAGCACTCCATAGCCACTTATTTTCCACATGGCCAGTTATGAGTCTCAGTTTCTTTGAATCAGTGTTCTACAGATTGTTCCCTCTTGCCCATTACACATAATGGCCACACGGCCACACCCACACATCACCTAGAACTCTGTGCTACCAGGGCAGAGTGGCACTTTAATAGCAGAGACCATATCACCATAAAGCTGCACATATTTACTAATTGGCTCTTTTCAAACCAAAGAGTTCTGATCTCTTGTTTACGTAATAAAAGTTAAGTGTGGTTGTTTTAAAATAACTCTAACAATAATGAATTTAACAAAATAGAGCACATTCCCCCTTTATCCTTAAACATTTCTCATTCTTTGTAAAGAAATCACACATTTAAAAAGGTTATGCTCTCTCTTAGGATGTTTGTTTTCTTATACTTTGTTTTTACTCTCTCCTCTTAATTCCTCAAATGAAAGGCTGGCTTGTACTTTGCTATGATGCTTGGTCTTTCTTACTTCTGGTCGGTTGAGAAATATGACATGCAGTCATTATATGGCACAAACCCCAAAGCCTCATTAACTTTTTTAAAATTTTTCTTTTTTTATGTTATAATTTAATTTAATTTTACATATCAGTCACGGATTCCCCTGTCCTCCCTCCTCCTGCCTCCTCCCCCCACTCTGCCTCCCCTCAGCCCACCCCCCATTCCCATCTCCTCCAGGCAGTGGGACTGGGACCTGTCCTTAGTGTATTATCTGGCTGTTTGGAGCCTGGGGCCTATGCAGGGACACTTTGCTCAACCTGGGTGAAGGGAGGAGGAGACTTGATCTGCCTCGACTCATTAACTTTTTTACATTTGTGCCACCCATTTAAGATGCTGAACACAACCCAGAAAGCTTCCTTAGGGCCAAGTCAGCCTGCATCCCCTCCCCCCAATAACTACCATTCTTCCCTCCATGGTTTGGAGTCAGGTTTACCTACTTCTGACCTTCAAATACAGGGTGGAATCAAACCACATACATGAGATTTTTAATTTCATGTTCTTCCTTTTTTTATTCATTATTTGGTAATTTCACATACATGTAATGTTAGATGGTGGCTACACACCCCTGCTCCCTGCTCCAGCTCCTCCTTCGTGCACTGATAACTGACTTTTCATTGGTATGTGGTATTGTATTGAACACAGTTTCTTCCGTGTACTTTTCAATGTTGCTGCTAATGGATCTTTGCATAGTTCTAGCTTGTTTCTGCCTTGACTATCCCTGTGCATTTCTCGGTGCACCATTCGCTTCCTAGCTTTGGAACTCTCAGTTGAGTGACATTGATGGTCACATAGCACACACACTAAGTGCTGGTAGATCTGTCCTGCCACCTTTCAGGAGATACACAACCAGTCACACTTCCACCAGCAATACCTGCTGCTCTTCCTGGGCATGAGTGGCCTGTGGCTGAGACAGAAAGTCCTAAGCACAGCTGAACTCCTAGTGTTTAGCTACATAGCTGAATATTGTCATCTGACCATAGCCCACAGGATGGAAACCTAGATTTCTTCCCCATCATTGACCTTAATATATTTGGTGACCTTGGCCCATAGGACATGGCCTCAGATCAGTGGGATGGGGACAGAGGATCACCATGTCCTCTTCCTGTTTTAGCCATGGATGGTACTGAAAACACATGTGGTACTTCCTGTGATGGGGCTGTTCCTTCCTTTCTGTCCTTAACCCTTTCTTTGTCTCCCTCAACATCTCTTTCGCTTCCTCCCCCTCCCCTCTCTTCTTCCCACTCTCTCAACCTCAATCCACAATGAATGAGTGCACCTGACACTCTTTGCACTGTCCTAGGCCATGGAGAATACCGATAAAATGGAAGTAGTCCATTTTACTTGTGGATTTTACAGTCCCAGGGAGCTTGTTGTCAACACTGCAATAAAAACAGAATTGAAAAGTAGTGAGGTCATTTTATTTGCTAAAAGAAAGGATATATTTCTTGACATGAAATATGAAATTACTGCTATCATTTCTTTTCTTACAGCTACAATCTTTTAAAACACTAAGACCCCTTAGTGATATTAAAATCCTCATGTCGTTACAGTGTGAGTCATAAGACTTTGAGGACATTGGATGGAGAAAATGTGCAATGTCAAAACATTACTGTGAATTCATTTGTGTTCCATATTTATATGCCTTTGAAGTTATATCAGGTTGACTGTCTATGTCTGTGCAAGCAGACTGGCTAAGGGGTACGAGAAAATCCTAGTCCATGGAGATGCTCATGGGCTTCCTGCAAGTTTTCTTCCAGGCTGTCAGTTGACAAAGTCCTCCATGTTCAAGCATGAGGATCTGATGTTCATCACAGAAGCCATGTGAAAAGCTAGGCATGTTGGCATGTATGTATTTGTAAAGCCTGGCATGGTAGTATATATGTGCTTGTAATCCCTGTGCTATGGCAGTGGAGAGTTACAGACCAGCCAGCATAGCCAAACTGGCAAGTTCCAGGTTCAGGGGGACGCCTTTTCTCAACAAGGACAACACAAGGTGGAGAGTAACTGAGGAACGGCGCCTGGTGTCAGCATCTCTGAGGTCAGCATCTGTCCCACTCATTGTATACACACACACACACACACACACACACACCTTTAGCCTCACTTTAGAGAAGTATTTCTCTCCAACTCCACCCTCTGATGGGAAATTTTGAACATGTACACTGTTGGATATTTCACAGACCTGCCCAACCCTCTCATCTTTTTTATTCAACTTCTCCAAGAAGATAAACACTGGAATCTGTGTGCATTTAAATGTTCTGAGTCCTGGTTGCAAAGTTGGTCACATGGTCTGTGAACCCCCAGCCAGATGGTGACAAGTATAGACCAATTTTGCAATAGTCAAGTTCCATCCCCAGAGCAGAAACCTCAATGAAAGGTGGTAGTTGAAGAATTTATGCCAAAGACATCTTGTCTCTGCATCTAACTGGGTACATTTAATCCGAGCCCTATTTTTATTTTAGTTTGTGACTTCTCAGCATGATGCAGAAATGGAATATTCTGACATTTCAATAAGGACTATTTATCTTCCAAATTCAGTCTACTGGTATCCACAATCTTGTACTATTTCTCATCATACCACCATCAAAGATATTTCTGCCTTTTTAGCAAATACCCAATGACCCTTTGAGTTCACAGGTTGAGAGGTCATGGGCTCCAGAATGTAATTCCCATGACCCACATTGCTTAGTTTTTATTTCTTTCTTATTTGTCAGATGTGATGGGTCAGGTTTGGGTTTAGGAGATTTATTCCCCCATCCCTGTATGTGTGCACATGTGTTTGTGGTATATACATGGTGGGAGAGGATGTACACATTCTGTCAAGCATATGTGTATATATTGGTGTCTTCCTCTATCACTCTACATCTTGTTTTCTGAAACAGGATTTCTTGCTAAATCTGAAGCTTGTCAGTTTGGCTAGATTGACCAGTTAGTCAAGAGTGGCTTGCTGGTCTAGGCCCCAAGAGCCTCTTGTCTCTGCCTTCTAGGACCAGGATCACAGGTGTGCACTGCTATATCTAGTGTTTCATATGGATGCTGGGGTCCAACCTCATGTCCTATATAGCAAGTACTTTAACAGCTAAGCCATCACTCAAGCCGTGCCCCTCCCCTTTGAGCCATCATCACTCTAGCCATGCCCCTCCCCTTTGAGACATCACTCAAGCCATGTCCCTCCCCTTTGAGCCATCATCACTCTAGCCATGCCCCTCCCCTTTGAGACATCACTCAAGCCGTGCCCCTCCCCTTTGAGCCATCATCACTCTAGCCATGCCCCTCCCCTTTGAGACATCACTCAAGCCATGTCCCTCCCCTTTGAGACATCACTCAAGCCATGCCCCTCCCCTTTGAGCCATCATTCTAGCCGTACCCTCCCTCCTTTCCTATTTAAAACTTAAGGGTTTGGAGTCACTACAAGGAAGAAAGGAACTTCAGTTTTTCACCTCTACATCTGAGAAGCTGCACTTGACCTACATGATTTTGAGTCTAGCATGTGTATTTAATGAGTAAGGCTGATGGTCAGGCACCACGCTGGCCTTACTCTGTTGATGACCACACATCCACAGACAGGCATCTTCCTTCCACATGCAGAGTCCCTGACTATGTAGGACCCGAACTTTTCCCATTCCTAGGACTGCAGCTACACCAAAGTCTGTTCTTGTTGAAAACACAAGTGTGTGTGGCTCTGTGCCCCAGATTTCACACAAAGAAAGCTGTTGCCTTGCCATTTTCAGTTCCAATTGGGCCTCTGAGAAGCTCAAGGTGTCCAAAGCCTTAGCAAGACATGAAACAAGATGGAATGGGGTCAGTTCCCCTTGTGGTGCTCAAGAAACCTAATGGGATCAGCAACAACATCATGCTGACGTCTTTGGGCTATAGATGGAAGCTGCTCCCCATGGGAACCACCATCTCCATGTCCAAAAGCTTTGATGGGACTGAGTCTGCCCTGAAAGCCAGTCCTCATTTCTGAGTTCCATAAACTGTTCCTAACCCTGTGCTTGCGGCTTCAGAGACCGGTCTCTTTGGGACTCTTGCTGGTTCTTAGATCTGTGCATCACAGAATAGACAAGAAGAGAAGACCCTTGCACCATCTGTGGTTAGTATGCTAAGATCTGCACTGTGTGTCAGGAATACCAGAAACATGAAACAAAAACCCCCTCTCTGAGTAAACATACCTACCCTTGATGAAGACATAGACACAATTATACTCTACTGTGGCCGTCTATGTGAAAGCAGAATCCAGGATGTCATGTTTGGAGAAAATGTGGTCTCTTCCTATATTAGCTACCTGTTTTAGCACTGTGATCAAATGCCTGACAAGTGGCAACTTATTGGAGGAAGGGTTTGTCTTGGCTCATGGTTCTGGGGGAAGCAGTTTATCATGGCGATGGAGCAGTCTCTTCCCTGGCTTTGCAATCTTTAATTCACACATTCCATCAGTTAGAAGGGTTGTGCTCCCAAGTGCCCACAATCAGGAAGCAGAGTAAACTAAATGCTGATGCTCCTTTCATTTTCTATTTATTTAGTCTATGGCCCCAGCCCATGGAGTGGTGTTGTCCACATTTAGGCCTGATCTCCCCTCCTCAAGTAATCCAATCTAGAAACCCTCTCACAGACACGCCCACGTGTGCTCAGACATGCAGCACAATACCCATAGCTGATGGTTACGGGTGATGGTGCCCCCGATGATATCCTACAGTGAATCCAGTCAGTTCACTCAAGTTTCTTCCAATGACAATTTATCCCTAATCAGGAGTTCCTGCTCTGCATGCTCTGGTTGCCTTTGAGCAAAGGACAGGACTCTAATAGAGATTATGTCACTGTGATAGATTTTTCTAGTAATCTTCTGCCATACTTCAGAATTGTCCATCAAATTTGAAGTTTGGATGAGGCACAACACACACACACACACACACACACACACACACACACACACACACACACACTTATTCCAGCTGGTCTTATATTTTGTGTGAAGAAACATTAGTTTCCTGTCAGGGGACTATAATTGGAGAAACATGGGTGGCAGCCAAAGCATCTTGAGCTACAAGGTCAGTGTTCACTGTGGAAAGTGTCCAGTGTTTTGCTGTTTCCAGGGTACCTGGAAGTCCTTGTGTTCTTTTAGCCCCTCTTTGGAGTCCCTTCATCCCCCCCCCAATTCCAACCCCTCCCTGATTCACAAACACTCTATGTTTCCCCTTGCCCCTAGCCTTATGAAAACCTACCTAATCTTACCATGACATAATTACGGATTTGCATGGCAGTCTTTTCTGGAGGATTCTTAGTTCATAGATGCCAAAACCGGCATGCTAGTTATTACTAAGTGAAAAATATACAAACCTTTAAAATGTGTGAATGAGTAATGAAAAAAAAAACCAACCATAAAGTCAGAAAACCCAAACATCTTTTCACATCATCCCTGCTGAGGATCAAGAACTTTGGTTAGAAAAAACAAAAACAAACAAACAAAAAAAGTAGATGTCTGCCTGTGAGGTTATACATGTGAGATGACTTTTTAAAAAAATGTATTTAGCACATTCTTAGGCCTGGGCAAAGACTGCAGGATAAAGGTTCAACATGGATTTTTTTTTTACACTGACCTCAGGGAAGACTTACTGGGAGGTGGGAAAACAGTCACATTGCTTGCTATAAATCCCTCCTGTAGCTACCCCCTTAGCTCACAGGTGGTCTTACAGAGTAGAGTGAATCTGAAAAGCAACTGCACTTACCTGGCAGTGTTGAGGACTTCCCCTGGTAATACTGACGTCCCCAGAAAGCACTGGGGACCCCCCCCCGAAGTGTGGAAGTGGTGAAGACTCCAGCCAGTAAGAGACTGATCCCTCTCACTTGGGGTAGTAGTCTTCTGGGAGCTGAGCCTCTTCCGGATTCTTGGATTTCCAGAATACACTAGTTAGAAGGGCACAGGAAGGCTTGTGTGGCCCACTCTACTCCCTGTCTTCCTCGACTTCATGTGGTAAGAATACTATCCCCAGAAACACTTGTGAGCCATTAACATGTGAGTAGCATGCAGGCATCATTTAATTCTAAGAAATCTCCTATGAACTCAATGACGCTGTGTTCCCACTTGGAAGATGTCTAAACTGGAATGCAAAAGGAAATCCCACAACTTGTCTACCTTAAATCTCAGCTGCAGATGGCAATGGTGATGGAACCAGCCACAGTATGTCAATATGAGGGTGATGAATTAGTTTAAAAAATAAATAAAAATAAATCATGACAGTACCAGAATATAGTAGCTTTAATATTTTAATAAATATATGTAATTTTGTTAAATAAAAAATGTGGACTAGGGAGATGGCTCAGCCTCTAATGTGCTAGGAAGGCACTTTGTGGGAACCTGAATGTGATTTCCAAAACCCATGTACACAGGACATCTGCCAGTGATGCCTGCACATGGCAATGCATCCCTAGAAGACTGAAATAAGAACCTTTGACATAGGTACAGTGTCCTATGGGTCACTGTCATCAGAGGTGTGAACAGAAGAGAGCCCTTGCTCCCACCAGTCTTCTCCTAGGAAGGGAGAAAATGGTGTGGTCTGGCCACAACCCAAACTTCCCCTGCTCCTGGGAGAATCTGGTCTCTGTCCTCCCAGCAAGAATGAGCCTCCTTCAGGAAACAGACTTAGCAATCCCAGTTGCCAGCACTGCTTCCTATGATAAAACTAACAATGCTGTAACCTCTTTGTAAGAGGTAAAAATGACAATGGGATGTATAATGCCAAGCTCTTCCTTATGAAAATGATATTCAATGCTTCAAACCAGCTCAGGGCTTCTTCACATCAGCTCAGGGCTTCACACCAGCTTGGGGATTCACACCAGCTCAGGGCTTCACACCAGCTCAGGGCTTCTTCACATCAGCTCAGGGCTTCACACCAGCTCAGAGCTTCTTCACATCAGCTCAGGGCTTCACACCAGCTCGGGGCTTCCTTACACCAGCTCAGGGCTTCCTCACAGTCAAGATTCACTCCCCAAACCACTGCAACACTCCCCATTTGTTCTGGCTTTCCATCTATTTATAAGTCAGGAAAACAGCAAAAAAGATCTGCACATTTCTGTAGTCCTGCACAATTTAAGCTTGGGGATACAAATTTAAAAAATAGAAACAGAAAATATGGATCTGATGCTTAGTATGTGCTATAGGCCATGAAAAATGCCAAAATCATAAAACATGGTCCCTGATCTCCCTCAAGGATATTATAATATACTCGAGCTGATTAAAAACAGAATAAGGAAGTATTTGAACCACAGTTCACTACACTAGGAAGAGGGCCACAGGCCGGAAGTATCTAACTGGAAAATGATTCTAATAGGCTGTAATTGGTGCTTTTGGAATCTGGGTTGGGCTCACCAAGTTGGCTTAATTCTAAAGAGAGGTGTGGTATGCTTGGGCAAAGGACAAAGACAAAAAGATTTTTGTACTTGCATCTTGAAAGGAATCAAGGCCATGTTTCTTTTAGCCAGACTCCCAGTGTCACTGGCTTACAAACCTGGCTCTTTTTGAGACAACACTAAAGAGAAGATATTCTGGGACTTGTATGAATCCTAGGGAGAAAGACCCATTTTTGTATGTGTGTCCTCACAAACTCAAGGTAGAGGAAACTCAACAACACATTGTGTTTTGGGAAGTGACATTAGTGGCTTTAGAAAGAGAGGAAGCAGTTATACAAGCCTCAAGGCTCATGGTAGACAGAGGGCTTTGGATGAGTCTGTCAGCGCTGGGTAGACAGGAGATAATATTCATCTTCCATGACCTTTTCAACTGTGTGTGGTGCTGGAGTATGTTGGAAGGGAAGGAGTTCAGCCAGGACAGCCCTTCTTGTCACTGTGTCCTCAATGCTGATTCACCAGAACTGCCATCTTGTGTGACAAACTTGCTGGGAGATAAAGTTCTTAATATTTTTTCCTCTCATAAATATGTATGTTTCCCTTCTTATGTACAACTTCTGAGACCTTCAATGAGTCATTTTGTCTATGAAAAGGAAACTGGGAAAATCTCTGTCCATCAAAGCAAAGAAAATGCAGGGAGGGTTTCCATCTGCTTGCTGCTGAGTGAGAAACTGGGCCGAGAAGCCTTGGAGCATCCACATGTGTATCACTAAATGATGCAATAATCACATTCAGTCTTTCCATACAAAAAATGAGTGCACTAAAAACTTCCGGAGCTGTGGTAGAAGGCAACTCCAAAACCATCTCTAGGGACACTTCTGTCACCCTGTGATCTTGGGGAGCTTATGATTCTTAGAGGGAGAATAACTCTGCAAAGGATTAACTCAGGATCAAAACATAGAAAGGTGTGCAGCAGTCAGTAGTTAATACTGAAGCCTGAAATTGGAAAAAGTGATAGGAGCATGCTTAGCCCCAGTTGGGGTATCTATATCATATACCACATCCCCTGCAAGGTTCAGAGAATATAAGGAAGAGGGACAGAAAGACAGAGCCAGAGGTCAGGGAAGATGGTTGCAACATGACAGGGCCATAGCATCCACAAACTCACAATAGCTACAGTTGCTGGGACAAGACCAATACAAGATCAAGCTAATCACCATTCCAGCATGGACAGGGGAGGGGCTCCCAAAGCCCTGCCCCTAGCAGAGGAGCTACTGGCAATTAATGGGCAATGGAGAAAGAAGAATCTGCTTTCGTCAGCAGTGTGGCCCATGGTAGGTCGCCAGTGCTCCAGGGGATGATGCACTATACCTGTGCATAAATTTATTAGACTCAGTGGGTTATTTAAAAATAAAAGTTGTGAGTCTTGGAGGTGAATGTAGGAGGTACCCGGGAGGAGCTGAAGGGGGTGAGTAGAGGGAGATACGATCTATGTACATTGTATGCGCATATAAAATCACCAAAGACTAAATAAAAAATTCGAGAGATTACAACTGTCACAAAGAAATCAACTACCATGAGTGAGATCACAGAGCAAACAGAATGAGAAGTCTAAGAATGATTCCCCTTGGCTATCGGCTTGAAATTGCTAAACTAGAACAGGTTTGAAAATCATAATGAAAAGAAAAGCTGAAGCTTTGAAAGAAACAAATAGCTCATGTAAAATAAAGAGATTAAGCATGAAGTGAAATATTCCCAATTAGAGAACAAATGAGCTAGAGAATGAATCTTCATGTGGATCAACCAAATCCAGCCCACAAAGATAAATAAATGTGAAAACAAGATTAATAACCTAAAGGGTAGACTGGCAACACTCTTTGTTAGAATTTTCAGGACAAAATGAGTTATTACAAGTCATCAGGGAATTTCTAATTACAGCATCCAGGTAGCACTGTCAGCTAGGGAAAGAGCAAAAGTCCTGCACAAAACTGACGAAACTATCTGAGTCCTGTAGGTACGTGGGATGCGAACAGTACTGTCAGTTTGGAACACAGTTGGGCAGTTTCCTAGATAGCTCAGCATTTCTTTACCATCTAATCCATAGAATTTCACAAAATTTCTCTAGACATTTTAACCAAATGAGTAAAAAATATCCACATAAGCATCTTCACTAATCAATGTTTGTAGTGGCTTTATTTGTCATGGTGCAAATTTGGAAAGAACCAACATCAACATCTACAGGTGAACAGATAAGCAAACTGTATCCAGATATGGAACTCAGTAATGAGGAGAAAGGGAAGCCTTGCAATGCATATTATGCAGTGAAAGGAGCCAGTCTGAAATACTTCCAACTACATGACACTGGAAAAGACAACACCATAGATCAGTAGTTGCCAAAGTTTGGGAAGAGTTACAGAGAGGTATGACTTATTAAAAAATGGTAAAATGGGGGAGTTAATATTTAAAGCAATAGTAGATGAAATTTTTATTTTTAATATTTATATATGAGTGAGACACATGTCAAGGCACACACGTGGAAGTCAGAGGACAACTTTCAGGAGTCTGTTCTCTCTTTTCACCATGTGAATCCCAGGAATCAAACTCAGGTCTCAGGCCTGGCAGCAAGCGCCCTTACATGCGGAATCATCACCCTTGCCCGAGGTAAGAGCATTCCACCACAACTAAAGCTGAGAGTCATCACATAGAACAATCACACCGAGACCAAAATCTCAATAAATAAAGCAAATCCACACATAGATTCTACACTGAAGTCAAAAGGAAGAGAGAAGACAGAGATCGTGAAGCCAGCAAATGGCAGTATGCAGACCCCTGACCCCACAGCAGCAGTTCACATCTGAGGAAAAATGAACATTATCACAAGGCCCAGGAAATATCACCACCAGCTTGTATTCAAAAATGAGAGAAAACCAGAGGTGATAACACACTGATACACAAAACTTCAAAACAAGACTCACTTGAAATTCAATGATAACGGAGAGGCAGCACAAACTTTTAAAACCATCCCATCGTTTCCCATGAAATACCTCCTACTCATCAGCTACGTGCATACACAATGGAGTCATGATTTGTATTTAGCATATTAGTTTTCTGTGATGATTAATGTCCCTGAGATAGAATTCTTAAGACTGATTCATGAAGTAAATGCCAGTGCTTAGTAAACTGTAGATGGTTGATATAATTACTAGACATTGAGATCCTGGATTTTATCTTCAATGGGGACTGGATAAAATGCACAGAAGAAATAGTGTGAGGTGTGCCTCCTTTTCAATCCCAATGAAAAGCGCACCTGTTTTCTTAGTTGCCTGTTGAAGTGAAGAAGATGTTTGCTTTGCAAGGGGCCATTCAGAGCCAAGATGTCTTTCTTTCACTAATGTTTAGCATCTTAAGCTCGTTACTTGTGGGTGAGTTTTTGGAGTGGTTTGGGGTGTTCTAAACATGAGAAAGAAGAAACTGATATAGCTGAGGTCCACCATCTGTCAGGCACGGTTCCAGGCATCTTCCTCCTTACAATCAATACTAGCACAAACTATTGTTTATGAGATTTAATGTGAACCAGACTCAACTGACCCTTACCACAACTCCCTGGAATATGCACTCTTGCTAAACACATTATTCATGGAAGTAAGGGGTTCAGAGGTTAAGTCTTTCCTCTGCATCATGCCTGTCCTGCATGAGCTAGGGTGGATGGGGTTTTGGGGTTTGGGGGTTTGTAGAGGATAAAGGAAATAATTGGGAGGATACAATCATGATCACAACTATACCAGGTGCTGCCAAATTCATCACACTGTAAATATCTAATTAATCATGTCCATAATGGTAGCAAGGAGGTGTTATCCTTAACTGAGCAGCCAAAGGTCAGTCAAGCTCAATAACTTACCTTAAGGTCACACAATTGTGAGTCATGTACCTGTTCCCAACTCAGAAGTGCCTACAGCAGGGCATTGTTCAGGTCTTCACTGCCAGTTGGTGTTGTGTTCTGTGCAGGTGAGATGGAGGAACTGGAGACGCTGTGGCTTACAGGCATCTGCCACAATGAGAAGAATGAGGTGATGAGCAGCCAGCTGGACATTGACAACATGGCAGGTGTGTTCTACATGCTAGCTGCGGCTATGGCCCTCAGCCTCATCACCTTCATCTGGGAGCACCTCTTCTACTGGAAGCTGCGATTCTGCTTCACTGGCGTGTGCTCTGACCGGCCTGGGCTGCTCTTCTCCATCAGCAGGGTCAGTACCCAAAGCAGCTCCTTCCTGGTACAGGAGGCAGGTTCAGAACAACTGCAGGCTTTCAGGGAATCAGGCACATATTATATATTGCTGAGACATTTTAATATCTACCAGATTGTCTATATATTGCCTATCTATCTCAATCATCTATTTATCTATAATCAATCTATCATCACCACCATCATCTATATATCTTTCATTTCTCGATCACCTGCCAATCTATCAACTATCATTTATCAGTCTATATGACATGTATTTACCCATCATCTATATATCTATCATCTATTCTATCAGTGATTTATTTTCTATCTACTCTAATATTTATGTATATATGTCCATGTATCTCTGTCATCTGTCATATATCAATCTATCATCTATCTGTCGCCAACTGTCAATGTATCAGTCTATTTAATACTTATCACCATGTATCTGTCATCAATCTATTATCTGTCATCTAGTTAGCTATCTTTCTATCATCTATCATATATCTTTTCTTATTTACCTATTTCTTTCATCTTCCTATCTTAGTGGTAACAACAGTTAGTTTTATATGCTGATCTTTATCGGGGGAAATGAAATAATCAGCTTAAAATGAATTTGTGTATTCTTAGCATGAGATGATTTTGAGAACTTTGGAGATTCAAAAGGTACACATTAGCTTTATGAGGAGGTTTTATTTTCTCCATTCAATTACACTTGACTTGGGCTCTGTGCAAATACATATTTTCTAATTAGCTTGATGGAATCTAAACACACAGATTGCTTAAAAATAACAACGTGCATGCATATAGCTAGGAATTATGCCAACTTTAAACTAATTCTCCCAGCCAATTACTAAAGGCTTTTCATATCCAAATGGTTCTGGGATTATGTTAAGAAAATGCACACTGTTGCATTTGCTTGTAAATCTAGCTTCTTTTTGGAACACACAGTGAAGTTGGTAGGATCATCATTGTGAAAAACGAACTGAGTCTGGCATCGCTATCCCAGTATCCTAGCGGTGGAAATGGAGAGGACTATGGAGTGGAAGTGAAGCTTTGTCAGTAGAATTTGAACTTTCCTGCCCTCCAGGGCAGAGGGGGATGCCCAGCCACTACTAATGTGTCCTGAAGGCTTTGGGGTGTCAAGTAAGGCAGAGACTCTCCTCCTCCAATATTATTTGTCTTTTAAATCAAAGCAGCCTGATGAGTATGAATAAGGAGGTCCCATTATTTCTCTACTTCCTTTCTTTACTATTAAAACATATAGAAAGTTCAATCCCTGATTCTGATCGGTGTGAAAAAGCCGACAGTTGCAAGGTGCAGCTACTGTGTGGATGATGGTCAGAGCCAGACATGTTTTCTTTCTTGTCTCATTGTGAACCCCCTGAGGTTAATATGATTACACCCATTCTGTGGATGAGCAAACTGGGGCCTCAAAGCTTAAAATAGAGCTTTTAAAACTTTCATCTTATTTCCCTGAAATAACAAGTTTGCTTGCACTTTATCCATCAGGCCATAAATGGGAAGCACTGAGGAGATACCAACTCCCAAGGAGCAACATCATGTTTGTATTTTGGCCTCACACACACATATGTGACTAGTTATGTGATCATGGACATGAGTGTACTTCTCTATTCTCTCTCTCTCTCTCTCTCTCTCTCTCTCTCTCTCTCTCACACACACACACACACACACACACACTCTCTCACACACACACTGTCTCACACACACACACACACACACACACACACACACTCTCTCTCTCTCTCTCTCACACACACTCTCACACACATTCTTTGTCTCACACACACACTCTCTCTCACACACACTCACACACACACACACACACACACACACACACACACACACACACACCCTGTATACAGAGTTGGACACACACATTAATCAAGTTCAGAGTGTGGTCTTCTTTCTAAGGATGCTGATCTCTGATGCTCTGAAGTCTCCCAAGGCAGGTATCTGCTGCACAGAGGATACATCTCCTTATTGCCAGGTCTTTCAAGACACTGACTGTGCAGCCCACAGTAAAACAATCACCATACAGTAAGCACATGCAGCTCTCTTGCAGGCTCAGTGTCTCTGGAGAGCTCCTGGAGATGCAATATGGATGCCAACCTGGGACACATGCATTCCTGGTACTGTCAAGGGAAATATAATAGCTCAAATGAGACATTTATTAAATACTGGAACCACACTTCTAAAATGGCTGTCCCTTTTAATATTTTTATGACTTAAACAAATTCACCTTCCAATCTGTGGAATAGTCTTAATGTTAGTTTTCTCTCCAAAGTGTTCCTCCCCCGATACACACCATTTATGGAAAAAAGAATAAAAGATTCTTGCTATTTCCAGTCAAAACTCACCTTGACTGTCTTTTGAAGTATGAGCAATAAGAGGCTTAGTAAAAACAGAAGCCAAGGGGTGGGGGCTGTGATGCCCTCCCACTGTGCTCCAAGGTGGGGAACTTAAAAAATAAAAGATGCTTTCTACTAACTGGCCATTAAGACTAACAGAAGCTAGACACCATCAGGACTTGCCCAGGATGAATGGGACCAAGGAGGGCTGTAGAGCCCTTGTTCAACTGAGCATGTTTTCAGAAGTCAGGAGCTCTGAGAAGCAAAGCTGGTTGACTAAAAGACACGTAGCCCACCAGGTACACTAAGAGGGTACCTCATTTCCATAATCCACAGAAGGTATTCAGAATCTGTGAGTAACAGAGGCAAAGAGAGAGCACTAACTAACAAAGAAGAAGTTCTAGTCAGTGGCTCATTGAGCTCCACAGGAGCCAGCCTTACTAACCAGAAGGCGAGAGTGATTTCTGGAACAATCTTTCTGTAGTAGTGAGTGGCATGCACTTTTTGTAGTTTTGACAAGGTGGGCATTATGTGTTCAAGCAGGTTTGAAAGGAGAAAGGAGCAAAGACAGGCCATAGCTTGTCTACTCCACAATCACTTCTTTGTTCTATCTTGCCTTTGTGCCCACCAGAGGAGGATATGATTCCCACTTCTCAGCTGGGAAAGTTGAGGTTCACTCGAGGACAACAGCTTATTTGAGGCCACATCTAGTGGTCTCTGACTCATCCTGTTATACTGGAATATGTATCCCCTCTCCTGAACAGCCTGTTGGGAAAATGGATTGACCCAGATAGAAAAAGCTGTTGTGGAAACAGCTTCGCCTAGACAGTCCTATGACATCTCTTCCCTTCCTTGGCCCCACTAAGAAGATCCATTGCTTTAGCTGTGTTTTACCAGTCCAGGGGAACCAGGAAGGAAAAGCCACAGCTCAACCATCTCCCGCAGCACAGTCCAGCTCTGGCCATGCTAAGGGCCTCCTCCAAACACAGCCTACAGTTCAAGGAGACAGTGAGCACAGCAGGGGAGCACAGCCAGCAGTTCAAGATGGCAGGGGAGCACAGCCAGCAGTTTAGGGGAGCACAGCTGACAGTTTAGGGGAGCATGACCAGCAGGGGAGCTCATTGCAGAGTGGTAACAGGTGCAGAGAAGTCTATAGGTTCTCCTGAGGGAGGACAGGAGCTTGTTAGAATAAAGTTGCAGATTTAGAAAAAAATAAGACTATATATTTCATAATACAACAAGAGAGGAGACAAAGACCCTACCTGACTCTGACATAGAGGAAACATCAGTTTTTCACCCATCAGTGCAGAGTCCCTCTAGATTACATGGAAGATTATATTGTATGACTGATTAAGGGTTGACTAATGTGCCAGATTCTATGAAATACATGGCATAATTGTATGATTCTTATGTCCACAGTCTGAGTGTTCTAGCATTGTTAGTGCAAGGGGAGAAGTGTGGTTTGTGGCAGGATCAATAGCCAACTAACTGTGCGTGATAGAAGAGACTAAAGATAATGTGAAAGGAAGGAGGAAAGGGAAGGAGGGGAGGAGAGAGACAAAGAAAGAAGGAAAAGAAGAAGGAAGGGAGGGAAGGAAAGGTTGGAGGGAGGGAAAGACAGGCCAAGAATGGAATAAAGGAGGACAGAAGGGAAGGAAGGTAGGGAAGGACTCTTGGAGAGAAGGAAGAACAGAAAGAGGGAAAGAGGGAAAGAAAGAAGGAGAAGATGAAGGAGTGGACAAGGGAAAGAGGACAGGGAGGGAAGGAAAGAAGGAAGAAAGGAAGAAGGAAGGAAGGAGAAAGAAAGGAAGAGAGAAAAGAGGGAAGGGGTGAGGGAATGGAAGTAAGGAGAAAGAGGAAGAAGGGATGTGAAGGGAGAGAAGGAGAAAAAGGGAGGAAAAGGGAGGAGAGAGAAGAAAAGGAGGAAGAAGGAAGTTGGCGCAGTGTTAGCCCCTGGGCTCTGAACCTTAATCACAAAGCTTAGGTTGACACAATCTCAGCAAAGGCTGCTTGAACTGGAGATGGTCATGTGTTGTGTGTAGCATTTTTGTGAGGCTGGAGACTGTCTTCAGACAGTAAGGGCAGCTGTCCAGATGAATTAGACTTCTCAGTTTTGAGAACATCCCTCTTGGGTTGTATTTGATGCAGCTATGGGGGTTGGTAAAGCCATGTTCAGAGTGACATGGCACAAACTTCTTGCTACTTTATGCCAAAGTCAACAACAGATCTGCCTCATGAATGCATTTCTCGCAATGGTTTCCTGACAATATTAGAAGGAGGCAGA
The DNA here is from genome assembly GCF_903995425.1 of Onychomys torridus. Lineage (NCBI taxonomy): Eukaryota > Metazoa > Chordata > Mammalia > Rodentia > Cricetidae > Onychomys > Onychomys torridus. The sequence continues at coordinate 10,876,192 of NC_050450.1, forward strand.
TCAAATTCTACAAATTTGATCCAATTATTTGCATTAGGTATGGTGGCCAAAATCTGGATATGAAGAGAAGAAAGCCAAATCTAAAGATTATTGATCTTCTAGCTACTACAGCATCAAGAGAAAAGAGCCCTTCCCCTGCCAACAGTAGAGGAACTAATTTCATTACTGGAGCTTCCTGCTGACTTGCAGGTAGCTCCAATGGTCTACTTGCAAGAATCTCTCAGCTCTAATGGTCATGGAGTCTTCTCTCCCTGCTAATGTTACTGCTTATATTATCTTGTGAAGTCTTGTGAATCATGAAAGTTTCAGGAGCTTTCTGAAACTTATGAGTTATGTTTACTATGTGAGGCTTCATAGAATGTTTCAATGCTGAATAAATAGTTACACAGCACTGGTGTAATACAACTTGTCTTACCTATTGAAGTAAGATAATCAGGATGCAGAAGGAATTTCAGTCTCTCTCCATGACTCCCACAAGAAATCTGTAATTCACCTTTGCAGGTAAAGCTCTGATGGGCAAGTAGTTTCATACTAGTGTCTTCTGTTGATGTGTGTTTTGTGTTCCTTATTCACAGGGCATCTATAGTTGCATCCATGGTGTGCACATTGAAGAAAAGAAGAAATCTCCAGACTTCAATCTGACTGGGTCACAGAGCAACATGCTAAAGCTTCTTCGGTCAGCCAAGAACATCTCCAACATGTCCAACATGAACTCCTCAAGAATGGACTCACCCAAAAGAGCAACTGACTTCATCCAAAGAGGGTCACTTATTGTGGACATGGTTTCAGACAAGGGGAATTTAATATATTCAGACAACAGGTCCTTTCAGGGGAAGGACAGCATATTTGGGGACAACATGAATGAACTCCAAACATTTGTGGCCAATCGGCACAAAGATAACCTCAGTAACTATGTTTTCCAAGGACAGCATCCTCTCACTCTCAATGAGTCTAACCCTAATACAGTGGAGGTGGCTGTCAGCACTGAATCCAAAGGGAACTCCCGACCACGGCAGCTTTGGAAGAAATCCATGGAGTCTCTACGCCAGGATTCTCTGAACCAGAACCCAGTCTCGCAGAGGGAAGAAAAGACTGTAGAGAATAGGACCCACTCCCTAAAGAGTCCTAGGTATCTTCCAGAAGAGGTAGCCCACTCTGACATTTCAGAAACTTCAAGCCGGGCCACATGCCACAGGGAAACAGATAACAATAAGAACCACAAGACCAAGGATAACTTCAAAAGGTCAATGGCCTCCAAATACCCCAAGGATTGTAGTGAGGTTGAACGTACCTACATGAAAACCAAAGCAAGCTCTCCCAGGGATAAGATCTACACCATAGATGGTGAGAAAGAGCCCAGTTTCCACTTGGATCCTCCACAGTTTGTTGAGAACATAGCCCTCCCTGAGAATGTGGGCTTCCCAGATCCCTATCAAGACCACAATGAGAACTTCCGCAAAGGAGACTCCACGTTGCCCATGAACAGGAACCCGTTACACAGTGAAGATGGGCTTCCCAACAATGACCAATATAAACTCTATGCCAAGCACTTTACCTTAAAAGACAAGGGTTCCCCACACAGTGAGGGCAGTGATCGATACCGGCAGAACTCCACACATTGCAGAAGCTGCCTTTCCAACCTGCCCACCTACTCAGGCCACTTTACCATGAGGTCTCCTTTCAAGTGTGATGCCTGTCTGCGCATGGGGAACCTCTATGACATTGATGAAGACCAGATGCTTCAGGAGACAGGTAACCCAGCTACTCAGGAGGAGGTCTACCAGCAGGACTGGTCCCAGAACAACGCCCTCCAGTTCCAGAAGAACAAGCTAAGGATTAACCGACAGCACTCCTATGATAACATTCTGGACAAACCCAGGGAGCTAGACCTTAGCAGGCCCTCCCGGAGCATAAGCCTCAAGGACAGAGAAAGGCTACTGGAGGGCAACTTATATGGGAGCCTGTTCAGTGTTCCCTCAAGCAAACTCTCGGGGAACAAAAGCTCCCTCTTCCCCCAAGGTCTGGAGGACAGCAAGAGAAGCAAGTCTCTCTTGCCAGACCACACCTCTGATAATCCTTTCCTCCACACATATGGGGATGACCAACGCTTAGTTATTGGGAGATGTCCCTCGGACCCTTACAAACACTCATTGCCATCACAGGCAGTAAATGACAGCTATCTTCGGTCGTCCTTGAGGTCAACAGCATCATATTGCTCCAGGGACAGTCGGGGCCACAGTGATGTGTACATTTCAGAGCATGTTATGCCTTATGCTGCAAATAAGAATAACATGTACTCTACCCCCAGGGTTTTAAATTCCTGCAGCAATAGACGCGTGTACAAGAAAATGCCTAGTATTGAATCTGATGTCTAAAATCTTCCATCAGTGTTTATCTATAAGGAAACATGGAATGGCCAACATTCTGGAGGGTAAATGTTGGATGTCCCATAGCACCCTACTAGGAGGAAGAGGATTTAGGGAGGTACTTTTTTGTTGGCTCTTTTGCACATGGCTCCATGCCATAATCTTTCACTCAAGGAATCATGTGAGGTATGTGCTGTGCTCAGCACATACCAGATAGGTGAATCCTTAACCAAAAACAAATAAATAAATATGGGCAAGTCTCCCAGACATGCCAACTGGGTATGGTGGCAATAATGGCGCATCGGATGGCGATAGTGATATTGTGATTGCCTATATTCCAAATTCCATGAAGATCAATTCACCATGTAACTTCTCCATCAGAAATGCCTCGCCGTTTCTCTAATACAGAATAAGCAATATGGTATGCATGTAAGTCTGACACAGACAATAAGACAGTTAAGAATGCGTTTGCACTGTAGTAAGATTGACATGTGCAAGGATTAAGAAGTTTGGCTTGTAACAGTTCTCAGCTTTCTTGTTATGCCTTCCATTACAACCCTGGCTCAGCCCCCAAGAACTCCAGGTTCCCCCCAAAGAATAGCAAATCAGTGTGTTCATTGTATGTATGCTACTTTCATTGTAGTCTGTCCCCAAGACACATCTGGAAAAAATAGCCACAGGGACTCTCAGGTGGAGAGCTATTAGAATCTCTTTGGATGTTAATGTTTGTGTATCTCTCACCCTCAGCTTCAATGGTCTTGTTCGGAGCTGCATAAACACATTTATGTCTTCAATATCTAGGTGTGGATCCTCTGTCTATGACATAGTGGACGTGTAGTTTATCTTGAAGACTCTTATGTAAGTAAGTTTGCATTTTCTCCCTTCTGGTGATGACTCAGGGTTGTATAGTATCTCTTACCCGATCCCTCCCAGAGTAATTGTAACTTGTTCTGTCCCCCAACAGCCATGATGGTGTCTAATTAGCTGTGTGTTGTGTTCCTAGAGTTGTTAATGTGGTGACATGGTCAGCAGCCATGTATAATCTGTAAGAAGTACTATGCCATCTGTGTGCCCAAGGCTAGCATGGTTTTACACTTAACTTCCTTAATGTCAGGAAACTCTATTAGACATTTATTTCTATACAAACCTCCTCAAATCAAAAGCCTTCAGACATTAAAGCCACTTGTGCATATACCCTGAGCATCCTCCCAGCTATGGATAAACTCAGTAAAACGAGAGTTTTCTCTCCTCTGAAATATACACCTTCTTGGAGGTAAACCATTTCCCCAGCACCAACAGAGACAGATGAGAAGTCTTCAATGCATTTGTCTTTCCTGAGTCACCTGCATTGTCCTGTTCTTGGCCCATTCAAGCCTGTGCTTATATGATAGAACAGATATTCATTATTTTTTAAAAAATTGGACACAGTGAGGGGAATATTCATGCATGGAAAATTTCTTAGCACTTAAATTTTCTGGTATATTTTTATAAAGATCCAAAAGGTAGTTATAATATTTATTAGACAAGGATATATCAAAAAATAGCAAATAATAGAAATTAAACATTTTATATGGTTCTTTTAATCAATTATTATATTTTCAATGCATTATTGGCTTTGAAATAGCTAGGCTAGCCGGCAATGGTATTTTACATAAGATTTAGTTTGGTGTCTTGCTGCTATGAAAGAGACTCACCATTTGCTGTTTTTCTTTTTACCGAATTTTGATTTGGGTTCTTGGAGAAAAGGGCAGCACCGTGGGTTGAAGCTTCATCACGTTTCTTTCCCTCATGGGGTGTTCTGGTTTGTAGCTGGTGTTGTCCTATAGTTGAGTGGGGAAGGGGAAGGTGCTCATAGAGCTTGAGGATGCTTCAAAAGGAGCTGGCAGTGAAAAAGGTCACTCGATCCGCAGTGTTCTTAATGACAAGAAGTGATGCAATAAAGCCAGAGTGCCGGTGACGGAGTGGTAGAGGGGAGTGGGCAAGAGCATGTCTCCTCTTGTCTTCAGGACACAGAAAGGGCTAAGGCAGTGTTAGAAGTTGACAAACTTCAAAGTCACATTTTATCCCATGGATCCGGCGTCCTTCCTCCCCTAAGTCCTAGAGATGGAGAAGTCTGTGTTAGGGAACCTGGAACAGTCTCCCCAGTTTCTGATCTTAAATTTCGGCTTCAGTGTCTGTAAACTCCTTCACTTTGGTTCCCTGTTGCATCCCAGACTGGTCTTCCTCCTGCTATGTCCTCATAGAAGTGAATTTTAAGTTTCCTCACAATAGGGAGTAATGACTTGCTATACATCCCAGGAGCTCTCTGCTTCCTGTGTTGTCCTCAAAGCCCAGGGGGCGCTGTCAAATACAGCATTCTAATGAGACCACAATACACTCCTACTGCCTCCTCAAAACCTTCTCGGGAAAATCCAGAGAGCATTTCTGCTATTAGCCCCATACAAAAGAAATTAAAATGAGGCTTTTAGAAGAACCAATCATATAATAGGAAAGGATACAATTTTTTTAACACCAAGATATAAGTAAACATTGGTAGTTAGGAGCTATGTGGTAAACATGGTTTTTTTTCTCCTCCACTAATTCACTGGCTCTTACATGTCATGATTTCAAAGAAGAACATAAGATGGTTAGTTTCCAATTAAAGGGTAATTATGTGGACCTGTTTGAAGGTAATCCAAGTGAGCACCATTCTTTGGAAAACTAATGTGAGGAGTGGCTGATGGAACATACAGTAGGAGGTGGTGAGGACTGGATAGGAAGCCCTGGACTGTGTATCAGTTAGAGGGTCCCTGAGCAAAACCCAAGTTCCAAGCCCTTAGGCTCACAGGTGCTAAGAAGCCAGTGTCCCTGAATCCAACTGTCTGGCCTTCCCTTGGAGTAAGTCAGGGCAGTTGCCTGCAGCCTGTCATCTCAGCAGCTTTGGTTGGTTTGGCCCATTTTGCAAAACACCAAACTGTTCTTCAGATGGAAGTACCTGAATATAAATAGCCAGGCTTCCACATCCCATCTAAGAAAAATTTCCAGGGCATGACCCACACCCTGCCAAACCTCAGAGCTCTGGTAAACAGTTCTGGCATCCTTATAACTGTAAGTCTGAGCCCACTTATGGCTTCAGTGCTGCAAGAAGGCAAGTCCCCAGTGTAATACCTGCCTGAGGGTAAGGGGGGTATCCTCACCACTAGCGACTGCTCTGTCCTCTGCATTATTGTAGCAATCTAAATAGTGACTGTCATGCTTTGGGTTTCCCCCTCCCTGCCTCAAAGGATACTTGAGGAGACTTAATATTTAGCTTTCTTGTGGAAACATTAAAATCTATCCATTTCAGCAAAAAGCATCCTATCAATTCACATTTATTTTCTGAGGAGAGAAAAGGGAAAGTATACCTTGTTTACAAATGAAATAGTTTCATTTAAATGGGACTTTAGCTAAGGCCCTTAATTAGTCAAAAGATCCATGGTAGCCACACAGTTTCATGTTGTTTATTCTATTTGATGAGTCTACCACTGATGTGTATTTAATATTCTGCACCCTTCTCAGGAAATGACAAATGCCCTGAATTCTTTGCAAATAGAATTGCTAATGAAAAAGAAAATGAAAGTTGGTGTTAATTAAATGGTGATTAAAAATTTATCTCCCTTAAACCTAAAAAGTGCAGCTTTAATAATTGCTTGTCATATAAATAAATACCTTGCACTGAAGTCCCTTGTGGTTTAAGATCTAAATAAATACTAATGTGAGAAATGGAAATCTCTGTCAGAGGAGCTGAATGTACCCATTAGCATGATGCACATTCCTGTACTATTTCTTTGTGTGGAGCTGTTGTGTGTGAATCCTCAAGAAAAGGATATAAACTGTTTCAAGAGAAAGCTGGTTGGTACTACCTTTGGCTGTAATAGACTTAACTGGACATCAAGAAATAGAGCTTAAGTGGGAGGAAGCCAAATTTATCAGTCAGTATTTAATAGTAATTCAAGGTCAAAAGAAAAGAGGCCTTCCTTCCAAAAGCACTGTTCATTTACACTTGAGTCAAAATTTGGTCTGTCTGTGTGCCCTCCCTCTTCTTTTGGTTGAACAGGATCAGAAGCACTTATTGGGAGTTTATGGGTCTCTACTTGAAAGGTTTTCCAATGTGGAGTTGCTGTTTTCCAGTCAGCCATTTTCCTTTGTACTGTGTTCATCTCTAATTGTCTCTGACGAGGTCAGTTTGATACAGATCAGAGATGATCAAATGCACTCCTGTGAATACAGTTGCTCATGTACACATGTGTATATTATACATGCTTGATTTCTACAATTCACACTTAAGTGTATTATCCAAACAAAGCTGTACATATTGTAAAGTTTATGTTAAAAATTAAATGGTGGTGATGGTGTGAACACACAGAAAACCCATTCTGATTATTTTGATAGGAGGGTATTTATGTAGAGAGGGCATTATATTTTTTTAAGTATCAGCTCTAGGAAGGATGACAGGGCTCAAGGGACTTTGAGCATTGATGTTCTTGGCCCCTTAAGAAACAAAAATCTGGAGCTAGGCGTGTGCAATATATGCTGCTTACATTCATTTTTGAATATGATGCTGATAAGGACTTACAGGTGACTTTTGTAAACCATCAAAAGACATAGATTTGCTATTTAAATTTCTTCCCTCTCTTGGCTTGTTCTGTGCCTAGAAGTGCTATCAATATAGAAGAGCAAGATGCCTGTCCAGAAAAATCTTAGATTAAATGGATTTTGTGGAATGACACCAAGATTTCAGGGAAAGGGGACAAGTGACTGTCTAAGGTAGTCTAAGGGACAGTAGTAATCTGTCTAAGGTAGAATCAGAAAGCATCAGAGTTGGGGCTGGAACCCAAGACTCTGTGGTCTGATTTCTGGCTTGGCACCCTTTACTAAGCTGGCATGTCTCTAGTTTTTTCTTAGGAAGACACTCCCCATTGGTCCCTTTGGAATAAGAGCCAGAGAAACTCAGAACTGCCCTGGCTTCCTTTGCCTCTTGCTCTTTGCAGACCCAAGCACGACTCTCTGAATTTGGTTTCTCTTAAAGCTCCTTTGCAATCCCTCACTCTCCCAGCATCCTGAGGAAGAGAGGGTCTTTCCTGGGGAGCCTTTCCTCTAGAGAAAATCTATAAAGGGTCTACTTTAAAGCTCCAAACCAAAGAAGAAAGCTGGCATCACCCAGAGACTGTGCTGTGCTCGGTCACGAGGCCCAGATCAGGCCATAGGACCAGACAACGGACAGTTTCATCTGAAGTCTAGTTGGGGAGTAAAGAGCTGTAAATGGAATGGAAAGTAAAATCTCTTCCTATAGGTAGTTCATGCTTTAAAAAGTTAATTCCAAAATACAAAAGATAACCAAGGCCCTTATAACAAAAACAGATTAAATAGTGAAAATCAGAATTCGATACTTTGCTGTTATAAGAAGATCAAAATTAATTGATACTATAATCAAAACTTTTTTTAAAAAGTTCTTCCCTGAGTTTTAAGGAATTGTGGAAAATAGAGTTGGTGTCGTTGGAAATGGCCTTGATTTCTTTGATGTATCTGAGACAATGAGGGGAAACACAGGAGTAGCTAAACAGGTGAAAAACTCATTCTTCCCTATTTTTTGCAGAAGTACTCTTGGCTCTGGCTCCAGCCAGGCCTGCATGGCCACAAATGCTTCAAAAGGGTTGAAAAATCCTTCAAATGTTTGGAAAAATAGACCATGGTATAAAGAAGAAAGAGGAGAAGAACAGAAAGTTATCCCAGCTGGGTCACTCATGGCCTTTAAAGACTTTTGATAGCTCAGGGTGTAGATGGGTCAGGGAGAGAGTAAGAGTGTGCTTTGTGGACTCCCAAGTGCCTACTGTTATGGGTGTCGAAAGAAATGCCAGGTTCCCTAGTGGAAAAAAGAGGACAAGGGTGTGAAGGAAGGGAATCTGTGTGTGTTTATGGCAGGACGGAGGGATGGAGGGGGTGTTGAAGGAGATGCTCTCACACTGTGTGCCACTCTATGCATATAAGAATGCTACAGTTTCTGATCATCACAAGTATGCACCATGGGTCAGCATCTGAATCTTGAAATACCCAACTATGTCTACACTGAATGAGTTTATCCTAGAAGTTAAGTGTTATTCTTCCCACTTTGCAGATAAGGAAACTAAGGCTGAGATTGTTCTAAGCCTCACTAGCAACAGGGTGGTCAGACTAGAAGCAGAATGAGATGTGCTCATTTCAGGTCCCCAGGATTTTCCCTAAGTACCCTACCCAGGTTGCCTGGTTTGGGGTATATCAAGAACTCTTGGGATCCTTCCTCTGTTCACAGTCTCTTCCAAGCCTTGAACACTGTTCATGTCTCTTCTCCTCCCCATGCCTGCACTCAGCATTAACAATTTTTATTTTTTATTTTTGCTTCGGAAATTTACCTTCTCTACTTAGCATGTGCCTAACCTTAAGTATCCCTTTCCAAATCTCTTTTCTTCTTTAAAAGTTGGCATCAGGGCTAGTACCATTAAACATATGTACATAGTATGCTTTCACAGGTGTGTGGAGACAGTCACACACACATGCACACACTGCCTTGTGGTCCTCAATCAAAGCTCTCTTAAGCACCATGACCCCTTTCTAAACAGGATGCTAGTTGCAGACTCACTGATCCTCCTACTTATCTGTGTTGGTTTATCTTCGCCAGGCAGACAGAATGAGGTTCAGAGGCAGGGCAGGGAATGGTAAATAATTTTGTATAAATGATTGAGTGTTTTAGTCATCAGGGTGATTGAGGGCCAGCTATTAAAATGCTGTTGTTGTTTTTCTTGGTCTGTTGAATTTGTTAAATTGCCTTAGAGATTCACTCCTGGTCATTAGTATCAGGATAATTGTTGATACACCAACACTTGTTAATATCCCAAGGAAGAGTGTTGAATTGGGATCCTTCCACAGCACTTCACAGGAGCCAAGAGTGGCATGGGGTCTAATATGTCATGCAGGTTTTGCTCCCAAGCACACAGGTACCATCTGTGCATCCCCTCCCACCTGTGTTCAAAACCACACTTATTTTCTGGCATTTATATTTACAGTGAGGTGGGGTGTAGTAGGCCCATTTTATAGATGAGAAGATTGAGCTGGGATCACAAGGAAAATTGCTTTGAAAGGCTCCAGAGTTACATTTTCATAAAAAAAATATATAGTCATTGCTCCAAGTGCTTCTGGGGAGTCTTTGAGCACAGTATAAATGCCCTTAGCTTAATTCCAGAGAATTACTCTCCAGGAGTTTCCATCCTTCAAGCTGACAGTCAAAAGTCTCAGTATAGAGGAGAGTGGGCCTAGGGTATATCTCAATTAGAAGAGTGTTTGTACAGCGCACAGAAGGCCTGGGTTCCGTGCCCAGCACCGCGAGCATAAACAGTGTGGTGGCATATGCCTGGGATCCCAACACTCAGGAGGCAGAGGTAGGAGGATCATGAGTTTAAGGTTATACCCAGGCTACATAGTGAACTGGTGGCCAACCTGGGCTACAAGAGATCCTGTCTCAAAAATGAAAACAAAAACACAGAGGTCACTGGTATTTAACAGCTAATCTGAGACAATGGGTTTCTGAAGGAGACAAGGAGTCTCTCCCAGGGCTGTTGAGCTCTGCAGAAAGTGGAGTGCCTCAAACATCAGGGCTGAGAGCTCCACCTCTTTGGAACTGTATTTCAAAGCACACAATTCCCCAGCAAACCACAACCAAACAATTTAAGATGGAATCATTCCTCAGTTTCACTTCACAAATCAGGCATCAACTGACTTCAGGAAGAAACAAGACAGAAGCAATTATCACTCCTCAATCCCGGTACCATATCAGCAAACCAATGAGTCTGCATTTTTAAAATTCCAGAACATTCCTCATTATCAGTAGCCCTGGGTCATAACCTCTTCCAGTTAATTCTCTTTCACACCTTTGGGAAGGATTTAAAAACCTTCAAAAGGATATTAGCATAACACATAGCCAATACCACAGATGCCTTTCAATTAATAAGGTTAATTGTTCTCCAACTAGCATAAGTTTGTCTTTGGCATTTTCAATATTTCTCATTGATCTGACATTTTGCTGTTTCAAGCTTTTAAAGGGCTCAAATCAAAGACTATTGATAACTGAATAATAGTGAAGGTCCAGAAATATAAGAATACATTGTCTGTTTTTCCATGAGAAACAATCACAGCCTTTTGAACTCATTGGGGGGTTTTGCATTAAGCATGTATGATATATTGAATTGTTTCTCTTCCAAGTCAGGCTAATTCACATCAGGAAATGGTATTGACTTTTAGAACCTATTTTCCTTTAAAAAAAACTTTAATATATTTAGTTTGTAGACACAGCTCTGGGGCCATGGCCATTAGGGAAATATTCCATGCCAGAAACAGAAGATTAAACATGATTTTGTGGCAAATCTGAGCCATCTTCTTTGAAAATTTGATGGATTTGGAAAGATCAAACTGGCATTTCTAACACATTCATGTTACTCTAAATTTTTCATTGGAAAGGATGTAAGTGAACAATTTTTTTTCAAAGAAGATATTAAGTCAGGAATATGTAGGAAACATGGTCGTTAAAAAACCACAAATAATCACAAAATAAATGTGGGTCAGATGTTTTCCCAGCCGGAGGGTCCCCAAAGATGTTTTTATGGTTGTTTTCAAAGTCTGAATGTTAATGTTGTTCATTCCCCTGATAAAACATATTTAAGAGCATATCCTTGCCAAATTAATTGGTAGAATTCATCATAGTTTATATGGCACTGGAAATGTTTGTGTATGTGTACTTAGATATTTCAAGCTGAATATCAGGAAGAATTCAGTGAGTTAATTGGTGGCTTGATAAGAAATGAGTCATAAAATATCATAAATAATGGCCTTCTCAGACAGTAACAGAGGGTAAACTATTCATTTTCCAGTCATGCTGTAAGATTTGCATAATGTACAAGCCACCCATTGCCCACAGGAGAGTTATTGAATTAAACAGCTTATCCATAAAGGGTTTACCTATGAGTCTATCTTTAACCCAGTATGAGTGGGATTGAACTCATATGCAGAGGGTTTCCATCCACAGCTACATGAAACACCATCTATAACTTACATCAGGACTGGCTTGATGTCTTGTATGGTGGAGCCCAAGGATAGCTGTGTGCTCCACTCAGTGGTCTTCACTTGGGAGTAGATCTTCACCTACCAGTCACAGCAGTTTATACCTGTCATGTTCTGATCCACTGCATGAGGAAGTGCTAATAACTGTATTAAATATTTCCAAGCATAGCTACAAAATTACATGTTTGCTTAACACCTTTCTATGATAGAGGAAGTATATCCTATGGTCGTCTTCTTGTAGTATGTCTTTTTAATTTTGTTCAATGTGTTATCAACTGTTTTAAGGAATGGGATTTGACATGTGTGTGCAAACTGATATGTACATAACTCCCAGGGCAATGAAAGTGCCCATCATACAGTGTAAAAATGTAAATACAGGAAATTTCATTTTTCTAATAAAGATAATTTCTGCCAATTGATATGAAAATGAGAAATGGATCTGTGGTCTTTGTTGTGTTCTTGTTGCTGCTGTGTGGGCCTTGCTCAGAAAAGAATAATATTGTCTACTATGGCTAGTGGGGAAGGACTGGTGGATAGTGAGGAGAAATGGTCTGGGCAGTGATGGGGTGCTGCCAGCAACATAGGTGACCTGGGGTGGGTGTAGCCGCTGTAAAGAAGTGCTTGTTCCCTGAGGGGAGCTTGTTTGTCTGTGGCCTCTTGACTGTAATTGAAGCTGTGAGCACAGGAAGTCTAGATTGGGTTATGTGTGTGTGTGTGTGTGTGTGTGTGTGTGTGTGTGTGTGTGTGTGTGTGGTGTGGTTTTGTGTGTTTAGAAACAGATGTTATGCATGAAATCTCCAGCTGTGTAATCTCTGGCACACAAACAAGGGTCATACAAATCGGGCACATGCAAATGAAAGCACATACATGCAAATTAAGGCTGCAGCTCTGCGGTGCTGTTAGACTACTCCAATTTGGCTGGAGGGGAACTATTTTGTTTGAAACTTTTTGACCAAACTCCAATCTCTCCCTCTCTCTCTCTCTCTCTCTCTCTCTCTCTCTCCCTCTCTCTGAGAAAGATCAGGTATGTTGGTTTCTTACTAATTGTCTTCCCTACCACAGACTTGATCTTGCCCACTTTTGGTAGTGGAGGAGGGAAGAATAAATCATGAAACTGGGGAGAATCTTCAGGATTTCAGCTGAAAGCTTTGCTTTTATCCTTTACCTATATCCCATCTTCCTGGGCTGCCCCCACATTCACAGCCTTGGCTCGGATGTTGACCTCTAACTGAGAATCACTTCCTTATCTGACCATGTGGATTTGTCACTGCCATTGCTACTGTCCTATGCCAAGGTCAGATACAGATCATCCACAGCCCGGTCCTTTGGCTCATGAAGAATGAACAGTTCTGCTTATTTGAAGTGGCCAATTAGAGCATTCATCCCAGGAAGCATCTCTGCTCCAGAACTGATTTCTCAGGCCAGATATCCAGTGGTCATCTCTCACTCCATCTCCCTTTACATACAACCCATCAGGTAGATGTGTCTGCTTGAGCCTTAAACTATACCGAGTCTATCTACTTTTCATCACCCCTACCACTGATGCTCAGTCCTTCAGTGGCTGTTAATCCAACTGTAAAACTGCCTCCATCATGAGCTAGTCTCCAGCAGAGCACAGAGTCCCATAGCCAAAACATAATTTAGATATGACTCACCTGACTCCAGCCTCCAGTATCTGTCCATCAAAATCAGAATGCAATCTAAATCCTTCCCACATGGTGGCAAGGTGCTAATTGGTCTACCTTTCCCACCTCATGTACAGCCAATCTGCACCATGCTCTCCAGTAGCCTGCCAGGATGAACTCTCAAACACAAGCAACTCTGAGCCTTGGCCTTTCCAGCTAACTCTTTCTTTAGACCTCTGCATGGCCTCATCCTTACCATACTTAGGGTTCTGCTTAAAAGGCATCCCCTAAGTGAGGCACCTTATGAGCACAGTTCCTCACATAGACCCTTCTGCGTCACTCTGTCTCCTTTCTGATCCTTGCAATACTTTCTTCTCCTGAAAAATTTTCAGAGATTATGTTTACTGTATTAATTTTTATCTCAGTTTTATGTTTGTTTGTTGTATACACAGACTTGTTCTTAATTTCATTCATTACCTTTTTACGAACATGTAACATAGTGCAGTGTGTAGTGTCTGCTATATGGTAGGCACCCAGTGGCATGTGTCAAGTATAGATATCTCCGTGTTCAGGAACATCATACCCTCAAAGTAGATGGGAACTGGGGTGCAGCTCAGTGGAAAAGAGTATGCCTAACAGGACTGAGGCACTGGGTTCAATCCCCAGCACCCAAAAGAAAAAGACAAAAAAACGTTATAAGAAATAGATGGTTTTATATAGTTTATGCTAGAAGATACCTAGCATCTTAACCCTTTCTTGTGTTTCTGACCCAGACCTTAACAGCCTCTCTGTCCCTTCTTGTCTTCCTTGTGAATAATGATGAGAGAAAGATAATATCTCACTCAGGCACAGTAACTGTGCCTGGCAGTTAACACTGCGGAAACGGGTAAAGAAAGTCACCATTTCTTGAGCGTTTTCTGCGTGCCGTGTTCCAGATTCTGAGATCTCTTCATAGATGTTATGTTAATAAATCCTTCAAGCCATAGGAAAGCTCAGAACGTGCTCTCTTATGATGCAGCACACTCTAAACTACAACGTGGATGTATGTAACCCAAGACCCAATCTTCCAATGTTGTGAGCAAGAGAACAACTCTTCAGTCCCCAAACAATTAAAGCCACAGAAAGTGAAGGACTGCTGGCTTCAGAAGAGCACAGAGGAAACTAACATGTTTTGCTTTCTATGAAAGTGAACAGCAGGGGTGGGGATTATGTGAGTATGTATATATTTGCAGTTACATATGTGGGAGGGGAGTGAATGCACATATGTATATCCGTGAGGGTGGACATCAGAGGACCACTTGGCTCCATTCTTCTGCATTTTCACCTTGTGTTTTGGAATTGATTTCCCACTAGCCTGGAGCTCACCTGGTAGGCTAGGCTGGCTAACCAGAGAGCTTTGTCTTCCTGTCTCTGCCTCCCTGGATCTGGGATTACACATAACCATTACATCACCCCACATTTTTTTTTAAAAAACAGGGATTCTGATAATGTAACTCAGGTCCTCCAGCTTACAAGACCAGCCCTTGCATTGCTAATTTTATTTACCTCCTAATGTGAATTTTACCTTCTATGCTAATTTGACTGATGTAGAGATAGAGACTTACAGACATAAGCAACTCAATCCAGGACCCATCATACATTGCTACGTGACACAATGAACTTTCATGGCAAAGAAATATTTCCCTTTTCTCTTGCACCATCCTGTCTTCTACCTTCCATGATCCAGCCTTTCCTTTGGAGAAGCAGATGATGGGCTATTTCCAACACATTTTCCATTAACTGAAGTGGTACTAAATGCCATCACTGCTATGAAACTAATTGGCATTTTGTGGGTTGCTTTTACATCCATGTAGCTCCATTTAGGGGCATAATTATTTCCTAATGAGGAAGTGATTTACACTTAGTACTGGGGACACTTGCTTCTGCCAGTGACATTGCTCTCTGGGATGGCTCAGTTCTTTCCTTTCCTCCTAAGATTCTACTGACTGCAGCCAAATGAACAGATGACCGTTCAGGTCCTGCAAGAGGGGAAGACTCTCACTTGCCAGTCAAATTTGCAGTAAGTCCACCAATAAAGCCATTTTTTCTTGGAGAACCCCATAGTCTTCTGCTAGAAACAGAATAATTGGGGTCACTTATCTTCCTTTCTGAGAGTTCTGGCAGTGAGGAGATGGCCCGAGTTCAAGTCTTCAACATCCAAATAAAAGCTAGTGCCATGCAACTGTAACCCATGCAGCAGAGGGCAGAGACAAGAGTTAGCCTTGGGGCTCACAGGCAAGCCAGTCTAGCCAATTCAGTGAGAGACTCAGTCTCAAATACAAGATAGAGAGTTGTAGAGGATGGTACCAAATATTGCTCCCTGGCCTCCATGGGTAAACATACCTGCACACACATGTGCTCCCCATTTATATACAACCAATACATAGACTCACAAGTGTGAGTACACACACACACACACACACACACACACACACACAGAGTAAAAAAAAAAATTATATGAGTTGTAGAAAGAAGAATTGGAATTCTAGGAATTGGCCACATTTTGTTGTGTGATCCTTAGCTAGTCACTCAACCTCTCTGAGTCTTCTCATGCAAATCTTTGGATGTTAAAAAATTATAAAATTAGCCAGGCAGTGGTTGTGCATGCCTGTAATCCCAGCACTCAGGAGGCAGAGCCAGGCAGATCTCTGTGAGTTCGAGGCCAGCCTGGTCTCCAAAGCTAGTTCCAGGAAAGGCGCAAAGCTACACAGAGAAACCCTGTCTCGAAAAACCAAAAAAAATATATATATATATAATTAAATAGTAATAACTAAAAAGTATTTTTAAATTATAAATTAGCTTTCATGGTAGCAAGTTTCTTTATAGAATTTTCACTCTTGGTTCCTTCCTCCCTCCCTTCCTTCCTTCCTTCCCTCCTCTCTCTCTCTCTCTCTCTCTCTCTCTCTCTCTTTCTCTCTTCTTTCTTTCTTTCTTTCTTTCTTTCTTTCTTTCTTTCTTTCTTTCTTTCTTTCTTTTGAAGTCCCAATTCTTACTGTCTGTTCATCAGCTTATTTAGAAGCACTGTTAACAAATGATGGTAGTTCTGAACACACACACACACTTTATAAAAAAAAAAAAAAGTTTTGAACCATTTTAGCTCTGTAACTTAAGAGATTTGTAGTAAAGGGTCTTTCCAAAGAACAAATTACTTATGGAGTAGCTGTGAGCCTCGGCATCTAAGCAAGCTTCACTGAGGACAGACAACAGTTTTCCTCTGTGGAACACTAATCTGTAACAGGCTCATGAGATGGCCCAGTGGGTAAGGACACTTGTGGCTAAGCCTGATGACCTGAGTTTTATCCTCTAGGACCTAATATGATAAGAACCAAGTTGTTCTATGAGTCCCACAAGTACACACACACACACACACACACACACACACACACACACACATAAATAAATAAATACATACATACATACATACATACATACATACATATACACATATATACATATATACAAACACACATCCAAGAACTTTGGGTGGCAAAAAATGGTTTGGAAGGGTTTTTAAAAGTTAGAAGCCACACAACTGGGAGGGTAGGAAAAGGGAGTGGAAGTAGGAAGAGTTAGGGCAGGGAAGTAAATATCCAAAAACATTGTAAGAAGTTGAAACTTTCAAAAATAACTAATGAAAAGAAAATTGTCCAGTCCCATGCATGTGTCCAACCCCACAGCTGTTGGTCTGATTACTGGTGTAGACCAGCTTGGGCACCATCTCCACCATTGCTAGAAGTCTAAGCTGGGGTCATCCTTGTGGACTCCTGGGAACTTCTCTAGCACCAAGTTTCTCCCTATCCCCATGATGTCTCCCTCTACCATTGCTCTCCCACTCCATCCCTGTTCCAGCTTGACTGTCCCGTTCCCTTATGCTCTCATCCCCCATGCCCTACCCTCTACTGCCCTCATCACCCCCAGATTACTTATGGAGCTCTCATCCATTTCCCCAGGTCGGTCCATGCCTCCCTCCTAAGGTCCTCTTTACTAGCTAGCTTCTCTGGAGCTGTGGGTTGTAGTCTGGTTATCTTTTGCTTTACATCTAGCATCCACTTATGATTAAGTACATACCACATTTGTCTAGGCCCTCTGCATAAGTGAGACAGTTGTGTAGTTTGGTCTGTTTGAGGGGCCCCTGGCAGTGGGATCAGAATCTATCCCTGGTGCCTGAACTGGCTTTTTGGGGCCCATTGCCTGTGGTGGGACATCTTGCATAGCTTTAATGCAGGGGAAAGGCCTTGGACCTGCCTCAACTGAATGGGAGGCCTTTACTTTTCAAAGGAGGGAATGAGGGATGGATTGAGGGGGAAGGCTGGGGGATGAGTGGGAGGAGGGGGATCTGTGGTTGGTATGTAAAATGAATAGAAAATTTCTTAATAAAGGAAAACAAGTAAAATTATAACAATAAACAAACAAACAAATAAATGTTTTTTAAAAACCCATAAAACTTTAAAAGCCACAAAGCCACAGAGCCTCTCTTCCAAGGGTAGCAGGCTGGCTGCTGCCTCTATGCTGTCTGAATCAAACTCAAAGGTGTTTTATGGAACTCTCTTGGTGCTGTGTCCCTAAACCAATGTAGAGAAAATCGGTCTGTAATTGTTTTCCTGACATTTCCAAACACTGAAAGTTCCACAGACCCAGCCAAAGCTTCCACCAAAGTTCATGCAGAGGAAGCCAGGCACCTTTTTCTTTTGCTAAACTCCTTCCTCAGCCCTGAGAAGAACCAACTCTTCTACTCCCATTTCCCATCTCTGCCCCCTGCTGGGAGAGGGCATCTCAGAGCCTGGATCCTCCTTTCTCTTGCCTCTCTCTCTGTCTCTTTGTTTCTGCTTGAGGAAGAAACAGACCAGGGTCTCTTAACTCTGAAGGCTTTTCCCCTTCTACTTCTTCCTAAATCTATAGGCAATACCAGCCACCATTTCAGAGGCAGGGGACAGAGGTTTTTCTGGTAGCATAACATTTTGGTTATCTGGTTGCCTGAGGCCTCAAATACAAGCCGGAAATGATGGAAAGGAAGGGTCAGCAAGAGAGAATGGAGAGCAGACCTCCCTCATCAGCCAAGTCCCCTTAAGAATGGTGTGTAGGGCCTAGGTAAAGCCCTTGCCACAAGCATGAGGAGTTGGGTTCAGAGTCCCACAACCCACTTAAAAAAGTTGAGCATGGTAGCATGCTCCAATAATGCCAACATCAGAGATGCAGACCCAAGAGGCTTTCTGGCCAGTCATTCTATACAATAGGTGAACTCCAAATTCAGTAAAAGACCCTATTCCCCCAGAAAGTAGAGAGTAACAGCAGAAAACTCCCAGTGTCAACCTCTGGCTTCCACAAGCATGGGTAAACAGGCATATGCACACTCATATGTATATGTGCATACAAACACAGATGCACACACAAAGATGCACATGAGAGGGAGCATGTGGAGTTCCAACTTGGAAAATGGAAAAAAAAAAAAAACCATTAAGAAGATCATTGTTTATGGCCTTCTTAGCATGCTCAGGACAATGGGAAAAAGTTGGTACCAGCCTTGCTCACAGAACCACAGCACAGTTAACTGACCTTGAGATCCACAGCCACCACCAGAATGAATGACATGGTGAAATGAGCCATTTTTTAGCACAACATGAGCATAAGGCTTTATAATCCAAAAATCCATGACTGTAAGATTAAACCACAGGCCAGATTCCATGCATATCCAGCATCTCTTTCCTGTGATCTTAGCAACCAAAATCCTACCATGAGCTATGGATGGGACTAATCTAGAGGAAAAATGGTCAGCACTGGCACTGCCTTCGGGCCTAGAAAGAACTCTATTGGGTTTGGCATTTGCCTTGTTTAGCAGAAGGAGTAAAGTTTAGGGTCACAGACCCACGTTTATCAACAGTCGATGGTAAAGTAAGCAAGTAAGTGCACTGCTTACTCTCCACTGCCAACTTGATGGCATTTAGGATCACCATGGAAACATGTCTGTGAGGGAGCCTCTAGACTGGGTTAATGGAGGTATGACAACCAGCATAGAGTGTGGGTGGCCCCATGCCATGGACCAAAGTCCCAGACTTAATAAGAAGGGGTGAGCTGAGCAGCAGCATTTATCTCTCTGCTTCTTGACTGCTGACAATATGACCAGCACCCTGTGTCATCATGCCTGGCCCATTGTCCTCAGGAGCTGCTTTTCCACAACAACAAGAAAAGTAACTTATGTAAAAATAAACAAAGTACAACAATACCCAACACCTTTGTTGCCCATTTCTCCTAGATTTTTGAAAACACAACCTGTCCCCAACCCAACTCATTGAAAAACATACACCTTCCTTCCTCTGCCACAGCTTTTTCTTTTTTTTTTCTCTTCTAGAACTTTCTTTCTTGAGCAGAGCTTCCTCAGCCTCCACTCTCCAGCTCAAAGTTGAGACTGTCACTTTACTTCTCCTGCTTGGTTTATTGCCCACCTGGACCTTCTTGCACGATTGTGTTCTCCACCCCCAAACCAATTTTCATCTCTCATCATCCCTTAGTGGATTATTGTGACAGGCTAATAACCAGCCTCTCTGCCTTTAATTTTTACCTCAGCACACTTGACAGGGTACTGGTATTAAAACAGAATTCGAACCAAGGCATCACTCAGCAGAGAACCTTTTGGCAGCTTCCTGTTGGCTGGAGAGAAAAGCTAAGGTCTCTTCTGTCTGCCAGACACACTCCTAGTCTGTTCTTACTGATGGTACTCTCTCACCACTGCTACTGTATCTCACACTCAGATGTCTGTCCTGCACTGTCCTCACACTCAGATGTCTGTCTGGAGGAGCTATGTCTAAAATGACTCTTACTGCTGTGCCATTGGCTAGAGGCTTCACATGCTTATCATCTGGGCATCTCCATTGACCTGTTTCAAAGTGTTAAGCATATTGCATCTAGCTTGTTTGTGTCCAGAGGAAGAGGAGAAAAGAGGGAGAAGGAGGGAAGAAGAGGAGAAAGAAGATTAAGAAGGAGGAGAATGAGGGAGAAGAAGAAAGAATGAAGTAATGGAAGAAAAGAAGAAGGAGATAAGTGGGAAAAGGAAGAAGAAAGTGGAGGAAGTAGAAGGAAAAGTGGGAGAAGGAAGCTATAATTCTTTGTGGAGCTTTGGATGCCAACCCCAACTTATCCACCATTTCCTCTGAGACAGATGCATATGAAGCATGGCTCACACTGAAAATGGAGGAATTCGATTTCACCTTTTAACGGAAGGAACAATACAAAGTTTGTGACCACATTTCAAAACCATCATGTGGATAACTGAGCACCAGAGATCAGTATTTCCCGTATTTCCCACCTCATTTATACAGTCATACAACTCCCCCCACCCTCTCTCCACATGAATATTTCTTGCTTCCATCACCCACTAAGAGTCTCTTTTTTCTTTTCTGTCCTTGTTTGTCTCTCTCAATTCCTCTTCTTTCTTCCCTTCCTCCACTCCCCCTTTGATATTTCTTAAACTTGCACCCACACACTAACAATTGAACTAAATTTAATTCCTCTACTGTAACAACGAAACTGAACTAGAGGCCCAGTAAGTGGCTATTTGTTGAATGAATAAAGTGATCGCATCATTCAAATACTTGCTCATTAACTCCTTTATTCATTCATTGAATATTCATGGAGCATGCATTATGTTCAAAGCTCTGTACTTAGCTGGCAGAAATATAAATATGAACAAAATCTAGTTCCTGTCTTTCCAGAGCTCTTGTGTTGCTTAAAGGTCAACCAATTCACCATGCTTAAAGGTCTTAAGGATTTACTACAGTTCTTAAACACAGAGGCCCTGCTTTTTCGCCATGCTGACTGTGAAATACCAAGTCAGAACACTGACAAGGGTGGGCTAAGTGCTCCTAAGATAGTTGCTCTGGCCAAAGTCATGGAGTCCTCTCTTGGGAGTATCCACAAAGCAGGGTCCCCCATATCCAGGCTGAGTGACAGGAATGGCTTAAGGTGAGACACTTCAGAAGGTCAAGGTGGGCCAGAATGACTCTGTCTTCTAGTCCCCACTCCTGTCTGGCCTTTAAAGATACAAGAGGGATGTGTCAAGGGGAAGGTGATATATGCTCAACCCACCTCCTCCCTGTGCGGACTGTGGTTATTTTTGGAACAAGTGCCCTAGATTTACTCCACATCACAAACAAACGTCATCATTTTAGAGCCAGTAGGGGAGGGAGAATCAGATTCTCATTATGAAGTTCTGTGAAGGTTGCATAACCCAGCTTGATGAACCAGTCCCTCCTCTGCCATGTGTGATGTCCAGCCTAGTAAGGCCAGCTCCTGTGCTCGCAAGCTAACCATTCCCAAGGCTGTTGCTGTCATGGTAGGTCAGCTTCTTGGAAGGTCCCTCTCTCCTCACTAAGGCAAAATCAACATCTCTGTAACTTCAATGCATTCCCCCACCACATCTCTGGATTCACCTAGAATTACTTCAGTCCCCTTTAAGGGACATCAACAGCAGTAATAGAGATAACAAAAAAAATGTGATAAGATTTCACCGCAGTGATGTTGTGGAATCAGCCCAGGGACCCGTCCACAACATGAATAAAGAAATGAGGTACATGCCCAAAATGGGGGCTGCTCACCATATAGAACTAAGAGGTCACTTGCAGAAAATTGGAACTGGAGATCACCAACTGAAAGAAGGTGACTTCATACAATTAAATAACTCAGGCTTCTTTCATGTGTGGAATGTGGTGAGAGAGAAAGATAGAGAGGAGAGAAGGAAAGAGGGACAGGAAAGGCTAACACAGGGACAGTGGGCTCAAAGTGTGTGATATGGATAGATCAAGATGTCATTAGAAGACATTTTACTTCGAACAATAAACAAACACTGATTTTAAAAACTTGATATTTTCTTTGATTAGCTTTCAGAGTCTGCATACCTAATGGGTTTTGTTATGCACTTATGGTGACACTTAATTCTAAGTTATCTCTTCCTGATTGTTCTCCTTTCTTTTTCCTTTTTCCGGTCTCCTTTCCCTAAAATAGCTCTCCATTCTGCTTCCATGCCTGTGTTTGCCCTGACTTTCCATCCCTCTGCCTCTAAGATCACGTCTTCCATTCTCACTCATTTTCTTCTCTGCTCTCATCACCTACATGTACACACACACACACACACACACACACACACACACACACACACACAAATACACATACACATAAACACACACAAATAGGCACACACTTTATATCTAGATTCTGTGGTCCAGTGAGATGCCTCAGAGGATAAAGGTGATTGCAACATTTGATATTCACCTGAGAAAGGCTTATTTCACTTAATATATTGATTTTCTTTTCATCTACAAATACTGTGATTTCATTATTTGTGGCTGAAAAAAATCTATTGTATATATGTGCCTCATTTTCTTTATCCAGTCACTTGTTGAAGGACATCTTGGCTGGTTCTACTTCTTGGATACTATGAATAGTGTAGAAATAAAGATGAATATGCACACATCCCTGAGACTAGAGTCCTCCAGGCACCTGACTACAAGAGGTATAGCTGAGTCATATGATAGGTAGCTCTATTTTGAGAAAAATTAGCATTTCTGAAAGACTATATTTGAGGTGACACTGGCATCCTGCCTTCATTTTGTTGCCCATTAGTAGAATAACTCACCATTTAAATACTGTATGCAGATACATGCACAAAATGACTCCAAATGTTTTCATTGTAGACAAAATATTCTTCCATCAATTGATGGTTCTTTGCCTTTTATCAGCCTTCCCACTTAATTCCATACTCTTCAAGATAGAGATATATGTTTCATCCTGTGTACCACTTTCATTTACTTCTCTATCTGGGCCAGTTTGAGATGCTTCTGGGAAATCAATAAATATTTGCTAGATGTGAATGTGAGCTGTTGAATGCCGAAAATCTATCTTCCAGAAAAATCACAGTTTTTTTCTTCTTATTATTTTATTATTTCTTATTATTGTTTGGGGGATTGTTGGTTTATTGGTTGATGTTGTTTTGAGACAGGGTCTCAGGTAGTTCAGGCTGCCTCAAACTTGCTGTCCTGCCTCTACCTCTGGAGTTCTGGAACCAAAGGCATACAGTGCCACACCTACTTTTATTGGATGCTGGGTATTAAATTTAGGACTTTGTGTGATCTAGGTAGGCACTTTTCCAACTGAGCTACATACTTACAGCCTCAGGTACTATCTGTCTTCACATAGATTTGCTCATTAGTTTTCAGACACACATTTGCTATTCTGAACATAGGAGAAAGACACTGACTTCAAGAAGGGAAGACTAAGATTCAAATTCAGTTTCAACCACCTTGCCCCCTTAAAGCCCTCTTTGATCTTTGGCTTGGGTGAGTTGGGAAAGAGGAGAAAGGATGCAGGGCTCGATGTAAGCCACCCTACCCACTACAACCATTCATTTCCACATGGAACATCCTGTAGAATCCTCACATAAAGACCCAAGACAGGGCTATCATTTCCCCAGATTACCATGAAGGCATGGAGACCTATAACAATCAAGCATCTATACACAGAATAAGGAAAAGGCCACCCCTAAACCGAAGTCATGCAACCCAGGACCCAAGATCCTAACACATCCTCTACCCTTCCTCACACACAACACTCAAGAAGTGTCTGGCTCAGGCCATGCCTTGGAAGTGCTTATCAAAGCGATGCTTGTAGTAAGACATGCTTGGATAATAACCAGTGCCTCACAGTTATCCTCAGTCTCTCTCCAGCAGCTTTCCCCAAGCACCACTGACAGCATCTCAAGATTATCTACTGACGTCATCAACTATCAAATAAGCATCAGGGACTAATCAAGAGAGAGATTGTCTAAGAATAGCTTTTATCTTTTGCACACCACTGGCTAATATCATCTGCATCTACAGAATCTAATCAGAATACTTGCTGATTTGAAAGCAAATATAATAACAATAAGAACACCACTTATTAGCATGCAGCTTAGAAAGCGGCTCATACCAAATAGTCTGTTTTTACACATGAGAAGTTTTGAGATTGCTCAGATGAGCCAGATATTACTCGGAGGCAAGAAAGGGAAGAAAGATGTAAAATCAAGAAACCCCAGAGAGTTATCAACAGTTTGTCTTTTGCGGGTGGGGGCATGGGATGAGGTTAGGAAAAGATGAGTCAGGAATCAAGGAACTGCGGAGTTTGAGACACAATCTAGGAGAACAGAGAATCCAGAAGGGAAACAACCATGAAACCTGCTACCGCAAGCTATCACCACAGGTAGGCACACATAATTGCTGAAGTTCTTGGCAACCTTGGTACACAATATAGCCCTGTTTTGTGGACAATGCAAGTAGGAACAGGGAGGTAGAGGAACTTGTCCAGAGTGAGCAAACATAAAGGTCATATCCAGAGTGCAAACAGTTGTGATCTTCAATTCATGGTCCATAGTTGGTGCTTGCAGCCATGCATGCATGCATGCATATGTGTGTGAGAGAGTGAGCACTTAATTTTAGAGTACATTTAGTTCAGTCTCCTTCTTGTCCAAGCCGTTCTTCCTCCTTTTGTTCTGACTAGACCCCTCTCAATATCACAGAACTCAATACAATTTGAAATTTGATGGCTCAAAGCCATCTAGCCTAGACTTCCCCATGAGTTGCAGGTTTACAGTACTTACTAGCCTAGATGACATTGTCAGTTAAACACCAAGCACTAATCTTATATTTAACACCCCCCAACTAACCCCAGATCTAATCCCCAAATCATCAATTCAACCTACAATCTCCCTTACTATAAAGTTTGGGGTTACCACTTGGCTAGCTCAATGTTTACCTCCTTGTTCTCTTGGTCCTATAAACATTGACCCTGTGGCACCAATCTGCCTGTTTTTAACTCCTTCAGCCCATTTCCACCCAGATTGTTGCAGAAACTGTGGTCATTCTATTTCAGTTCCCATCCTCCTCTTTATTATCTGCTTGCCCTTAGAATGGAAACCCAATCTCCCTTAGTGACTCATAAGACCCTGTGATTTAACCTCTACATAAAACACTTCAGTATCATAACAACCAACATGACAACTGAGATGTCAACCACATGACTGAAGAATGAGTAGCACATACAGCATGGATACACTACTTAAAGATAAGATTCACGTCCCAGATTAAGAAGTATGAGATTTCATCCTGTTATCTACAACCCCATGTAACTGAGTACTTATGATTTACTTTTAGAATTTTCCACTTAATACTTTTGGACAAATGTTGGCCATGAGTTACAGAAACTGTAGAAAGTAGAACTGTGGATTAGAAGGGAGTCTGCTGTATTGTCTAAACGAGCTGTCACCAAATAGAGCCTGAAGCATAAGCTGTCACTGAGCATCTCTTTGGGGACAAAAACCAAGTTCAGCCTGTGTAATTATGACAGTTATGATAAAGGCATTACACTCCATCTCATGGCCTCAGTTTACTCTCTTTGTGACATTTTTTTCTTACATTATGTTATCAATCAGTTTTGTGCAACTCACTCATGACTACCTGGTACCTGAGGGTAAAGTCAAGTCACTCCTACCTACAGTAGTTAACCCTGCAGTGCTGAGCACATGGAGAACCACCAGTAAAGAGCTCTGAAGGACAAAGATACTTCTCCAAGTATAACAATGCACATGAAACAAGTTAACAATACATTAGTGTGTAGAGAAACACAGAGCCAAGTACAGAGGAAATAGCTAAATAGATCAGAGCAATAGCCATGACTAGCTTCAGCTCACCACCAGCAGTAGCTTCCCCAGAGAGAGACCTTTTCCTGCCTAACCTGCACTTTTATTGCTTTCCTGTTCTGCCCTCTCATTAGCTCTAAGCCCAGCCACACGACTTCCTCATCACTGTCTGTCTATACAGACCTCCAGGTCTCTATGGTTGGTACTGAGATTAAAGGCTCATCTCACCAGGCTTGGCTGTGTCCTTGAACACACAGAGACTCCACCTGCCATGTGATCAGATTAAGGCCACGGGCTACCACCACCTGACTGCTGTTTCTGGCTCTCTATGACCTCTGGTCTCCAGGCAAACTTTATTTATTAACATACAAATAAATCACATTTCAGCACAGATAAAATATCACTATAATACTGACTTTTTATGTGTTAACTGGGCATCGAAACTCAGGTCCTCATACTTACACAACAAGCACTTTATCCACTGAGCCATCTTCCCAGCCCTTGTTCTTCTGCTTCACAGATTAAAACAGTCACAGGGACACAATCAGCAAATGGCAGTGCCTACCAGGAGTTCGTCTCTCAGGCAGGTCTGTTCTTTTCAGGTTTTAGCCTCAATTTAACCTCCATAGAGAAGTATTCTCTTATACCTCTGTAACCCAATTATAGCAACTCTTGCATCCACAGGCATATGCTACCATCTGCTCTTTTCCCCACAGTATTCTCTGTTTGTGACATTTTTACATCATATTGTCTTCTTGAATTTGACCATGAACTTTATAAGAAGAATGACCGACCACCACTTATCGGTGTTAGAACCCCAGAACCCAAAATGGTACCTGACACTTATCAGATGCATAATGCATCTCTGGGATGTAAACTGAGTCAAGATCCCAGGCAATTTCATTTTCCATGGTCATCATTCTAGTATTAGCAGAGGCAAATCTTGCAGGAAGTACTTAGGGAAACAGACACTGCATTCTCCAGCGTCGGTCTACCCCGAACCTCGCTAGTTTCCTCTGCTTGAGAACTAATTGGAATTCACACAGACAGACCACATCCTTTACACATCATATTCTTTTTGCAACAGCATGTAAGAGAGTGGGAACAAAACTGCTAAACCGCCGAGCAGAAAACCATGACGACAACGCCCTAGGCCTAATAAAAGTGGGAGGGTTCCCTCATTGAGTCTGATCACTTCCATTTTCAAAAGACCATGTCTCAACCCCATCGCTGTAGAGAGACAATTGTCCCAAAGATATTCCTGACATCATTTCACATAGCCAGTGAATTGCTGGAGGCAGCCAAGAAAGAATTCTGGTGTCTTTTGGAGCATGCTTGCTGCCCAGGGTGTGAAATGAGAAGGTCCTTTATCCTTCAGCAGCATGTTCCAGGGTCTGTGTGTTCTCTTTTCTGGTCAGCCATGAAGTGAAAGGTTCTCTTCTGCCCACCTTCCCACCACCATGACGCCATGATGTTCTCACCATTCAGGTCCCTGGAACCAAGCAGCCATGGACTTAGCCCTCAGAAACCATGAGCCTTTTCTGAGATGTCCTCCCCTGTGTCCTGGTTGCAGCTATGCACAAGAGACTAACACAAAAGATGTTTTCTTTGTCAGGGCCTGATTGCATCTCAGCTTTTGCTCTGTCTCCGTCTGGCTGTGCATTCTCAGAGAAACTGCTTGCCCTAAGTTCTAAATGTCAGTGTTTTGAAAAAAAAAAAAAAAAGTATCCTTGAGGGGCATCCTTGACAGTCAGATAACTTAGTCACCTCCTGAGCTGATACACTGTCAGGGAAGCCAGGGGTCTGCGAGTGTAAGAATACACTTAGTTGTTTTTATTTTCCTTCTCAGAAGGTGCTATATAGTCTATTGAAAGTTATCTGGAAATACTATGTGTTTTGTTTAGTTTTTTAAAGAAATAAGTTAGAATAACTTGTAACCTGATCACCCACTGTCAGTCCACTGTGATGTTGCCTAGCTGACATTTTTCTGTCAGATAGACTAGGAGTATTCAGGGATGTGGACTTGAGATACTTTTGCTGTCTTAAAGAATACATTGGAGAAGCATTTGATGGGGAAGATGAGCCTGGTGATGTGTAGTTCAGAGAGAAGCTGAGAGAAAGTGGCTCTTTGCAGAAAGGAGTGAAAGAAATGTGCAGCGCTCCAAAGAGGGGGAAACAAAGACATGAAAAAGAGGAGAGTCACTGAGATCCTAGGAGGTGGGGGACTAATGGAAAGTTTCTTGAGATGGAAGGAAATCTGAGAAAAAAAATGTATACCTCTTACTCAGGTTAAAGTCATTTATTCAGCTATTAAATCCACATAACTTTCATCATATTGCAAATATTTTACATCAGTGTGTGTATGTGTGTGGGGGCATGCATATTTGAGTGTGTGAGATGGGATGCTGGGCACATGGCTGGTTCAGGTAGCCACTTCCTCATGTCATGTTCATTTCTGCTTTCAATGGTATGTACATCATGGTTATTCATACTTGAGGAAGAAAAGGAACTGGTTGAAATTGGCTGGGAAAGAGCGATGGGGCCATGACCGGGTATCTGTGCTAGACAAGATGGCTGCTTTCAATGCATGAAGACCATTAAAGCTTAAATCTAAAATGCCCTTTGGAGTCTCGAGTTTTGAACGCCTGTTCCCCAGCAGCTGATACTGATTTGGGAGACTGTGGAGACTTGAGAAGCTAAAGTCCTGCTGTAGGAAGTAGGATGCTAAGGGCTGATCACTGCAAACCAGACCTGACCTTCATTGTCTTGTTCTGTGCTTCTTAGTACCCAGACATGAACAGCTTCTGCTGCATGGTCCCACCATCATGAACTGAGCTGCTCCACCCTGCTTCCCACCATGACAGAAACCATGAACCACAAGTCTCTCCTCTCTCCAGTTGTTTCTGTCAGGTACTGTGGTCACCATGATGGAAAAGTAACTTTTCAGAAATGTAGCTTAGACTTAAATAGGCAGGAAGGCAGAGTATTGGCTTAACTCAGAAATTCACTCACATCCAGGAGTGGACAGGTCTAGGTAACTAGCATGACTAAGAGGTGTGACAAGTGACAGGGCTGGTTATCTCAGGAAGTTCAAGTCCTGGAACTCAATGCAGAAGCTGCAGTGTGGGTGTCTGCCTTACTTCTTTACGTTCAGGTCCCTTTTTAGTCACAGAAAGCACTGTTCTCCTTCCTCTCTAAGGTGGAAGCTGCTTTCTGATTCTGGTAGATTACCCCGTGGCAGCAGCCAGAAAGGGCTCTCCACCCCATCAACCTGTACCCACTTACCTAGGAGCTAAGTGGCTCTAAAACTCCAATCTGTCAAGGATGGGACCCAGGGTGATGAGGATGTAGCTCATATGGCAGAGTGCTTGCCTAGTATGCATGAAGCCATGGGTTCAAACATAAAGTGGCTATGGCTTACATACCTGGAATCTCAGCACTTGGGTAGTAGAGGTGGAAGGATCAGGACTTCAATATCATCCTCAGCTACAGAATGTGTATATGTGTACGTGTGTGTGTGTGTGTGTGTGTGTGTGTGTGTGTGTGTGTGTGTGTGAATGTGTGTGTGTATTTGTATGGGTGCATGTATGCATTTGTGTGTATGTATATGTGAAGATAGGGAATTCTTCTACGATACTTCCTATATCACAGCCATATAAGTATTTTCCAGACACCAGGCCATTAATTCTCCAAACATTCCTAAGACACAGAAATTGCTTATATCCATTTTCCAGACTAGGAGTGTGCATCTTGGAGAAGCTGGCTTCCTAGTTAGCAATGCAGAGCTGGGACTTAAACCAAGCAGGCTGGCTTCTGAAATGAAGTCTGCTATGCTGGCACTTTTCTTGAGTGAGAAAGGCAGCCTTGAAACTGGAGTTGTAATACGATCCAATGTTTATTTCTGAAGCACATATATCATTTCTTTGTGTCTATATATACATGGAAATGAATGAAAAACCACAGGTCTGGATAGCTGTGTGGCGACATTTTCACAGTAGTAATTCTGAGCAGAGGACTGCGTCAGCTTTTACTTTCTCCTTTCCACATCTTAAAATTGCTGGTTTATTTTCCACATAAGAGCATGTTATTTTTATAAACAGAGAAGAAGTAAACAAAGCAGCTTTCACTTTGGAGAAAGAATAAGCAAATCTGCTTTGAGCCCTGAGGCTTGTCTAGAAATGATCTCCAAGACCAAGACACACACAGAGAGAGAGAGAGAGAAAGAGAGAGAAGGAGAGAGAGAGAGACAGACAGACAGACAGAGACAGAGACTGAGACAGAGACACAGAGACAGAGACAGAGACAGAGACACAGAGACAGAAAGGGGAAGTGGGAGAGAAGGAGAGAGGTATACACAGAGAGAGAGACAGAGACAGAGAGATAGTGAAGAGGATGGGGGAGGAAAAGAAGGAAGGACACACACACATAGACAGAAACACAGAGACAGACACACACAGAGATACAGAAACAGAGACAGAGAGGGGGAGGAGGGAGGGCTAGAGAGAGAGAAACAGAAAGACAGAGACAGAGAGATAAAGCGGGAGGAGGGAGGGAAGGAGAGCACACACACACACACACACACACACACACACACACACACACACACACACACATCTTCTGGGTTTCCCTGGCTTGTTCTATGGGGTCTTCAGAGGCATACTTTCTGAGCTCCTCCGCTCTCAACTAAGCTCCACAGATAAATAACCATGTTTACT
The DNA here is from genome assembly GCF_903995425.1 of Onychomys torridus. Lineage (NCBI taxonomy): Eukaryota > Metazoa > Chordata > Mammalia > Rodentia > Cricetidae > Onychomys > Onychomys torridus. The sequence goes on from NC_050450.1 coordinate 10,906,703, forward strand.
CTATGGCTAATTTAGATAGAGCTTTAATTTGCCGTGTCTGACCTTCCTGGCAGATAAAATTAATTACCATCTGTCTTGGTATTCTCAGGCTACCATGGCAAAATATCATAGAATAGGCAGATCTTGAAGAACAGGGAGTAACTTTCTCACAGCGCAAGTCCACAGCAAAACTCCACCATGACTGAGAGTCTGGAAGGAAGGACCTTCTCCTATGCTGAAGCGGGTCTCTTATTCCCTTCTTCCATGGGTATGTGCTTGCAGGGGCAGGTGGGTGACTGTTCCGTGTCTCTCTCTCTCTCTCTTTTTTTTTTTTTGGTTTTTCGAGACAGGGTTTCTCTGTGTAGCTTTGTGCCTTTTCTGGAGCTCACGTGGTAGCCCAGGTTGGCCTCGAACTCACGGAGATCCGCCTGGCTCTGCCTTCCGAGTGCTGGGATTAAAGGCGTGCACCACCACCGCCCGGCCTGTGTTCCGTGTCTCTTTTAAGGACACTGATTACTATGGGGTCAGAATCAAACACTTAGGACCTCACTTATCCTTAGTTACCTCGTGTCTTAGCTAAGGTTTCTATTGCTGTGATAAAGTACCATGACCAAAAGCAATTTGGAGAAAAAAGGGTTTATTTTAGCTTACTGTTCCACATCACAGTCCATCATCCAGGAAAGTCATGTCAGGAACCTGGAGGCAGGAGCTGATGCAGAGGCCAAGGAAAGGTGTTGGGGACTGGCTTTCTCCCTATGACTTGCTCAGCCCACTTTGTCATAGCACCCAGGACGAAGGGTAGAACCACCCACAATGGGCTGAGCCTTCCCACATCAATCACTAATTAAGAGAAGTCCTTACAGGCTTGCCTATAGCTGAATCTTTTGGAAGCATTTTCTCAATTGAGGTTCCCCCCACCCTGTGACTCTAAGCTTGTATCAGGTATACATAAAAACCAGCACATCTTCTAAAGACTCAGGACAAACACAACCTGACTGGGGGGCAGAGAATCAGTGTGTGAGGTTTTTTGTTTTGTTTTGTTGTTTTTTTTTTAATTTTTTGAGACAGGGTTTCTCAATGTAGTTTTGGTACCTGTCCTGTATCTCGCTCTATAAACCAGGCTGGCCTTGAACTCATAGAGATTTGCCTAGCTCTGCTTCCCAAGCACTGGGATTAAAGGCATGTGCCACCACTGCCCAGCCTCTTTTTTTAATTTTCAAGTGATTTCATTACAACATTTATCCCTTCCCTTTGTTTTAACTTATGTGTATGTATGTATGTGATGTGTATGTAGGTGCACATGCACACATGTGTTGTGTGTATGGAGGCCAGAGGTCAATGTCCAATATCTTTTTCAATTACTCCCCATCTTATTTTTGAGATGGGGTCTCTCACTGGTCTGGAGCTAGATTCAGCTAGACTGGATAGCCAGACAGTCTCAGGGTCTCTGAATCCCCTGTACTGGGATTATAGGCATGTGGTACCTTGCTTGGCTTTGCTACATGGTTCTGGGGATTCAAACTTTTGGCCTTCTACCTCCACAGCAAATGCTTTTCTGACTGGGCCTCCTCCTCAGCCAGCATGAGCTTTGAAGAAATGCAGTGTGGTCCATCACCATTGTGTTGGTTATGAGGAACACGACCTTCATCCCTTGCCTCTGGTCACTTCAGTGAGAAACTCGCATCCCAGTGT